>NW_022589705.1:55314872-55359673 GCF_004348235.1 Phoca vitulina
AAAAAGGGAAAAAGAAAAATTCAAAAAAAAAGAAAAAAGGAAAAAAGAAAAAAAGACAGTTAAAAAAAATAATTAACTTTGAAAGACTAAAGAATCATGGTAAAAAAGCCATGAATTCTATGTGCCGTATTCCCCTAGCGCTGGAGTTCTGCCGTTCTCATTGATCGGTAAACTTGGTCTTGACTGGCTGTTCTCACTGATCTTCTGGGGGAGGGGCCTGTTGCCGTGGTTCCCAAATGTCTTTGCCGGAGGCAGAATTGCCCCGCCCTTGCCGGTCCGGGCTAAGTAATCTGCTCGGGTTTGCTCTCCGGAGCTTTTGTTCCCTGCAAGCTTTCCGTACAGCTTTGGAGGCGGAGAGTGAAAATGGCGGCCTCCCAGTCTCCGCCCTGGCGGAGCCGAGAACTCGGGGTCCCGCTCCTCAGCGAGCCCCCAGAGAAAAGCAGTCAGTCACTCCCGTCTCCCCGGTCTCCGGCCACACTCCGTGCTCACCCGGCCTGTGACCGCGCCTTTCTATCTGGCACCCGACCCCGGGTGGAGTCTCCAAACCCAGCAGATCCCCGCGGTGCGCTCCCGCACCTCTCCTCCCGGGGAAAGAAGGTGAGTCTCCCCGGATCTGCCGCTTGTTGGGTCCCTGCTGGAGGAGCAGTGGCCCGACTGTGCCGCGGATCACGGTTTATAGCAACCCCGAGCTGAGAGCCCGCGCCTGGGCTCCGTCTCTGCAGCTGGCTTCCCTGCTCCGATACCTGGGAGCTCTGCGGCACTCAGGCACCCCTGGTCTTTCTGTGACCCCGAGGGTCCTGAGACCACACTGTCCCGCGAGGGTTGCACCCCCCACTTCGCCACCAGAGTGACGTCCCTCAGCGGAGCAGACTTCTAAAAGTTCCGATTTTGTGCTCCGCGGCTCTATCACTTGCCAGAAGCGGCCGACGGAGGCCCCTCCCCCGCCGTCTATCCTCCCGAATAACGCCTCGGATTCACTTCTCCGCACGTCCTACCTTCCAGAAAGTGGTCGCTTTTCTGTTCAGAGAGTTGTTGCTATTCTTTTCTTCGATCTCCTGTTGAGTTTGTAGGTGTTCAGAATGGTTTGATCCCTATCCAGCTGAATTCCTGAGAGGAGACGAAATCCAGGTCTCCTACTCCTCCGCCATCTTGCTCCGCCCCTGAAGCACATGTTAACACTGCTAGCTTCATCAGTAACTCTGATGGATGGGAGAGAGTCAAGCTCTGCCATGGGTCATTCCACTGACCATTAGGGTTGATTCAGCTGACTGGATGGATGGATGGTTACATCCTAGTGCTACATGCTCCAGCACACAAGTGCAACCTTCCCATGAGGACCATCATTGGGTCAAGCGACTATGGTCCACTAAGATCCTGATTTCTCTTTGAGCGCTACTTGCCATAATCCAATATCTGTAGCCATGAGTTATGCCAGGAAGAAACCAGGTCTAGGTGAGAACCATGCTGTGGAAACTAACTCCATCCATTAAAGCAACAAGGCAGACATTGTGCTGTATACTAGGAATGCCCTGACAAATAAAGCATAGTCATTCTTTAAGAGTATCCAATCTGGGAGAGGAGGGAGGATTGGGAAACAACATGGTGTAGACACTAAAATATTAACCCCATGTGGTGTTACTATGTCTCAGTACAATGAGGCATAGGGCAAGGAGTGCCCTGGTCTGCTCAAAAGGATCAGGGAAAGCATTGAAGAAGTAGTTATGCCAAGGTGGGGGCTTTGTAGAATGAGTAGTGTTTTTGCCTGATGAAAATGTACGGCATCCCAAGAAGAGAGAAGAGCATATATGAGGAACTAGGATTCAGCTTGTCCAAGAGGACCCATCTTACACTCAGAATATAGTAGCAGGCTTTTTCTAGGCTGAGGAATGGTTCAAGGAGAATCCATCACCATGGGGTAAAGTCATGGGTATTAGGACCCCAACCTAGAACCAAAATTTAGGCTGTGCTCTAGTCTTGTCAGGGTATCCCAAACTAATCCTAATAGCAAAACAGATCCTGAGCCCCATCAACTAGGCAAACACTCCACGGATTCAGAAATGGACTATTGGCCACACACTGAGGACTGGACAACTCATTTTAGAAGGCACCACTTTGGGGGGACTGAGCCCTCTTGGTAAATTCCTAGTGATTTATAACTCTTATCTCATTTAATATTCATGACAACCCTTGAAGGTGGTTTCCCTATCGTTTTATAGAAAAGGAAGCTGAGGCTCTGAGGCAAAGCAGAATTTGTTCAAGTTAGTAATCAAGCCAGGACAGACCCTGGTCTGTTGGACCCTGGTCCAACTCCAAAGTCTGATCCAGCTCAGTGACCATGCTACAAGACCATTCTTGTTCCAACTCCCTGCCTCTCTGCAGCCTTGATCGGTGTTGGCTAAAGGACTAGTGGGGCTGAGACTCCCTTGGAGTTCCTTGATGGCACCAGCACAGAACTGGAGCAAATCATGGCCCATTCTATCTATTGGCAATGCCACTCAAGGCCCATTTGCCTCATTGTCATGGCCTTCTATTCACTTCCATGCTCACCCCTCATGAAATGTCATCAGGTTCCTATGATACCTTTCTCTAAAGAACTCAATACACCATGAAAAATTTTCTCAGTCCCCAGTCATTCCTACGAGGTGAGAGTAATTTCTAGTCCTGTATTTCCAGGTATCCAAGATAAAGTATAACAAGGTCACTTTATCACAAACCTGAGCTCTCCAAGGTCCCCATCTAGGAAGAATATCCTGTTAATTTAATTTCTCTTCCTATTTGAGGCTGTGCATCTTATTCTATACCTTAGGGCCCTAGCCTGAACATTTATATGGATCACTAAAATTGCTTAAAAATCCATCAGTGAGTTCCTACTAAATACCACTCCGTTCAGATCGTGACCCTACAGGCTGACTCTAGGTAAGACCCTTCCCTCCTTGGATCCTCAATTTCCTCATTTATTAAGTGAGGATATTAGCTTTGTGATCTTTAAAATTCTGTTAAACAATGTAATTCATATCCACTTTATAGATGATGAAATTAAAAATCATGAGGTTAATGATCCAAATAGTAAATTCCAGAACTGGAATACTTAGCCAGCTGGCAACGTTTTATTTTCAAAGACATCAATTGTTTAAAATATTTATTGAGCATCTATTATGTGCAAGGCACTGTGCTGGGCATTAGGGATATATAAGTAAAAAGGAATCCTCCTGCACCCTAGACAAGTATTTACTTATTGGAGGAGATAGATCCATAAAAAGAACTTCAATATGATGTGAGAGGAATTATAGGAAAAGCACGAATAAGGTTTCACAAGAAAAGAAAGAGTTGTTACCTAAGCCAGGTATCTAATAAAGCTCACAGCAAAGGTAGAACCTCACCTGGGGAAGGAGAATTGACCTGTGAGTTAGTGAATTTGACCAATGACCAGTTGCTCTTTGACAGCTTGTAGATAAAGACAACCTAAATTCATTTTTGCTGTTTTGGAATCTAACAACTTCACCAAGTAGAGTCAGAGGATCTATTCAATGGAGGAACAGATATAAGGAGATAATAAAAAAGGACAAATAGAAAGAGAACATCTTCAGAGGTAGAGTGATGTCTACCTGGAATGCTTGCCTGCCATCTAGCAACAAATATGGCTGGCATAAAAATAAATAAATGTGTCTGACAAAGAACAAGGGGAAATAAAAGGAAAAGTCATTGAAAATAACAGGAACCTACACATTGTCCAAGCTATCCACAAAGCCTAATGAAATTAGAATAATTTTAAGAGACAAAACCAAATTGATAAGGGAATGCCAAGATGAGAATAGAGGGGAAGAGGACAGTAGGGACAGAGATAAATAACCTGTTTTTCAAGTACATGTCCAATAAGTTCTTAAAGGAGGGGTTGGTAGGGCCTCAGAGACTTGCCCAGTGTAATTTATTGACAAGGAAAAGTAGACATTCCTTTAAAAAAATTAATTCTTTGTCTTGGTGACTCGTAATAGGAGAGGTTGGGAGATGAATGCTAGAAGGGAGCATAAATCCCCTTCTAGAGAAGAGAAAATAGCAGTTAGAAGAAATAAAGGTGAATCCTGACAAGAAGAAGTTGATTAAGAAGTAAGCGTGCTCAGAGATTGAGAGAGTGGTCCAGCCTGGAGTGATTGATTAGAGGGTCTCACTAAGGCACATTCTAATTTGGATGTCTGAGCATCCCTGGACATTCAGTGGTGGGTTAGGGAGGGGTCAATATGGGTTAGGAGTCCAGGTCTCATGCACTCAGTGAGCTGCTTCTCTGTGGATGTACAAAGAGGCTGAGAACGAGCTTTTGTTGAAAACAAAGTACATGCTGAGCACTGTGGTAGGTGCATTACATATATTGTCTCATTGCTTTCTCATCATCCGCTGCAAGGTAGGTATAATTATAAGAAAACTGAGGGTCACTGGGAACCTATTTGGGAAATGGCAGTAAACTCTGAGTCAGAAAAGAGCAATCATGGGGAAGATTAGCACTCAGAAAATAAAGCATAGTCTCATAATGGAAAAAAAAAAAAAAAAAGAAAAAAGAAAACTGAGGGTCAGATAGGTTAAATAACCTGTGCAAGTTCACATGCTAAGTAGCACACCCAGGGTTTGAACTCCAGTCTGTCTGATTATAAAATCAATATGCTCTTTTCATTCCATTCCAATGAAATAGTCCTATTCTCTTTTACATTTCCATAATGGATATGTCAAGCCTCGTAGCTGATGGGAGCTCAAATAAAGGTAGCTAGTAAAAAACAGAAATAGGACTAGCAAGAGGAGAAGTAGGGAAGGGGTCAATGTAAATGGATCATAACACCTATCTGACTGAAAGGGCTGTTGTGAGAAACAATATATGATAAGATCTGTCACTGTTTTTCATTGCTCTCTGTAAGGCTCAGATGTGAATGCTGGATATATGTGGGGTTCTTGAAAGGCCCCAGTCCAGTAGACCCAGCACTGTTTGGCCTCTGTCACTTCATACCCCCTAGGCCATACCAAAGCCTCCTGCTATTGGGACACTTGCCTGATGAGAAATCAAGACCACTCAAGCCTAGGGGTGCCTGGGTGGCTCAGTTGTTAAGCGTCTGCCTTCAGCTCAGGTCATGATCCCAGGGTCCTGGGATCGAGCCCCGCATCGGGCTCCCCGCTCTGCGGGAAGCCTGCTTCTCCCTCTCCCACTCCTCCTGCTTGTGTTCCCTCTCTCGCTGTCTCTCTCTCTGTCAAATAAATAAAAAAAATCTTTAAAAAAAAAAAAAAAAAACACTCAAGCCTAGCCAACTTCTGTGAACTTGGACCCCCAGAAAATCACTGGTCCTTGCCAGGGCAAACCTTGGAAGTCCAGACTGATGCGGAGCCACTCCCTCTTTCTCCTTGCCATTTTTCCCCAATTCTCTTCTCCCATGGGCACGAGAATCAGCTTGGCCGGTCAGCTATCTAAGCAGGGAATGTCCAGGTTTCTCTCCTGCAGGCACCAGTCTCTGTAAGGGATCTCCTCGACACTTCATCTCCCTTGCCTTGAGGGCAGGCAGGTGGTGGCTCAGCGAGGTAAAGGAAAAGCCTCTGCACCAAGCTGTCTGCCCTTCCAAGGCCTCCAGTAGCTTCTTCCTCAGCACTCTCCCCAGGACTTTATTTTTCTTTGTTTGTTATAAATGAAGGAGGGGAGAAAGGTCGGAGGGGTTTCAGGGGAGGCAGAGAGCAAAGTCTGTTTTGCTGCTTTATAATAAGTCCTAAGGAAGATGACTGGCCTCAATTGTTGATGGCAGCTTTTAGATATGGATTCTTTTGTCACAGTGTTGGGTTCTAGCTGCCAATTCTGAGGTAAAATGAAGAGTCCCAATATACACCTGGTTACACATACCTTTAACATACATGTTTTACCCTGTGAGGTAAAATTCATCATCCTCCTTTCATTTAGGAAAACCAGGCTCAGAGAAGATAAAGCAAGTTGTCCCAAATTACACACAGTAAATGGCAGAGTTGGCTTCAAATTAGGTCGGCCTGACTCCAAAGTCCGCCCAGGGTAGTAACGAGATGCTCTCTTAAACAGGTGGGAAATAGTGGGAAGAGATTTGGCTGGGGAGACATAGACCCTTTCCTGCGTAATTGGAGAAAAAAGTGAGAGGGAATCAGAGAAGGAATCAGAGAGACTAGCTCTCCAGGTCGACTGTTCCCATCTGGCAAGGGGTCCACTAAACAATAGCAATGAGGCAGTGGCCCCTGGGACGTAACCATTTGAGGACGGCCTTAAAAAAGCTCCCCATATTCTCTGGTGCTACTGTTTAGAAGACTCTTTCACCAGACATAGCGGAGCAAGCTGTCCCCCTCCCAGGTTAATAGGCCTAAAGCCTCAGGGAGCCAGGCAAAGCCCTTACATGACTACATCTGGTAACAGTCATTGGCTGAATGGAGAATGCCCAAGTGCCCAACATCGGGGATTGGGGTGTTTTTAAGGGGTAGATGGCCCACAGCACAATTCTGTTCCAGGTACTGAGCACAGAAGCTCTCCCCTGATATTAGTTAGCAGAGTGGTTCTCAAAGTAGAGTCCCCAACCAGCAACCTCCACATCACCTGGCTTTTTTTTAGAAATGCAAAAGGCTTGCCTCCTCACGCTTCCTAGACCTGAGATAGAATTGGAAACTCCCGGTGAAGCCCAGCCATCTGGTGTACCAACCTCTACAGATGATTCTCTTTCATTAGATTTAAGTCAGGTTTACTAGAGTACAATTGTCATACAGAAAGCAGTTTGCCCTTTTTAGATGTAAAAGATGAATAGTTATGATAAATAGGTATAGTTCCTTTTTTAAAAAAAGAATTTTATTTACTTATTTGACAGAGCACAAGCAGGGGGAGCAACAGGCTCCCCACGGAGCAGGGAGCTGGATGCCGGTCTGGATCCCAGGATCCTGGGATCATGACCTGAGCCAAAGGCGGACGCTTAACCGACTGAGCCACCCAGGCGCCCCAGTACAGTTCTATAACGAGCACCAAAATCAATATGTATAATATTGCCATCAGCCCAGAAAGTTCCCTCATGCTCCTTTGTAGGAGCATCTACTCTCCCCCACCTCCAATTCCTGGCCACCACTGATCTGATTTCTGTCTCTAAAATTTTGCCTTTTGTAGAGTGTTATATAAATAGAATCATACACTAGGCAGCGTTTTATGTCTGGTTTCTTTGACTTCTCATAATGCTTTTAAAAGTATCTATGTTGTTGCACATATTAGCAGCCCACTCCTTTTTATTGCTGAATGGTATTCCATTGTGTGACTGTAGCTGATTTTTTTTTTTTTTTATTCATGCCCCAGGTAATAGGCCCTTGTGTTGTTACCAGTTTGAGGCTTTTATGAATAAAGCTATTACATATATTCATGTACAAGTCTTAATGTGGACATTTATTTTCATTTCCCATGGGTAAATAACTAGGAGTAGGGTTGCTGGATCACTGAGTAAGTGTATGTTTAGCTTTATAAGAAATTGCTAAACTGTTATCTGGAGTGACTGTAACATTTGCTTCCCACCAGTAATAGAGTTCACTTCTCCACATTCTCTCCATCACTGGGTATTATTATCAGTTGTTTTGGTTTTTTTGTTAACAAAGCCATTCTAATAGTTGTCTAGCGGTATCTAATTATGATTTAATTTTTATTTCCCTCATGATAAATGATGCTAGGCATTTTTCATGTTTATTTGCCATTTGCATCTCTTCTTTGATAAAGTGTTTAAACTTTTTCCTGTTTTTAAAATTGCTTTGTCTTCTTATTGAGGTTTAAGAAGTCTTTATATGTTCTAGATACAAGTCTTTTAACAGATGTGCCTTTTGTGAATATTTTCTCACAATCTGCAGTTTGTCTTTAGAGAGTTTTTTTTGTCTTTTAACGTTTTTGAAGAGTTGAAGTTTTTAATTTTGATGTTCAATTTATCAATTTTTTACTATTCATGCTTTTTGTGTCCTACGTAAGCATTTTTTTTTTTCCTGACCTAAGATTGCAAAGATTTTCTCCTATTTTCTTCTAGAAGTTTTACAATTCTAGATTTTTAGTTTAGGCCTATGACTCACTTTGAATTAATGTTTGTATATGGGGCAAGCATTGTTTTTTTTTTAATTTGCATATGAGCATCTAATTGTTCTGCCACCATTTGTTAAAAAGACTATCCATTCTTCATTAAATTACCATTGTACCTAGTCAATAAATCAATTGACTATATATGTGCAGGCCTATTTTGGACCCTCTATTCTGTATCATTGGTGTATTTTTCTACCTTTATAGCAATACCCCTTGTCTTGATTGCTGCGGTTTTATAATAAGTCTTGAAATCAAATAGTCTTAAGTCCTCCAATTTTGTTCTTCTCTTTCAAAATTATTTTAGCTATTATAGGTCTTCACATTTTCATATAAATTTTATAATTACCTGTCAATTTCTTTTAAAAGTACTGATTAGAATTTTGATTGAAATTGCATTGAATCTTTAGATCAATTTGGGGATAACTGATATGTTAATAATAGTGAGTTTTCCAATTCACTAACATAGTTTATCCTTCCATTTGTTTAGCTCTTCTCTGATTTCTCTCATTAATTCTTTTTATGGTAGTAGCATACAAATTTGCATTATTTTGTTAGAGTTATCCCTAGGTATTTCTTTCTTTCTTTCTTTCTTTTTTTAATGCTGTTGTGGAGGATTAGCGAATAAAAAAAGGAGGATTAGCGAATAAAAATAATGATATTTTATCCATAATGTTCTTTCCAGAATCCAGCCATGCCTGTGTGGTTAAGGTAGGGGCTTTGCTATTAGACAAAGCTATGTCTAAACCCAGTATCACCATTTTGGAGAAGCATCACAGTGTAGTGTTAAAGAGGCCACGTTCTAGAGTCAGGTTGCCTGGTTTTAAAGCCTCACTCTACCACTCACTAGCTTTATAACCCTGCATTCTCCAGAGTCCAGTTTCTTCACCTGTAAAGTGGGCATAATAATAATATTTACCTCATAGGGCTGTTAATAGATCAACAGTGTCAATCAATGTCAAGCACATAGATAGAACTCAAAACATGCTAGCTTTTATTATTTCTTCCTAGTTATATGACCTTGGGCAAGCTAACTTTGAAAAACCTCCATGTCCACATTTATAAATTAGGGATAATAATAGAATTAATAGGATTGTGCTGAGGATTAAATTAAAATAAAACATTGAGGGCACAGAGCACAGTGCGTGGCATATAGAAAGCCCTTATTAATCCTAGCTACTAGTAGTATCTATGTTAGTACAGTGTCTGACATATATTGACATTAAGCAAATGAATATTTTAAAAATTGCTTCTGAACAATGAATACTGGCTTTGGAGAAGAGCTTGTAGGGAAAATTCAAAAGTTGTAGAAATGGCTGCTAGAATATTTAGATGATGCACAGACTGACTTATTGGAAACTGGTCATTTTCAATCATTCATGCTAAATGGTTTTCTTTGGTCATCCAAAGAATTACCCCTCCCCCTACGTTGCTTCTAAACTCATTGCAGATAGTGGTGTTCAAGCTTCAAACTAAAATCAATCTATTTATTGTAATGACTTCTAGTTACATACACCCAATTACCACTGTCATTAAGAAAGCTGTAGCTGCCGATATTGAGTAGCAATGTGACATTAGGCGTTCAATGCTTGTAACTCCAAAGTGTGGCCTCCTTACCTAGAAAATTAAAAACCACCCAAGATAATAGCTTTTGTCATTAGTTCTTCTATTTTCTAAACAAAACAACTTTACCAACTAACTAATGTTGTGCCAGACAGAGAGTTGGTTCTAAAAGATGCAAGCACTGATTGATTATTTTGGGTTATAGGATACTACTGGCATAGATGGTCACATAATCTCAGGAGAAATGAGCCAGTTTGATACTAGAGGCACGTATTGAGTATGTTTGCACGGATCTACACCCTGGATAATATGAGAAATCATAAATCAGCTGTATATAACCAGAAAGAGTGGATCAAGATTTAAGCTACCAGTTTGAATGTCTAGCTCTGCTATGAGATTTATAAAGGTGTATGTCTCTGGCCAAGTCATCTGCCCTCTTTTCTCATGTTCTTCATCTATAAAATATGGGGCCAGTGTAATGAGGTTGATTAGAACTTAATGATTCAGATTTTATTCTCTGGTTTTAAGATGTATTATCTGGGGCGCCTGGGTGGCTCAGTCATTAAGCGTCTGCCTTCGGCTCAGGTCATGATCCCAGGGTCCTGGGGTCGAGCCCCACATCGGGCTCCCTGCTCGGCGGGAGGCCTGCTTCTCCCTCTCCCGCTCCCCCTGCTTGTGTTCCCTCTCTCACTGTGTCTCTCTCTGTCAAGTAAATAAATAAAAAATCTTAAAAAAAAAATAAGATGCATTATCTGCCTTCAAACTTGTTGCATTCTAGTTGGGAAAAAAAAAATAAAAAGGAGTTTTCCTGGGGCGCCTGGGTGGCTCAGTTGGTTAAGCAACTGCCTTCGGCTCAGGTCATGATCCTGGAGTCCCTGGATCGAGTCCCGCATCGGGCTCCCTGCTCGGCAGGGAGTCTGCTTCTCCCTCTGACCCTCCCCCCCTCTCATGTGCTCTCTCTCATTCTCTCTCTCTCAAATAAATAAATAAAATCTTTAAAAAAAAAAAAAAAAGGAGTTTTCCTGAAAAGGGGAATAATCGTCCTAAATGCTATTTGACTAAGAGTAAAGTTAATAACCTCCAAGGTAGTAAAAGTCAATATTATTGGAGATATGAATTAAATGAACATTGCAGAATGTTTTCTCATCTGTAAAATAGGTTTAATTATAATTGCTTTGCACTGTGTAGAATTAGTGAGTTAATGTTTTTTGGACTCCTGGAATACTAGAAGTATATTAAAAGTTAGTTGCTTTCTCCACTAAACCCATTATCTGTTTAAACCTCCCAAGATTTTTTTATCTTGATATAATAAGGAAAACTGTGCCCTGAAGACATTTAGATCATAAATCTGCCCTAGATGGTAAAGATCCAAATCAGTTTTACTATCTTCAAGGGACCAAATCATCCAGTATTTTTAATATAAATATTTTGTCCAATTTTACCAGCACCGAATCATCTGTGAATTTTCTTTCTCAGTTCTTTTAACCAAAGAGCCAAGGACCTAGCTTGATAATTATTCCATATTGAAATCTGGTTTAAAAAAAAAACAAAAAACTTTGGAATCATATTGCCCTGTGTTTATATCTCATCTCTGCTCCTTACACAACTGTATGATTTATTTAAATTGCTAAATTTTCTGGGAGCCTCAGTTTCTCCATCTGTAAAATGGAAATATCCTCACTTTATAGGTTTTTGGTTTTTGTTTTTGAGATTTAAAAAAGATCAAGTAAGTAAAGCCCTTAGCAGAATGGCAGGCATATCACCTGGCATATCACACTCCAGTGAAGTGGCAGTGGAGTTTCATCATATCTCATTCTATTGGCTATAGTATTGGATTCTTCAAATAGCTTAAATTGAAGTAGCCTAAATTAAGCACCTTGTTTTAACTCCAACCCTATAGAGTGTGGTTATTCTATACCTATATGACAGAAAATTATTCAGTAATAACAATAATTCAATAGTATGAGATGTGTTATAAGGGAAATTGAAAACATAATTAGGCTCAAAAATGTATATATATAGTGTGATCCCAAGTATATAATATATGCATAGAACAAAAGGTTGGAAAGAAACGATGCAGAAGCTTGAAAGTGGTGGTCATGAGAATATGATTTTTTTCCTTTTTCTTCTTTTCAAAATATGGTAAAATTTTTATATATTTCAAAATATGGGTATTTTTTTCTTTTTGTATTTTTCACTTCTCAAAATTTTCTATTTTTTTAAACAATGAATATATGTTGAACAAATTACAAGGTAGAAAGCAACATCTATTTGAATGCATAGTAAAGAAGAAATCTGTGTATATCAATTGTTAAAGAAGTTTTGAACATAGTGAAGAATTGCTAAGACAATACCATCCTCTCTGACAGGACTGTGCTACTTAGTAATCAGTTTTAGTTTGATGAATATTTATCAAATTCTCTCATAACCTATTTCAATTCTTTTTCTTGCTTTTCCACTTTTGCCTTTTCTTTGCTATAACTTTATTTTTAATTTAAATACCTATGCTATGTGTGCACCAGATCAATGTGTTAAAAATGTATGAGGAATATAACCAGCCTATGATTGACTTAATATGTATATATTTTTTAATTTGAAAGATGGAAACTCCAGGTGTTCAGAATCCCGACAACTCCAGTTTTCTTCTTGCAATAGATACTCAGTTTGAAGCCATGGCCTCCCACCATGAACTCCAGGGGATTATCTAGTGGCGCCCACTTCTCAAGTCCAAAATTGGTTTATTTAGGCATGACTTTTTTCTTACTTAAGTATCAGTCTTCTTAGGATTAGTCATTGGTAAGCAAGGTAGAGAGATCAGAACTGTAAAAAAAAATAGAAGGTGATTTTGATGGTCTCAGACCCCTTTTCTTGATAAAGAATGGCATAGTCTCCATAGTTAAACTAGAAAGGGAAGGTCTCTGGGTGGAAAATTTTCAGACTTAGCATCAATTTTTAACCCACTGAAGATTTTCCATTTCTCTGCTCAGTAGTGGTAATTTATATATACAGGCATATACCTTATTTCTCAATAAGATTTTGACGTTCAGACAGGAAAAATCTTATTTATTTCTCTTCCCCAAACGCATAGCGTATAGTATCTACTTAATAAATACTGGTGATTTTACAACAGGCTTTTAAAATTTTAACACTGTTAAGAATTTTCATAAAGGAGATGGAATGATTTTGAAAAAAAAAAGAAATCATATTTTATTATCACTCTTTTGGTAATAAACCAAAACAATAAAGTCCCTATGATGGGCTTCCATGGCACTTAAAATAACCCTTAACTTTGCCCTAAGACTCATGTGAATTGGGACCTCCCTACCTATCTTTCCAAGTTTACCTTGTACCACTGCTACCCTCTTTTGTTCTGCTCCCATCACACTGGCCTTTCAGTTTCTGTAATAAATGTGCTCATTCTCACCTCTGAGCTTTTGCAGTTGCTGATCCCTCTGCATGGAATGCTCTTGACAAGTTCTTGTTCCGGTCTTGTTAGCTCCTCAGAGAGGACTTTCCTGATGGTCATATGTAAAGTTATTCTCCTTGGTCACTGCCTGATCTCATCACTGTTTTATTCCTTCATGGAATTTTTCTCTATCTGAAATATTTTTTACATATATTTGTTCCCATATTTATCCTCATCAAAAGATAAACTTAGTGTAGGCAGGGGCTTTCTTGTCTTCTACTACTGATTCTCCACCCCTGGAGAATATTTGTGGAAGGCAGACAAGGAAGGAAAGAAGGAAAGAGGGAAGGAGGGAGGGAGGGAGGGAGATTAGGTCAAGCTATCCTTACAACTATCCTGCGTGGTAGGATCCATAATCTCAATTTTACAGATGAGTAAACTGAGTAAAGAAAAGTTAGGTATCTATATAGTGATCACAGCTAGCAAATGGAAAAACTGGACTTCTAAATAGAATCATCCTGAATTCAAGAAAAGCTCTTTATCTTAAAAGACATTCTGGAACTTCTACTCCAACCATGTTAGAGTAATTGTTATGAGACTTACCTTTGCATTATAAACAACTAGAAAACTAGATAAAGTATATGAAACAGCTGATTTTAGATGTGGAATAATAGGAAGCTCAGAAATGTGTTCCCTAAGATAAAGGAAGCAACTGAAGTGCAAACTGCACTTGTTCTTGCTTTCTGCCTTGAGGTGCTTTCTGGATTACAACAGAGGGAAGGAGAAATGCATGGCTAAATGAAGTTGAGGAGGTAATGATCAGAATTCAGTAAAACTGAGGCATCTGGAAGTAATAGGACAGAGATCCAGAGAAGAGGTTGGCATACAGAAAAAGAGCTCCAGATATATGCATATGGATCCCCTTAAGACTATTTGCTGAATGCTAACCTGTGAATGCAGGGTAAAACCCTACTCAGCTAGGCAAAGGATAACTAAGGAATTGCAAGCCAAACAATTCCCAGAGCTGACAAGGGAGTTTGAGTTCTGAGCAGCAGGAGTAGAGAGATTTTAACAAACACCCAGGAAATTCCTTAGACACCCAAGAACGGTCATGCCTTAGTGATTCATGCCTTAGTGGTAGAGTAAAGGCTACTCTAGACCTGCCATGACAAAGCTTAAAAACAAGCCTTGAAATGATCAGGCTGATCCACAAGTAACTGCCAAAATGAACTTCAGCACTCTTTAAAGGAAAACAAAATCAAAAAAGTCAATACCAACACATATAATGGCCAACATCTAAAAAACAAAAACAAAGAAAAACTTATAAAACATGTGAAGAAGCAGGAAAACGTGATCTACAATTAGAAAAAAGTTAGTAAATAAGGACATAAGAAATGGCAGACATGATGGAATTAGTTAACAAGGACTTTAAAATAGTTATTATATATTATATAGCTCATGGTTTAAAGAAAACACTGAACATGAAGAGGAGAAAAATGAACTATATATAAAAAAAAACATATCAAATAGAACTTCTAGAGTTGAAAAAAGTATGGTATCTGAAATTTAAAACTCACTGGAAAGGCCTAACAGTAGACTAAACACTGTGGAAGAAAAGATAAGAGAATTTCAAGACCTAGCAATAGAAATGATCCAAAATGAAGCACAAGAGGAAAAAAAAGAGCTAAATAAATTTAAGTAACAGTAACAGTGGGGCAATATTCAGTGATTTACATATAATTAGAATCTCAGAAGGAAAGAGAGAGAGCAGAAAAATTATGTGAAGAAATAATGGCTGAATTTTTTTCAGATTTGACTGTAAACTCACAGAGTAAAGAAACTAAATGAAAATCAATCAAGATAAGCAAAAATAAAACTATACCAGGGCACATCACAGTCAGATTTCTGAGAAACGATGATAAAATGAGTATCTTAAAAGAAGCCTGAGGGGACCCTGGGTGGCTCAGTTGGTTAAGATCTGACTCTTGATTTCAGCTCAGGTCATGATCTCATGGATCGTGAGATTGAGCCCTGTGCTGGGGTCTGTGCTCAGCAGAGAGTCTGCTTGAGATTCTCTCTCTCCCTCTCTCTCCCTCTTCTACCGCCCCTCCCCCTGTTCTCCCTTTCTCTCTCTCTCTAAAATAAATAAATACATCTTAAAAAAAAAAAAAAAAAGCCTGAGCAAAAGTACACATTAAATATAGAGGAACAAAAATAAGTCCACTGAAGTACATTAAATGTAACTAGTATAAATATGTAAGTAAAAAGGTAGAGATTATCACACTGAATTAAAACTAAGACCTAGTTACACAGTGTCCACAACATACAGACATAGATAAGTTAAAAGAAAAAGATGAGAATATACATATCATAACAAAACTGGAGAAGCTATATTAATATCAGACAAAGTAGGCTTCAGGACAAGAAATATTACCAGGGATAAAGATGAACATTTCTTGATGATAAAAGGGTCAAGAATATATAACATATCCTAAATATTTAGGCCTGTAATAACAAAGCTACTAAATACACAAAGCAAAGACTGAAATTAACAAAACCACAGTTAAATTTGGAGATAGTACTCCTCTCTCAGTAATTTATAAGATAAATAGCAAAAAAAAAAAAAAAATCAGAATACAAAAGTTTTGATCAACCCTATCAACCAGTTTGAAATAATTGACATTTTATAAAACTCAAATCCAACAGCAGCAGATTACACATTCTTTCCAAGTTCCCATGAATCATTCATCAAAATAGGCAAGATGTTAGATACATGGATAAATTCCTTGCAATACAAAATTTAGCAACATTTATAGAAGAACTGCAGAGTTAACTAGCCCACTATATATTAAAGGTTTCAGGATACAAATGCAGTATTCAAAAACTAATTGTATTGCTACATAAACAGTGAAGTGAAAAATATTTTTTAATTGAATAGAAATATGTTTAACTATGGAACTGCCAGGCCTACACAATGAAAACTACAAAGAAAAAAAAAAAAGAAAAGAAAAACTACAAAGCATTGTTGAAAGAAATTTTAGAAGACTCAAATGAAGACCTTTACCATGTTGCCAGAAAATTTATTGAGGTATAATTAACATAAAATATCTTACTAGTTTCAGGTGTACCTAGTAATTCAGTATTTTTATACATTTTGAAATGAACCCCACCAAGGTCTGGTTACCATCTGTCACCATACAGAGTTACTACAGTATTACTGACTATATTCCCTATGCTGTATGTCCCCATGTCTTATTAATTTAAAACTATACCTTTTAATCCCCTTTACCTAGTTCACCTGCCCCCCTTCCCCTATCCCTCTGATAGCCACAGATTTGTTTCTTTTATCTATGAATCTGTTTGTTTTGTTTTGTTTTTTAGATTCCACCTATAAGTTAAATCATATGGTATTAGTGGCATTTCTGTGGCATTTCACTTAGCATAATAACCTCTTGGTCCATCCATATGTCACAAATGGCAAGATTTCATTCTTTTTATGGATGACTAATATTCCATTGTATATATATGCCACTTCTTCATTCATGTATCGATGAACACTTAGATTCCTTCTGTATCTTAGCTATCATAAATAATGCTGCAATAAACATAGGGATGCATATATCTCTTTGAATTTGTGTTTTCATTTCCTTCAGATAAATACCCAGAAGTGGAATTGCTGGATTGTGTGGTATTTCTATTTTAAATTTTTTGAGGAACCTGAGCTGTTTTCCACAATGGCTGCACCAGTTTGCATTCCCACCAACAGAGTATGAGAATTCCTTTGTCTCACAATCTCTTCAACACTTGTTATTTCTTCTCTTTTTGATATTAACCTTTCTGACTGGTGTGAGGTGATAGCTCATTGTGGTTTTGATTTGCAGTTCCCTGATGATTAGTGATGTTGAGCATCTTTTCATGTGCCTATTGACCATGTGTATATCATCTTTGGAAAAATGTCTATTCAGATCCTTTGCCCATTTTTAAATTAGTATAAGTTTTTTTTTCATTATGTTCAGTTAGCATAAGTTTTTAAGCATATTTTGGGTATTAATCCCTTATCAGTTGTATGATTTGCAAATATCTTCTCTCATTCAGTAGCTTGCTTCCTTCACCGTGTAAAAGCTTTTTAATTTAATGCAATCCTGTTTGTTTATTTTAGTTTTTGTTGTCCTTGCCTGAGGAGACTGGTCCAAAAAAATATTTCTAAGACCTATGTCAAGAACTTACTGCTTATGTTTTCTTCTAGGAGTTTTATGGTTTTGGATCTTACACTCAAGTTTTTAATCCATTTTGAATTTATTTTTGTATATGGTGTAAGACAGTGGTCCAGTTTCATTCTTTTTCATGTAGCTGTTCAGTTTTTCCAACACCATTTATTGAGCACACTGTCTTTTTCCCCGTTGTATATTCTTGCCTACTTTGTCATAGATTGACAAATCTACACCCATATATGTGTGGGTTTATTTCTGGGCTCTCTATTCTGTTGCATTGTTCTATGTTTTTGTTTTTGTGCCAGTACCATACTGATTTGATTACTGTAGTTTTTGAGTATAGTTTGAAATCAAGAAGCATAATACCGCTAGCTTTGTTCTTTCTCAATATTGCTTTGTCTATTTGAAGTCTATTGTGGTTTAATACAAATTTTATAATTCTTTTTTCTAGTTCTGTGAAAAATGCCATTGGTATTTTGATGCGATTGCATTGAATCTGTAGATTGACTTGAGTAGTATAGATATTTTAACAGTATTAATCCTTCTAATCCATAAGCACAGAATATCTTTCCATTTATTTGTGTTGTCTTCAGTTTCTTTCATCAGTGTCTTACAGTTTTCAGAGTATAGGTGTTTCATCTCCTTGGATAAATTTATTCCTTGGTATTTTATTCTTTTTGATGGAACTGTAAATAGAACTGTTTTCTTAATTTCTTTTTACTGATAGCTCATTATTAGTGTATAAAATGCAAGCAATTTCTGTATGTTAATTTTGTATCCTGTGACTTTACTGAATTCATTTATTAGTTCCATTAGCTTTTGGTGGCGACCTTAGGGTTTTCTATATATAGTATCATGTCATCTGCAAATAGGGACAGTTTTACTTCTTCATTTACAATTTGGATGCCTTTCATTTATCATTTTGCCTAATTGCTGTGGCTAAAATATTAATATTTTTAATGTGTCCATTTTCCCCAAATTGACTCACTGATTCAATGCAATCCCAATCAAAATCACAGCAGGTTTTTTTTCTTTATCATTAAAATTGACAGTCTATTCTAAACTTTATATGAAAATGAAAAAACAAAACAAAACAAACACAAGAATAGCCAAAACAGCATTGAAAAAGATGAACAGGGCGCCTGGGTGGCTCAGTTGGTTAAGCAACTGCCTTCGGCTCAGGTCATGATCCTGGAGTCCCTGGATCGAGTCCCGCATCGGGCTCTCTGCTCGGCAGGGAGTCTGTTTCTCCCTCTGGCCCTCCCCCTCTCATGCTCTCTCTCTCTCATTCTCTCTCTCAAATAAATAAATAAAATCTTTAAAAAAAAAAAAAAGATGAACAAAATTGGAGGACTCATAATACTTTATTTCAGGGCATTGTAAAACTACAGTAATTAACATAGAATAGAATTGATACAAGCATATAATTCAATGGAACAGAACAGAAATTCCCGAAATAGACCCACTCATATACAGTAGTGCCCCCCTCACCCACAATTTCACTTTCCATGACTTCAGTTACTCACAATCAACTATTATCTGGAAGTAGGTGATCCTCCTCCTGACATATTGTTAGAAGGTCAATAGTAGCCTAATGCTACATCATAGTATCTACATCATTTACTTCACTTTATCTCATCACATAGGCATTTTATTATCCCACATCATCAAAAGAAGACAGGTGAGTATAGTACAGTAAGATATTTTGAGAATGGAGGACCACATTCACATAACTTTTATTACAGTATATTGTTATAATTGTTCTTTTGTATTATTAGTATTGTTAATCTTTTACAGTGCCTAATTTATAAACTCTACCAAAGATATGTATGTATAGGAAAAAACATAGTATATATAGGGTTCAGTACATCTGTGGTTTCAGGCATCTGCTAGGGATCTTGGAACATACCCACCATAGATAAAGGGGAACTACTGTATGTTTAATCAATTGTCACCAAAGTTGCTAAAACAATTCAGTGGAGGAAAAGACTGGCTTTTTACCATATAGTGGCAGAATGATTGAATATTCATATGAAGAGAAAAGTACTTGATCCTTATCTCACACCATAAACCAAAATGACTTGAAATGGATAATAGACCCACACAGAAGGGCTAAAACTATGAACCTTCTAAAAGAAAACATAAAAGCAAATATGATAACCTTGAAGTAGATAGTTTTTCTAGACCCAAAACATGAGTCATAAGGAAAAACATGTAAATTTTACTTCACCAAAATTACAAATTTTTCCTCTCAAAAGACACTGAAGAAAATGAAAAACCAGAGAATGAGAGAAAATATGCATGAAGTGTGTATCAGATAAGTGACTGGTATCCAGAATGTGTGCGAGTGTGTATGTGTACACACAATAACAAGAAGATAAAAAATCTTACTTTCACGTGGCCAAAGATTTGAACATTCGCTTCACAAAGAAGATATACAATTGGCCAATTAATACATGAAAAGATGCTGTATCAGGTTCCTAGGGCACTTCTAAGTACTGTGAACTGGGTGACTGAATAGAACAGAAATTTATTCTCTCACAGGTCGACAGACTTAAGTCTGAAATCAAAGTGTCAGTAAGGCTGCGCTCCTTCTGAAGCTCTAGGGAAGTATCTGTTCCATGCCTCTCTTTCAGCTTTAAGTGGTTGTTGGCAATCCTTGGCATTCCTAGGTTTGTAGATACATACTCCGTTCTCTGCCTCTGTCTTCACATGACATTCTTTTCAATGTGTGTGCCAGTATATATCTACATGATCTTCTTCTAAGGATGCCAGCCATTGGATTTAGGGCCCACTAAAATTCATTTTGACTTTTTCTTAATGTGATTGCATCTGCAAAGACCCCACTACCAAATAAGGTCACATTCACGGATACTGGGAGTTAGGTCTTTAACATACCTTTTTTGGAGACACAATCCAACCTACCAGAGATGCTTACCATCATCAGGGAATTAAATATTAAAACCACAATGAGAATGCTTACTGAAATGGTTGATTTTTTTTTTTTTAATACTAAGTGTTGACAGCAATGTAGAACAAATAGAATTCCCATGTGTTGCTAGTGGGGAGTAAAATGGTACAGCCATTTTGGAAAACAGCCAATTTCTTAAAAAGTTAAACGTGTTATCACCATAGGTCCAGAAATTCCACTCTTAGATATTTACCTAAAAGAAATGAAAACATACATCCAGACACAAACCTGCATGTGAATATTCATAGGGATAGCAGCCTTATGTGCAATAACCAAACCTGGAAACAACCAAAATATCCATTAACAATTGAATGAATAAGTAAATTGTAGCAGATCTATGCAAGGGAACAACAGCAATAAAAGGATATAAGGTTTTGGTACATGTAATGATTTGGATGGCCCTCAGAATTAGTACAGTGTAAGAAGTCAGAGACCAAACATTACGTAGAGTATGACTAAATTTATATAAATTTCTAGACTATAATGACAACAATCAGATGATGGTTTTCTTGGGTGGGGCGTGGAGTGGGGAAATTTACTGAAAAACATCATAAAGCAACTTTTGGGAATTGATGAAAATGTTCTGTATCTTGATTGTGGTGGTGGCTACATAAGTGTATACATTTGCTGAAACATAATGAGTATACTTAAAATAGGTTCATTTTATTTCATGTAAATTATGCATCAATAAACTGATTTTTTAAATATAGCCATCTGTTATTGGAATGGAGCTCCTCGGGGATAACTGCTCTTCTCTAAGTCACATTTAAGCCGGGTACTTATGAGAACTAAATAGAACAACACCCATTAACATCCTGTGCCCCGCCCTATCATAAATAGTCAATCAGAGCACTTTCCTGTTAGGAAATTTTAGGACCTATGACATAGTGTTAATGTTTATATTTATATTTATTCAGTGGTTGCTAGTTATTCTATTTCACAGATGTGGACAATTATACCATTTTCTGAATTTTGCTGGTCTTGTAGCTTTTATAAATTACAAACTCCTAATATAAACTTGATTGTAGTATAGTAGAGCGGGTAGGCTTTAGTGCTAATCAGCTTGTGGTTTAAATTTTGGCCTTGCCATTTACCAGCTGCACAGCATTCATTCCTTCACTTAAAAATATCTATTAAGCAATTGTGATGTACCAGGTCCCCAGGCATAGGGGACGTACGTGAAGGGGATGTATTCCTAGCCTCATGGAACTTACAGTCCAATCGTTCAACTTATTTTCCTTCTCCAGGTTTCCGTGTTTTGCCATCCGTAAATTGGGTTGTACTGCCATCCTCACAGGGTGGTTTAGATGATTGAGATGACCAAGTAATCAGTATGCAGTAGTCAATAAGGGTTTCCTCCTGCCCTACCTGTGTGTCTTTCCAACTCCTTACTGTGCTCTTGTTCTCTCCTATCTTATCTATCCTATCATGTCCTATCCTCTCCCATAATGAATTTCTTGAATTATTGAAGTATAATTGATATACAAAGTTATATTAGTTTCACATGTACAACATATTCAGCAATTCTATACATTACTCAGTGCTCCCCACGATAAGTGTAGTTGCCATCTGTCATCATACAACATTATTACAATATTATTGATTACATTCCCTATGGTGTACTTTTCATCTCCATAACTTACTTATTTATAACTGGAAATTTGTACCTCTTGATCCCCTTCACCTATTTCACCCTTCCGCCCACCCACCTCCCCTCTGGCAACCTCCAATTTGTTCTCCGTGTTTAAGAATCTGTTTGCTTTTGCTTTTTGTTCTTTTGTGTTTTTAGGTGCCACATGTAAGTGACATCATACAGTATTTATCTTTCTCTGTCTGACTTATTTTCCTTAGTGTGGTACCCTCTAGGTCCATTCTTGTTGTCACAAATGGCAAGATTTCACAGCAGTCAGATAGGCTAATACCAATAAGACAAGAAATAACAAGTGTTGGCGAGGATGTGGAGAAAAAAGAACCCTCATGTGTAGGAATGTAAATTGGTGCAACCACTGTGGAAAACAGTATGGAAAAAAATTAAAAATAGAAATGCCATATGATCCAGGAATTCCATCATGAATCTTATTCATGTCTCTTTCTATGCTATATACCACAAATGCCATTACTTACTTCTTTTCTCAGCTAAAGCCATTTACATTTCTGAATGAATTCTTTCAGCTCTTTTCCTATTTAAACTATTTTATTATTAAACTTATATTGGATAATATTTATTTTTTTTAAGATTTTATTTATTTATTTGACAGAGAGAGACACAGCAAGAGAGGGAACACAAGTAGGGGGAGCGGGAGAGGGAGAAGCAGGCTTCCCGCCAAGCACAGAGCCCGATGTAGGGCTCGATCCCAGGACCCTGGGATCATGACCTGAGCCGAAGGCAGATGCTTAACAACTGAGCCACCCAGGCACCCCCATGGATAATATTTTTAAAATAACAGTTCCCAGACTGATTTTTGGGTTATCCAAAGTTAAGTGGAGTATGATATTTCTTAATAATAACTCTTTATATTTGTATCTTTATAAAGCCTTTTTGTATCTATTATTTCATTTAATCATCTCAATACTTCTGTGAGGTCAGTGAAGGGATTATCATGTCTACTGTCTAGATTAGTGTACCAAGGCATATCTATGTTAAAAAGGTATTGAGAAGGTGGCTCAGTCGGTTAAGCATCCAACTCTTTTTTTTTTTTTTTCTCATATTTTTAAAGATTTTATTTATTTCCTTGACAGAGAGAGACACAGCGAGAGAGGGAACACAAGCAGGGGGAGTGGGAGAGGGAGAAGCAGGCTTCCCGCCGAGCAGGGAGCCCGATGTGAGGCTCGATCCCAGGACCTTGAGATCATGACCTGAGCCGAAGGCAGACGCTTAACGACTGAGCCACCCAGGCGCCCAAGCATCCAACTCTTGATCTCAGCTCAGGTCATGGTCTCAGAGTTGTGAGTTAAAAAAAAAAAAGGATTTAGATCAGATATTTAATTTGAACCTGCTAATGCTTTTCATTTGTTTATGTATTTAACAACATTTATTGGCTACTGATTGTATGCTGGATACAATGTGATCCTGCCCTTAAGAAGCTCATTGTCTGTGAGGGCATCCAGCCTGCAAGTGGAGAGCAGTGACAGGATATGGACAAGTATACCAGTTGGGGGTTGTCAATGAGGAGCAAAGAATCAGCCTTTCTGGGACATACAGAAAGGGCATTATGATGTGCCACTTACGCAGAGTATCGAGGCTCATCATGATTTCCCCATGTGAAAGAGGAAGGAAAAGTCCTTCCTAAAATACCCCCAAACAAGAAGACTTAGGACTTGATATTTAATCTCTACTCTCATTTGTGCAAAGTAATTCTTCACATGACCCCCCACTCCCCCACCCAAAAAAAAGAAAGAAAAAAATCACAGAGAAGAGTCACAATCATCCAGGCCCTCACCAAGTGGGCCTGGTTTTCTGGATAAAAGGAGGAAACAAGGCCTTGTTTCCTGCAGCTATTTCTTGCGCCGCCTTCCCTCAGACCCTGGCCTTGCTCAGGCTGGACAGATCCCATCCAGGGAGGCAGGGGGAATGGTGTTCGTATTCATCAGGATGCATTTCTTGAAACTGGCCACCAGTGAACAATCAAATCGCCTTGGAATATTCTTAAGCTTCCTACATGTTTGATTAGTTTTTCCCAGTAGGAAATGAAACAAAAGAAGCAGCTATTAAGAGAGCTTGCTCTCTGCGTGGCCTAAGACTGGCTCCTGGTGTCACAGTGATCTTCAGAGCAGACAGGAAGGTCAGAATCATTCCAGGTGTAGAATGGAAAGACTGGAACTGGATGTACTTAGTCTTTGTGGTGGATGAGAGCAGAGGAGGGCAGGAAAATCTGAGGTCTCTTTTTGACTATTCCAGAGGCTGTTTGATACTCTAGCTTCAATTTTCCTCTCTTATAAAAGAAGACTATTCATATATAAGATTCTTCCATGTTTTCATTCTCTTAGTAGCCCACAGAGCTTGACCCTCTGCTAGATGTCAAGGATATAAGAGTAAGATATAAGTAAGATACAGTTCCCAAAAGAGTTCTTGCAGAAAATGGGGTGAGCAGACATCAAGGCTGTGGGTGGGTGAAGGGCAACATCGGCTCAGATGATGGGGCCAAGTCATCCTAGAAGAGGCAGCAGGGAACTGCGTGGGGATGTGAAAAGGAGAAGCCTGGTTGATAGTGTGACGAAAGAGCAATTCTGGTGGAGAAGAGAAATATCCAAGGAAGATCTTTTACACTTTGTTATGATAAGTGATATAAGCCCTCTCTTTAAGACCCCTATAAAATATTAAGTAAAATTTATACAGCTCATTAATATTTGGTGAAGTAGATAATCTTTGGGAAGAAAGAAGTGCTGATATCTGCTTCATAGTTTATGTGGGACATAAGCTGGACACAGGAAAAAAGTACATAAATATTTAAATATTTAAATACATAAATACATACGTGTATTTATATATGTGTATATATACACACATATCTATGTAATATATAAATCACATATACATGTATATGCACACTGTGTATACACATGTATATATACACACTGTACATCTATATATGAATATATGAATACATGGTATATATGTAACTCCCCCTAAAAAAGCTTCTTGGAGAACAAAAAAGAACGTTTTCTGGATAACATGTTTTCAGTGAATTAGCATGAACTAACACTTACGTACTTACTATGTACCAGGTCCCTTTCTAGGTACCTTAAATGTAACACGTCTTCTTCAGTCCTTACAATAACTTCACCAGGCAGGTACCACCACTATCACCGTTTTGCAGAGAAGGAATCTGAGAAACAGAGAAGTTTCAGAACCCCCAACTGGTATACTCATCCATATCCTGTCACTGCTCTCCACTTGCCCAAGGACACATAGCAAGTAAGAAATAGAGACTGGTTTTTGGATCCAGGCAGCCTGGACCTAAGACCTCAACTCTTCTCTGCCCTATTACCTAAGATATGATTCACTTTTATATTTTTGTAAGGAATCAAATCCTTTAGGGAGCCTGGAGTATGGCTCAAAGAATCAAGGCAGGTTTGATTCTCAAGCAGTCGAGTGTGAGGGACAGAAGCTTCCTCCCTTCATGGTGGCTCTAAGTGTATTGCTCCCTGAATTCAACCATAGACCCTTGGACAAGATTTGCTAATTTGGTTCTTTCATTCAATAACTATTTACCGAGTAGGCACTATGTGCCAAAAACCATCTGAGGTGGTAGAAAAAGAACAGTAAACCAAATAAGCAAAATCCCAGTTAATTATGGAGTTTACATAAGGACAACAGAAGAGCACCTGGATGGTTTGTACAACCGTGGTAACTGCTATAGAGACAAGGGGTGTCGTGAGAGTACAGAGGAGGGAGGGGAGCTGCTATAAAATACAGGTGGTCCAAGGAAGCCTTGTTGACAAGGTGACACTTGAACAGAGACCTGAAGGAAATGCAGGAGCAGGCCTGCAGTATCTAGGAGAAGAGCGCTGTGGGCAGAGGGAATGCCAAGTGTAAACGCCTTAAAGTCCACTTGTACTTGACCTATGTGAGGAAGCGGTGGAGACCCGTGCATCTGGAGTAGGCTGAGCTATAAACAGAATGGTAAAATAGCAGGTGAGAAGTTTAATGGAGACTTTGGTTTTCACTCTGGGACAAGTAACCACAGGAGGGCAGAGGCAAGAAGCAATGATTTCTTTTCTGCCTTATGTCTTAAAAAGTTTACTCTCACTGCTGGGTGAAAAATCAATGATAAGGGGGCAAGGGTGGACACAAATTATTGTTGCAAAAATCCAGGCAAGAGATGATGGTGGTAGTGTTGGAGGGTGATGAAAAGCGGTTAGGCTGTATTTTGAAGGTAGAGTTAACTACATTTGGAAGTTTTCATCCCATAAACGATATGTATAAATGATAAAACGAGCTGAGATCACTTCCAGAGGAAGTCTTGGTAGAGAAGGAAACATGTTCATGGATGGAAGCCTGGGCAGCTCTGATCTTGAGAGATTGAGGAGACGGGAGGGATCAGCAAATGAGACTAAGAAGGAGTAGCAGGGGAGAAAAGGAACACCAAGAGAGAGGAGCATCCTGGGAATCAGGTAAAGAGTGTGCTTCATGGAGGAGGGTGACCACCTGTGCTGCGTGATGCTGACAGTAAGGACTGAAAACTGAGTGTTGGGTTAGCAACATGGAGGTCACTGATGACCTTGACAAAAGCTGCTTTTGGTCTGGTGGAGGGGGCGAAAGCCTGACTAAAGTGGGTTTAGGAGAAAATTGAATTACACCTGGATATGCTGTCACATGAGGCTTTCATCTGAGTGGAAATGGAATCTGCTTTCACACTCCTCAGAGGCCTGAGTCTTGTCCTTACAAAACCAAGGCTTAAAAGCCCAGGGCTTTAAAAACCACAAATAAGAAACTGAAACCTTTGAACTTGGGAATAGTATTAAAGTTGTCATCTAGGGCTTGAAATGTTGGGAGTCACAGATCTTGCTCCAGGAAATAAAATGGACCAATTGTTGGGTTTATTCTGGTTCTCTGCCTAAGACTACAGCTAAAGAATCTCTTTTATATATTTACCCCAGGACTTTGTCCCCACCTCCTCCCTTGACAACAAAATGTAGTGTCCTCCAAAGTCTGGACTCCCTGGGAAAAAATGATTATTACCTCTCTTTAATGAAAATTTCTTCTTCATAGTTCATTTGTCGGTGTAGCATCTCCTAAATGCCTGGTGTTGGGTGGTGTGAGTCTTGAGCCTGGACATGGAGAAGGAAATTCTAATTCCTATTCTGTTACTAATTTGTTGTGCAAAAATAATTATGTCACTATATCCTCGTGTGCCTCAGCATTTCCATTTAGTTTGGCAGGTTAACTTTGAATTCCCTCAAATCTTATATTCTCTGATTCATTCTAAAATTCATTCATGTTTTTTTCTTTTCCAAGTTTCTAATTTATCTCAGCCTTCCCTTCTTCATATTAATCACAGTTGCCCTTTGCAAGAGGAATAGGGATATTTTCCTACCATTCAATCATCTTTATGAATCTTCTATTCATTTGGATACCTATACGTTGTGGAGAATAGCATTCAATCTTGATGTTCCAAAAACTCAAGACTGGGAACAGACTGGCAGCTGAGATCTGGGGTCCTGGCCCCTCTGTTGTTTCCTTTGACTCTTAGTGCTAGTGTCAGTGAAGTCCCAGCTATCTTTGGCTGGCTCTTTGTCCTTGACAAGGTAATTAACCTCTCTGTGCTTTGGCTTTTCAACTGAAAGGGGAATATCACTATCACATGTGTTGAGAGAACATATGTGATAGTCCTTGGGACTTACCTGAGAGTAGCTACTATTACTTACCTATCTACTTACCTGATAGATAACTGCCAATTGTAGCTATCGGTCAATATCCACTCAATTTAGTTTGTTATGCAAAAATAGAGAGGCTCTCTTAACTCAGGACTTCAGGGAAACAACAAAGAAGTTAAATGAAAATCAAACACAGTATCAAGAATGAAAGTGCTCCTTGAACATTAATTCCATATCACTGAAAATAAACCCCTGTACCCAGTTACCTATGATAGCAATGGTGCCATCATTTTATGGCCTCCTATCATCAATGAAAATCATTCCAAATTAACACTGAATACTGGAAATGTGTCCGTGAATGCATAAGAACTGACTTTACTAAGGCAAAAATAGCTCTTGATGTCATTGTCACCAGGTTCAGTGAATATTATGAGAATCAATTTACAATTAAAGCAGCTAAGGTAGTTTTTCCTAATGGAAAATAATATACCCTTCCAGAACTGGCTTAACGAAAGGAGATGGTGATATCTGATCTAATTAAGGCCAGAAAATCTTGCCAAGCTTCTGACCAAAGTGTGTTTAAAGTCAGAAGTCATAGGTGATGGGAATCAGATTGAGATTGAAATCTCTCTGACCAGAGTTGACATTTTCCATGCGATGTGATATTATACAAGATGTAGCCATTGCTTATGGATATAAAAACATTCAGGTGGCTCTCCCAGAAACATACACTGTAGCTAATCAATTTCCTCTTAATAAGCTCACAGGACTTCTAAGACATGACATGGTAGCTACTGGACGCACTGAACCACTTGCCTTTCCTCTGTGCCTCCAAGAAGATATTGCTGATAAACTTGGTTTGGACATCTCTGCAACAAAGGTAGTTCATATAAGTGATCCTAAGGTCACCGAATTTCAGGTAGTACTCATTACCCTTCTTCCTGGCCTCCTAAAGACCACAGCCACAAATAGTAAGATGCCCCTTCCTCTGAAACTGAAATCTCTGACACTATAGTAGAAGATTCTAGCAGAGACCTAGATGAAAGAAACTACAGGCATTTCTGTACTGTTTATTACAGTAAGAATCCTTGGTTGGAGATAATCCGTGGGCTCTGGACAGAATTATACAGCTGCTTAAGGTGCCTCCTGGTGAAAAGCAGGGGGCATATGTGATCAAAGCATCTGAAGGCCCTTCTCCTGGATGATGCGTCGAGATCTTTGTCAGGGATCAAAGCATCAGGAAGTTTGGGGTTGGTCCTTCATCCTGATGCCATCACCAAATTTGAACTGACCATGTCCTGCTCTTCCCTGGAAATCAATATCGAGCCCTTTTGGTGAAGATGGGTCTCTGCTCTTGATTCTCTTCATGAGTGTCCCCTTCTCTTCCCTTGCTGTCCTTTAGTTATCCCACAGGGAACATCCATTTGTGCTTCATTGTTTAATAAAGTAGGAAGCAGTAGGAGAAGCACCTGGGTGGCTCAGTTGGTTGAAAGTCTGACTCCTGGTTTCGGCTCAGGTCCTGACCTCATGTGTCATGAGACTGAGCCTCGAGTGGGGCTCTGCACTGAGTGGGGAGTCTGCTTAAAGATTCTCTCCCTCTTCCCCTCCCCCCATTCATGCTCATGTGCTCTCTCTCTCTCAAATAAACAACTATTTTTAAAAATAAGTAAAAAATAAGTAGAAAGCAGTAGGGGAGAAAAAAAGAGTGAAAGCCCTCCTAAAATTATCTACAAGTCTGCATACTGTACAGTGGATCTTGAAATGAGCTGCCATGTCTCCTCACTTTGGCCTTATGATCAGGAGAACCATTTCTATTTCGGGGGATCTATGTCTCTCCAGATTCTGCTAGCTGCCTCCTGCTGTCTCATACCATTCCTTGTCACTGTGTGCTCTGACACCAGTTGCTTCCTTTGGGCTCTTAATGCAAGAGTCAGTGGAGCCCAGCCTTTGCAGAGGCAAACATACATTATATGTTTAAAAAAAAAAAAAAAAAGATAGTAGGAAGGGGAAAATGAAGGGGGGGAATCAGAGGGGGAGACGAACCATGAGAGACTATGGACTCTGAGAAACAGACTGAGGGTTCTAGAGTGGAGGGGGGTGGGGGATGGGTTAGCCTGGTGATGGGTATTAAGGAGGGCACGTACTGCATGGAGCACTGGGTGTTATGCACAAACAAGGAATCATGGAACACTACATCAAAAACTGGTGATGTAATGTATGGTGATTAACATAACATAGTGAAATAAAATTAAAAAAAAATAAAACCTACTTTAAGAACTGGAATTACCATTACATGGCTAAAGAGGCTTGACTCCCTACACTGAGGTGTCTGCCAACTTCCTGGCTGCATTCAGAGTGCTTCTTCTGACACCCTCCATTCTGTATTCTCTGTCACACACTTCTAAAGGGAAGAGGCATTTTAAATTCCTTTGGGGAAAAGAATTCAATCATTCAGCCCTATTTAGGGTTCTCCTCATTGAATCAAAACATGGATTATGTGATACAGCCTGGAGAGCATCAGACACTGTTTCCTTTTGCTCCTTTGACAACGGGGGAGAGAGTAGTGGAGTGGGGCATGGTCCCCACTTACACCCTTCCTATCGCCCCCTCCACCACAGGGTGAGCCCTTTGAGGAAGGGATAGTGCCTGGCACTGCTGTGTATCAGACGCCTAGCTCACGGCTGGTCCACACGAGGGGCATAGTCAAGAGCTGTTGGGATGAGTTGCTGCATTGAACCCACCCCCCTTGCCTTGGGGTATAGTAGCAGATGTCACAGCATAGTGGAGTCAAAGATAAGGGACTTCTCTTCGGGTGGCCCAGGAACAGAGACGGGATGGGGTGGGGGAGTGGTGCCATGAACTCAGCTGTGGGAAATCCCAAAGAAGTCCATAGTTTTCCAAAGATTTGCATGCTGAGTAGGAATTTCCCACTCTGAAATCAGGGCTTCTCAAATCCTGGTCCCCAGATTGGTGCTGGCCACCAGTGAAATGAAAATGGACAATGTAGTCATTTTTTTTAACAAAGCTAAATTTATGTTTTTAATCTGAGCTTATGGCCTTCCTGAAATGTTTTTTCATGTCCTGCTACACTGAGATGAACCTTTTGGAATTATGGTGATGGTAAATAGCAAATGTTTTTCTTAATATTATTATGAGGGGAAAATCTTTGTTACCTTACATTGCTGCCCAGTTTGTTTTGTTTTGGTTTGAAGTTTTTCTGCCCCACACATTCTCTCTAAGGAGCACTATTAGACCTGTGGTTTCTAATGAGACATGGACCATTCTGAAATTCCGAACTAAAGTTTTAGACCCTTTCTCCACAGAAACCTGTATGTGTTGCGCACACACACACAAAATGTTTGCAGGTAATTTTGGAAGGTTCACAGCCCTCTTTAAGACCAGCTGTGTGCTTCTGAAGGATCCAGAAAATGCAGGTTAGGAATTCCTGGACGAGAGGAAGTGATAGTCCACTATTGAGAGAAAATGACCTTTCCCCATTCATCTGCTTTGTAATGAAATATTCAATGTAAATAAAAAGTTTTCCATCACTACCTTTAAAAGTCCAGGATACTAAGCATTGAGATCAGGGATTTAACAGATATTTTGCAAAAGCAAATGGCACTCTGTCTAAGGCAGCTGATACCCAGCATTTGAACCAGCACTCTGTGGTCTCGGTGGGTGCGGGAACCTCTCTTCCCTTTGGCGTTTTTTGCTGAGCATATGTTGCAACCCATCACCACCGACAGGGCTCTGTACATCTCCCGGGCTGTCTGGGGGAGTCTTTTTGAAGGCATTTCAGCCATCTGTTAGGGTTTCCTGCTCTCAAGGGTGCTTTGATGCCATGAGGAGATGTGACATGACATTTGGAATCTGGGCCCATGTGTCACAATGCCAAGGGCAGGGATGGCCGCAGGGTGACTGACTCTGGCCCATTGTGCAGGGATGAGCATGTCAATCAAATACATCTGGCTGGGTGGTCATATTGGCAGCTGGGCCACTCAGATGTAGAGGGGAGGGGGAAATGAAGGGTCATAGAAGCCGTCAGAAGAGAAGGCTGCTTGTCTTCCTCTGAGAAAGCGTTGGGGTGGAAGTAGAGACCACAGCTGGAACAATGAAGTTGGCAGTGATCACAGGATCTCGGAACCTTAAGGATGGTCAAATCCAGAATTTCCCAAACTTTAGTTATTCAAGCCCATGGCCATGATTTTTTGCTCTCTGCCTGTCACCAATAATTTACTTTGTATTTTCTTTAAATTGGCTCACATGTATTTTTAAAGAGGCTTTTTATAACTAAATGAAATCTGGCCTCACTTGCTATAAATATACTGTAGTCAAAAATAAATAAAATGAAAACAAAGCACTCTTTGGAAATTCTCACTCGGTGCTGTGGTCTGCCAGCTCATTGTTAAAAGGAGAAGTCAGCAAAGGTTTTGGGCTTGTCATGGGCACTAACTCAGACTTTCTCCTTGATGTAGCTGGCAATATTGAAAGCAAATTCAAAAGTGAACATCATCACTTTCTGTGCTCTATATTAGTTAATACCACATCCAAGAATTGACTAAATTTCATGTGCCATCTAAATTCATTTTGTGTGCTACTGGAGGGCTGGATTTCACTCTGTAGGACGCATGGATCTGATCCAAGCTGTTTACAGAGGTGAGGACACCTGGAGAATGGAAAGGACTTGCCCAAGGTAACCATGGTTCTAGATCTGTCCTGGTACCTATACCGTTTAGGTAATGTTGCAGCTTCTGCTGCAGGTGGATTTGACGTGCCTGTGCCTTGGCTTTGGATTTTGCCTTGTGATGTGCGTTGGCCAATGAGATGTAAGCAGGTATGATGCCAGCAGAGGCTTCAAACTGGATTGTAGAGCGGGGCTTGCTTTCGTGTACTTTACCACGAAGAGGGCATGCCATTGTTAGCTAGCCTGTCGGTCTAAGGAGGATGAGAGACACATCACGCGGGCCCAGATTCTATCTGTGCAGAGATTCAATATTGGACTCCCAGTTGGTGGTTCCCCTTTTTGGTGCAGTATGTGGGATGTGTATGTGTGTGTGTGTGTGTGTGTGTGCACACTTGTGCATGTGTATGTGGGTGCATGTTTGTGCATGTGTGTGTATATATATATATATGTATATGTATATATGAAACAGACAAGCAGAGACAGAAGGAGGTGGGGGAGAAGAGAGAGGGAAAGGAAAGGTGGGTAGGGAAGGTCAGTGTCCATCTCTCATTCATCTTCTATCTTCCCAAAGCCTAACACAGGCTCTCAAATTGTTGCTGATTATTAAATGCTTTACCTTTTACTCAACAAGTTTCCAAATTCAAGGAGTATTTACCAAGAACTCAGTTATATCCATGGGACTGTGCTAAATATACCTGGGGATACACAAGAAGTCATTTCTGTGCTGGAGGGCATTACTGTATCCTTTGATGGCACGGCCACACCTGCATAATATGACTAAGCACCCATTCAAAGCTGTATGGTTCCTGGGCAGAAGTGACCAGCACAGTGTTCCTCAAATATGGCAGCGTCCTCTTCTGCCAGACCTTGACCATGTTGCCCCATCAGCCCACAGTGCTGCAGCACCCCGTGGAGAATGTAGGTTCTCCACAAATCTCTGAGTTTCTGGTCTTCTTCCTTCTTCTCTTCTTTTCCGTACAGGCATTTCTATTCCTTTTTGTTATTGTTCTTTCTGCCATTGCTCCAGAGTATTCACACATACCTGCATACCTTTCAGTGAGTTTCTCTTCTGTGCACTTGTTCTTCACATTCCCCCCTCTACGACCGAGTCCTGGGAAGCTGCCTGAAGTTCACAGGCTAAGTCCACTTAGCTCCATCTCCTTCCCCACCGCCGTGGTCAGTGCCCTTGTAAATGCCTCGCCTGCCTGGTTTCTTAGCATCACCTTTATCCAGTCTACTCCCCAAAGAGTAGTTGGAATAACTTTGTAAAATGCTAATCTGATCATCTAATTCCCCTGCTAAAAAGCACCTCAGTGGCATCCCATCACAATTAGAGAAAAAACAAAACAAAACACCTACAGACTCATTACTTTTCCCTACAGTACTCTGCATGATGTGGATGCTGTGTAGGTCCATTTTGCCAGTGAAATCAAGGAGATTCCACACTCCATAAGTGACAACATCTTCTGACTTCCAAGCTATCATTCTTCATGCCCAGTAAGCATAATCACAATCATAGTTACCATTTATTGAGGATACTATAAGATGCACATCATTAAACTCTTTATACATATTAATTTCCTCAATCCTCATAATTCTGTGATATAGGTACTATTTTTATCCCAGTTTTGTAGATAAGGAAATTTAGGCATAGAATGTTCAAGCAATTTTCTTAGGGCCACACAGCTTGAAAATGACAGAGGGTCAGAACCCAGGCACTGGAGCTCCCTTTACTGCAGCTGGGCCATGCAGAGACCATAGGATTGACAAATACAGAAGGAATATCATCAAATTGCCACCTGCTTTTCCATCCCCATCACTCTTCTGGCTAGCTCTCAGGCTATCCATATCTATCTATAGCTTAGGATGGCATTGGTTCTCCGCCCTCAAGAGATAGCTCAGTATAACAGTAACATCAACAAAAATTAGGAATCAACTGTTGAAAATTGATAATGTCTCTGAAGGGCTGAGATGGTCTTTTTCCAAAGAGGTAATTACAGGAACCTAGTAAGAGTGGAAGGCATTTTGCAGAAAATAGAGTATGAGCAATCCTCACAGAAATGTCAAAAGGATAATGTGTTTTGCAAATGTTTATTGCAAACAGACAAAAGTAGGTTCAATTACTCATCACAGCCTACACATTTCTCTCTTTGTTGGCTGGAAAGCACTCAGGTGTTTTGTTTTGTTTTGTTTTGTTTAATATTTTCCAGGATGGCATGGAGGTATTTTTAGCTTTGAAATTTTGATTGTGAATTTCTGTGGCCTATTAAAAAAAAAAAAGTGCTAATGCAGCCTTGCAACGTGAAAAAGGATGACAGAAACTGGTGAACATGATTCATGCACTGGACTTCATATATCATCTGTCCTTTGCCCCCTCCTCCCTCCAAGCCCTGCGCTCTCTGAACACTTCATCTGTGATTCTGGGCACTTTGAAACCAGATTCTGTATTCGGCACATGTCCCTCCACGATTAAATAAATATAATCATCATCTTTCTCTGCTGTTGCCTCTGCAGGAAATAGTTTTTAACCCCACCTCCACTGCCAGTACCCCCAGTCAGCCTCCTTGGAGTGAGAATAAACATCATGGGCTTGGGAGAAAACTGGATTTTTTTTTTTTAATTTTTTTATTGTTATGTTAATCCCCATACATTACATCATTAGTTTTAGATATAGTGTTCCATGATTCATTGTTTGTGCATAACACCCAGTGCTCCATGCAGAACGTGCCCTCCTCAATACCCATCACCAGGCTAACCCATCCTCCCAACCCCCTCCCCTCTAGAACCCTCAGTTTGTTTTTCAGAGTCCATCGTCTCTCATGGTTCTTCTCCCCCTCCGATTTCCCCCCCTTCATTCTTCCACTCCTGCTACATTCTTCTTCTTCTTTTTTTCTTTCTTAACATATATTGCATTATTTGTTTCAGAGGTACAGATCTGAGATTCAACAGTCCTGCACAATTCACAGTGCTTGCCAGAACACATACCCTCCCCAGTGTCCATCACCCAGTCACCCATCCCTCCCACCCCACCCCCCACTCCAGCAACCCTCAGTTTGTTTCCTGAGATTAAGAATTCCTCATATCAGTGAGGTCATATGATACATGTCTTTCTCTGTTTGACTTATTTCGCTCAGCATAATACCCTCCAGTTCCATCCACGTCGTTGCAAATGGCAAGATCTTATTCCTTTTGATGGCTGCATAATATTCCATTGTATATATATACCACATCTTCTTTATCCATTCATCTGTTGATGGACATCGTGGCTCTTTCCACAGTTTGGCTATTGTGGACATTGCTGCTATAAACATCGGGGTGCACGTAGCCTTTCGGGTCCCTACTTTTGCATCTTTGGGGTAAATACCCAGTAGTGCAATTGCTGGATCATATGGTAGCTCTATTTTCAACTTTTTGAGGAACCTCCATACTGTTTTCCAGAGTGGCTGCACCAGCTTGCATTCCCACCAACAGTGTAGGAGGGTTCCCCTTCCTCCGCATCCCCGCCAACATCTGTCATTTCCTGACTTGTTAATTTTAGCCATTCTGACTGGTGTGAGGTGGTATCTCATTGAGGTTTTGATTTGGATTTCCCTGATGCCGAGCGATATTGAACACTTTTTCATGTGTCTGTTGGCCGAGAAAACTGGATTTTAAATCTTAATAATGGTGTGACTTTGGGCAAGTTTCTTGTCCTTGTTGAGTCGCGGTCTCTTCTGATATCCAGTTGGAATGATGAAGCAGACATCACAGGGCAGGTGGTAGCGATAGTTAAATGAGATGGATTTTAAATGCCTAGTAATACTTCCTGTGTGCTGGCACTCTACCCTTATTATTCATTTAATTTAACTTTATAAGATAGGAATTATTGGGGCATCTGGGTGGCTCAGTCAAAAGTTAAGCATCTGTCTTTGGCTCAAGTCATGATCTCAGGGTCCTGGGATCTAGCCCCGCATCGGGCTCCAGCTCAGTAGGGAGTCTGCTTGTCCCTCTCCCTCTGCCTCTCTCCACTGCTCATGCTCTCTCTCTCAAATAAATAAATAAAATCTTAAAAAAAAAAAGTAGGAATTATCATCCCTATTATACAGATAAAAAAACCTAGGCTCAGAGAGGTAAAATAACTTGCCTGTTATGGGTTAAATATGTCTCCCCCCTCCAGCAAAAAAAGGCACATTGAAGTCCTAATGTGACTTTATTTGGAAATCGAGTCTTTATAGAAATAAGTTTAAATGGTCATTAGGGTGGACCCTAATCCAACATGACTGGCATTCTTATGAAAAGGGGACATTTCGGGTCCCTGAGTGGCTCAGATGGTTAAGCGTCTGCCTTCGGCTCAGGTCATGATCCCAGGGTCCTGCTAGGCGGGGAGCCTGCTTCTCCCTCTGCCTCTGCCTATCTCTCTCTCTCTCTCTCTGACTCTCATGAATAAATAAAACATTTAAAAAAAAATAAAAAAAATTTTAAAAAAAAGGGGACATTTGGACCCAGAGACAGACACTGCCAGAGGGCAGGCAGTGTGAATGAAGATACAGAGCGAGAAGGCAGCCATGAGACTGGGATGATGCATCTGAGAGCCAAGGGACACCAGAGCTTATCAGCAAGTACCAGACACTAACAGAGGCAAGAAAGCACCCCCTCCCCCGCCCCTGGAACTGTCAGAAAGAGCATGGCCCTGCTGATGGTTTGATTTGAGACATTTCACCTCCAGATCTGTGAGACAATCGCTTTCTGTTGTTTTTGGCCCCCCAGGTTTTGGTATTCTGCTATAGCAGCCCTGTAAACTAATACATTCCACAAGGTCACACTGTTGATAAGTGCCCACGCCAGGATTCAGTTCCTGGTCTGCCTTAAACCCTGGGCTCCTAACCACTCCTCCACCATTGCTTCTCAAACTGTGGTCCCTGGACCAGCAGCATGGGCCTCACCTGGGAGCTTATTAAAAATGCAGAATCTCAGGCCCCAACCCAAACCTACTGAATCGGAATCTGCACCTTAACAAGATCTCCGGGGAATTCTTGTGCACTTTAAAGTTTGAGAAGTGTGGTAGACAACCTCTTCTACGGTGACCGACAAACATGAATTTCTTTCTCTTCCTTTCCCTAGGTCCCCCTTCACGTGTGGGTTCAAGTGGGTCTTTCCCTTTCTAGTGTGTTCTCCCTCCAGCCCATTTCACACTCTACTCCTTAATCCCCCCACACTAAGTTTGTCCTTTACACATGGCAGGGAAATTGGGTGCAGTGGAAAAGTGACAGGATTTGGGGGCCCTCTTGAACTGGTTTCAAAATCCTGCTTTACCACTCAGTAGGGATGGGAGAAGGCAAGTTGCTCGTCTTTCCTGAGCTTCCACTTTTCCATCTATTCCTAGTGCTCCTGTCCTCATGTTTGGCCTGGACTTCCCACCTCCCCATGTCACTCTCAGTCTGTTCTCCCCATTGTGACCTTTATGAGCTCTCCAAACAGCAAATCTGCTGTTCCTGGCATTTCCCATGTTGCAAACTCTGCCCTGGTTAAAGTCTGAATTCCCAAACACAGTTTCCTGTCCCTTGCATGATCTGCCCATGTCTCCTTCTCTCCTTTCCTATCTCCTGCCACTTCCCACCCTCACTTTATTATTTACCCTCTACATATGCTAACCTCCCTTTATGTTCTCAAGTTAGCCATCCTCTCTTTCAGGGTCTTTCCCTACGCCACATCCCCCTCCCCTAAACTCCTGTACCTTGTGTGCCTTCTCTGTGCTTTTCTTTATCTAATGAATAAGCTTTTTAGTAATCGCGTGATTTGTCTCTGTTCCTCACTAGACTACATGAGCATGAGGGCAAAGACCATGACTATCTTTGTGATGTTTATATTCTGGCCCCTAGCCCAGTGTTGGAATATAAGTTAGCCCCCAGTACATATTTACTGCATCAATCAAAGGAATTGGGCCATGCCCCAGTTTTCCGGCCAGCATTGTGCATTCTCTTTAAGAACATTTATTTCTGAAACCCCACTGCTGTTTTACAGATTAGGTGCCAGTTGCAGAGTTAAGTCCAGGAACAACCAGTATATTCTTTCTGAAGTTTCTTTGTTCTTCCCCACATGATTAAGCTGCCTAGATCCTACCTCGTTGAACAAAGCTAAAGTATTTACTCCTAATTGCTTTAAGTAAGGCCTGTGTGATCTAATCACTATTCAGATGCTTGCGTTTAAGAAAGAAAAATGGCTAATTAACGGAATCCAGTACCGCCGATATTAAGGATCAGAGGTCTGTCTGTGGCAGCTTGGTGATGGAAGACACACAGTGAGGTTTGGAGAGTTTGGGCCTTCCATGGCTTTTTCATTCCCAGAGAAGTTGAAACAACACACACACACCCCTGACAGAAAGGAGTCGTTCTGAATGAATCCCAGGAATCTCTCCCCTCCTGTGCATTGTCAGTGGTTAAGAAATGCTGTGAGTTTCAAGTTCAAATGTTAGAAATACACAATGAAAACTGACGAGCCACTTGTGAAATTGGCACAAGAATAACCAAAGTGGTTAAAGTTGAGAAAAATAGAAAATCTTATTTACACAGGATGGGCCCGTTTTGGCCTTGAATATACCACATGCTCAATAAATTCTTGTTGAGTGAATTTCTTGTGAGACACGCACGCACACATACACCCCTCTATTAAAAAGCATAAAAGAAGCGCCCGGCTTGCTCAGTCGGTAGAGCATGAGACTCTTAAAAAGAAAACCTGAACAAATGGAGACTATAATACTCTATTCATGGATAGGAACACTCAGTGCTGTAAAGATGCCACTTCTCCCCAAGTTAATGTAAAGATTCAAAGTGATTCCAGTCAAAACTTCAACAGAGTTTGCCAGGGAGATTGACAAGCTGAACCTAAACTTCACGTGGAAAAGTAAAGGGCCCAGAATAGCCAAGTGTTTTTGAAAAAGAGGAGATAAGAGAAAGAAGAGAGGAAGGAAGGAAGGAAGGAAGGAAGGAGAGAGGGAAGGAGGGAGGGAGGGAAAAAAGTATTTACTATATATAAAGATTTACTCTAAAGCTCCATGTAATTTTGAGAAATGGTTTTGTTTTTGTGTTTGTTTGCCTGTTTTGCAAGCTGGTCATCCAGGGAACTGATTTTTGGTAAACTTTCTTAGAGTCGCTCTACACTGAGGGATTTGAATGAAAAGTGAAGGCATGCATTGTGCATTTGTTCAGCTCTGACCACTGTGAGCTGCAGCTTGGGGCAGGGGAAAGAGCCGAGGTCAGAGGCACCAGGGCTGAGCTCCAGCTTTGCCTTCCAGACTGAGTTTTGAGGTCAGTTGCTAAACTTCTCTGAGTCTCAGTTTTTTAAATCTCACTGTAGAGGGGCATTAGGGCAAATCGTGAGTGTGTAAAACAGAGCTGCAGCTGAATCAGCTCACACATCCCCAGTCTGTAATTTCAGCTCAGGAGCCAAGAGCCCAACACGGGAATCAGAAGAGGGGCAAAGACAAACTCTCACTGTAGCTTTGCCTCCAACAGTGGTGTGACCCAGGGCAAGTTATTTCTCACTGTGAGCCCCATTTTTCCACCTCCAAAATGGGCACATTGGACTCTCTGAGGGTGGCAATAGCTGTAACATTATAAAATGCCTGTCCAGGGCTCTAATTTGTAGATGCACTTGCCAGTCTCACTTCTCGAATTAGATGTGAAAGATTCGAACTTCTAGAATTGGAAGACCACGGTTCACATCCCAGCCCTGCCACTCGCTAAATGCCACTTGAGAACATCCCAGAGCTTCACTGCACTTCAGTTTCTATCACTAAAAATATAGAGGAAAAGGAATTATATCTTCTTTACAGAGTTGGGATAACAAGTGTGAAACTTGACGATTAAAATGTCTTACAAACTGGACAGCAATGGGAAACATAATGGAAAAGAACATAGATAAATAGTCTACCAAGTCCCAGATACCTAATACCTACATTATTTGCAAATCCAGCTTTCCTGGGATGTAAGTCCAGCTATACTCATTTTATAGGTGTGAAAACTAAGATTTCAAATCATAGACCCAGGCAGGGTTGGAAATCTTTTCCTCTCCATTCCAAGGCCCATGACTTATTTCTCTACCTGCTGCTTCATCAGATGGGCCAGCCATGCCCAGTGCTAGGAGCCAGCAATTGTCACCAGGTCAGGGACCGTGTCCAGGGGGATCAGCTGAAGTTAAGAGCAGTAGGCACATCTCCATCCACCAGTCAGGCCAGGCTTTGATTCCTGGAGATGAGGTAGTTAGCCACGTTTGTGCAGAGCAGGATGGAGGGCTTTCTCTATGCCTGTTTAAAATGTCAGGTTGGGTGTGGGCAGCCTGAGACCTACTTCTGGAGAGGAGCAGAAGGCCAGAGACTGAGGTGAACTCGCTCCTGACTCAGGTAGAACAGGCTGCTGAAAGGGATCACCTTTCATTCTCTTTATGAAACCAACATGCTGTTCTGGCCCTGAGGAGCACAGGTCAGCAACTTCCCGAATTACCCTTTTGCTTGTAATCCAGTTGCAGTGGTGAAATATTATGTTGCCTAGGGCAGGGCTATCCCTGGCTCTTCGTTGTTTAAATTGTGAAGTTTCCTTTTTAGAAGGAAGGAAGATTTATTGAATGCCTACCAAGTGTCAGGCGCGGTGCCACTCACTTTGCACCGATGATTTTATTTATAAAAACTGTAAGCATTAGATTCTGTGGCTTCAGTTTATCAGATGTTAAAAGGGAAGCTCAGAGGGGATAAATAAACTTACTAGAGGCCACAGGTTCAGTAAATGCTAGGGCCAAGGATTAGGATCTCTGGCTCTCCGACTCCAAAGCCTGATGCTTTCCACACCACCAGTCTGCCCACTCGTGTGACACTGATGGCAAATATGCCTGTAAAATCCAAATAGAGTTTCATTTATTAATGGTCTGCAATGAAAGACGGCCACGAGCCCAGCCAATAGAAAGCTCATGGGTTTTGTAAACAGAGAATAATTCATTCATTTGCTAATGCCCTCTCCCAGCTAAAGTCTGAGCCAATTCTGCCTTTAATCTGTGATATAGCTCGAAAGCAAGGATGGCCCCACAGCCCAAGCCTTTGAATATTCCACTTGGGACCTGCAGGAATGGTGCTTCCTTTGTCTCAACATCAAAGCACAGGTCTTTATGTCTTGACAGGTGTATATATATGTTGAAAAATATAAATAAGTACTGAAAATCAAACCCCTCAGATTGCCCCTGTTGTCCCATTTTCCAAGAAAATGAAAGAGAGCATAACTTAAAATGAATAAAAATATACTCCCCATTTGGAAGTCTGAAATTGACAGTGTTTACCAGAAATTGTATGAGCGGAGAACTCGGGCTTCTATTTGATTGTGGGTTAGAATCTGCGCCTGGGCTCTGAGATTCTTCCTTTGTGAGTGATTGCTACTGCTGGGGGAATTGGCAGTGTGACCAGGCCGAGGGAAGGGATAAAATGATTAGGTCCAAGACTTCATTGCGAAGCTTCTTCCTCTGAGATTTAGAAACCATCTTTCTTTCAGCCTCTTAATGTTTCCTGAACACCGTGAATTTCTCCAGGGGGCTTTATGGCCAGAACTGATCACATTCAATTCTCCAGGGAGGAAATAGGCAGGTTTGTCTTATTTATTTATTTATTAAGTAAAGAACAAGAAACGGAGAGGAGAGTCCTCTTATCTTGATTGCAGTGGTTAAGGACCACTAGAAACCTGAGAGTAACTGGCCCTCAGCCCGAATCGCTTACCCATCGGATCGAACTGCCCCTACCCTGCCCTTCCTGTTCTTCTTCATCATTTCCCCCCATGCTTTTCTTCCCCTTCTTTCTTTTTTTCCTCTTTTTCTCTGTCCTCTCCCTTCCTCACCCTAATCTTTCCCAACAGACTTTAAGCCTCTGATGTGGTCAGCCTCTGGGGTTAAAGGTCACCGGGTGTTGCAGCGTCACAAGTAGAATCAGATGTGCTGGAAGGACTGGAGCCAGGGAGCCATCCGGGCTGAGCGCGACTGAGAAAGGGCATACCGCCTCCACCTGCTGCTCAGGAGCCCTCTGGTCTCCCCTTGCAGACACAACAGCATCTCGGCTCCTGCTGCTACTTGAACTTGGACTTGCTGCAACCCCTCCAGGGTGTGACTCTTCCTCATGGCCCTGGTTTATCCTCACCTTTCTGGCTGCTTCCTTTCACTTTTAGTTCCTGCTTCTAGCTACATCATGCCCTTCATAGCTCCTAGTTCAGATCCCTAACAAGGAATCTGACTGCCTGAGTTAGGGTTCTCCAGAGGAACAGAACCAATAGGCTATGCAGAGAGACAGATAGAATAGGATATAGATACAGATAGGCTATAGATATAGATAGACAGGGTATCTAGATATAGAACGGGTATTTATTCTATCTATAGATAGGGAATATAAATACATAGGATTTTAGATATGTATGATTTATTATAAGGAATTGACTCACATGATTATAGATGCTAAGTTTCAAGATCTACAATCAGCACACTAGAGACGTAGGGAGAGTTGATGTTTCAGTTCGAATCCAAAGGCAGGAAAACATCTGATGTCCCAGCTCTCGGCAGTCAGATGGAAGGACATTCCTCTTTCTCAGCCTTTTAGTTCCATTCAGGCCTTCAGCTGATTGGATGAGGCCCACCTACATTAGGAAGGACAATCTGCTTTACTCTGTTTATCAATTTAAAAGCTAAACTCATCCCAAAACATCCAGAAGAATGTTTGACCAAATATCTGGGCAACCTGATGGCCCACTCAAGTGGATAGGTAAAATTAACCATCACATTGCCCCGTGTCGCCTCTCTGGTGTTCTCTCTCCATTCTTTCTTTCACTCCCTCCCACCTGGCTGCCTCACAGACAGTTGGTCTGGTCAGCCTTTAGATTAGCTGCCACTGGAGCAGGCATTCATCTGTATCCAGTCACCTGAGGCTGAGCGGTAAGTTGAAGGGACACGTTAGCTGCCACCATGGCTGTTGCTTCAGGGAAGCAGTCTCCTTTAGAGAAGCTTGAGGTGGGATGATCACATTGTTAAGAGCAGCCCTACAGTCCAAAGACCCTGACACCAGTAAATGACACCAGTAAATGGGAGTTTGTGTGGCTAGCTGCCATGTTGGTGATGAAATCAGATATTTTAGTGAGCTGCAGGATCATGGCGGGCATTGTGGATACAAAGGTAAAAGGACATGACCTCTGCATTCAAGGTTGTCACAGAGGGTAGGAAAGGCAAGTCAAGGATCCCTGCAGCTCAGTAAACATAGAATGCTTGGCTACAAGACCTCTTGGAGATCTAGTCCAACCCCCTCTATTTCCCAGGTCAAGAAATGGAAGCCTAGGGGTGCCTGGGTGGCTCAGTCGGTTAAGTGTCCGACTCCTGATTTGGACTCAGGTCACGATCTCAATCGTGAGGTCGGGCTCTGTGCTCAGTGCAGAGTCGGGGCCCAACTCAAGTCTGCTTGAGGATTCTCTTTCTCCCTCTCCCTCTGCCCCTCCCGTGACTCGCAGGCACGCTCTAAATAAATAAATAAATAAAATCTTTAAAAAAAAAAGAAATGGAAGCCCAGAGAGGTTAACAGACTTGCCTGGGGTCATACAGCTAATTATAGGTAGAAATTTAATTTCAGTTACCATGTATTAAATATGCAATATGTGTAGGAGATTAGCCTAGCCCTTTTCACGTTTGTTATTTCATATAACCATTATTACAATGAAATAAGGTAGGCTTTATCCAGAGGAGAGACCTGAATTTCAGAGAGGTACATGGACTCCTTCCAAGTCACAAAAATAGGTGGGAGAGAAATGAAAAAAGGTTTTCTGTCATGTCAGTGTTGCAAACCAAGGCAGTGTCAGAAATTATAAGTAGGACTTCAAAATGTCTTTAAGAAAAGCATCCAATGCTCACCAATATGATACTTCCCTGCTCTTTGAGAGAACAAATATTTAATAGAAAAAGAGCAGCAGGAAGGACATTTTTGAGAGACTGGATAAGAAAGGAATGTTAAAGAAACACAAAAAGGGAGGGGGGTGGACATCTTTGAGATGATCAATAATAAAGATGTTTTAATTAAAGACTTTTAAATATCCCAGGAAAAGATCCATTTTACAGGTGAATAGGATGACTTAGCAACAAAGAAGAGAGTGAAAGAATCAGGGCAGTGAGGCAAGGCCTGATCAGTGTGCTAATGAGACATTCTGTCCTTATTTTCCTTAACCTGAAAGACCTTGGCTTGACCAAAGAGCTATTTGAAATAGCATGCATATTGATTTTCTCCCCAGGCTGGGTTTGTAATCTTTCCTGAAATAAGAGCATTCAGACCAGAATGAGTGCTAAGCTGCTAGATTCTGCAAATAGGAAGGCTCCCTTGGTCAATTGAACAGAACACAGGCAGGATAACATCTCTGGTTATGGTACTTCTGGTTGTAGTTTTGGACTTCATTTCCCTCATCTCCTTCCCCTTCTATCCCACTTCCCCTCCTCTACTCCCTCCCACCCTCCTGGATTTCTTGTGCTACATTTCTTTCTTTCTTTCTTCCTTCCTTTCTTCCTTCCTTCCTTCCTTCCTTCCTTCCTTCCTTCCTTCCTTCCTT
>NW_022589705.1:55359683-55390251 GCF_004348235.1 Phoca vitulina
CTTCCTTCCTTCCTTCCTTCCTTCCTTCCTTCCTTCCTTCCTTCCTTCCTTCCTTCCTTCCTTCCTTCCTTCAGGAGTGCACATGAGTGTTGGTGGGGAGACAGAGAATCCTAAGCAGGCTTCATGCTCAGCATGGAGCCTGACGTGGATCTCGATCCCATGACCCTGAGATCATGACCTGAGCCAAAATCAAGAGTTGGATGCTTAACTGACTGTGCCACCCAGTCACCCCTCTTGCCCTTTAATTTCTATAGCAGAGTATGTAGAGTAGGGATCATGACTCATATCGCCCTCTGGGTCAACAGGCCACTGAAATTAGAATGTAATAATATATGGAATGGAGGCTGTGCACATTTGGAAGTGTATGCCTAAGCCATAAGGGGCAGGGGCTACTCAACTCCACCTAATTTTTGCCAGACTTGACTAGGGACCTGGTGTTGCCAAGTCTCCCTACTTTTCAAAAGAACCTGGAAATCTGGATTTAACTTTTATGCAACACCCTGATTTTTAAATCTTAACAATTAATTCAATTCTTCAAATTCTTAAATGCAGGTAATGACCCATTAGTCACCAGCTTTTGGCCCCTAGTATTATAATGTAAGAAGCATAGTTGAAATCATCACGTCTAACTGTGTGACTCTGAGCATGCCTCTTAACCTCTCTGAGCCTTAATTTTATTGACTATCAAACAGTACAGAAGATGGCATATTAAGTGCCAGGCTTACTGTCTCATACCAAGTAGATACACCATAGATAATAATTCACTCCCTTCTGTTCAATCCCCTAACCATAGCGTTTCAATCATGTATACATCTGATTCCAGAGAGGAATATTCAGTTTATTACAAGACCAGTGACTTCTGGAACATCAGCTTGCCTTTGTCCTGTAAATGATCAAGTCACAAGAGCTTACAGTGTATTCTTACCCTGTTTTGTTGAAAGCCATTTCCCCAAAATGCATTTTATGTGGGCAATGAGTCTCTATTCATGCACAATTTCACATGAAAAGATTTGCCCTTTTCATCGTACGCATGGCTTGAATCGGCCAGCCTGCGTGAAAATATTTCCATTCATTAGCATGCCAAATGATGTCACTGGCCTGGAACTTGGGTGGATATTGCATGGACTCATAGACTCCTAGCACTCTAAGGATTCTCGGAGGAGACCATCTCGTCCACCCTTCCACGCAATGGCCCTTTCGATGCAGCTTAAAACAGCACCGGAAGGTGGTGAGGGCTCACTATTCTGGGAAGCCGCCCTGGCCACTCTAGTTATTGAAAATCTCTTCCTTGTATCACATTTAAATCTGAATTCTAGTAACCTCTTCCCATTGGTTCAGATCTACCCTCCGGCAACACTGGGAGTAAGTTTAGTCATGGCACAACACGCTATATTGTTAAATAATCATAACGGCAAGAACTTACATAACAATGTCAGGACTGTTCTTGACATTTTATAGGTATTTACTTAGTTAACATTCACAAAAACTATAAATCAGGTAATGAAGCATTCCCATTTACAGAGTGAGGAAATGTGAGGCACAAAGCAATTAAATGACATGCCTAGGGTCTCACGGCTGATAAAAGAGAGAGGCAGGAAGGAAACCAGGGCAGTCTGTCCTCCATGTGCTTAGGGCCTACCTCCTCCTGCCCCTCCGCAAAAGGACACCAGCACCAAGGTTACTGCAGGACCAAGGACTCTGATGTCACCCAGAGCAGATTTACATCCTGTCTCTGCCACTTCCTCTCAGAGCAGACTTGGGCAACCTTCTTAACATCTCCGGCGTTTAAATGAGAGGTATGCCACCTCTCAGTGGTCTTCGGAGTCGAATCTCTGTAAATTGTCTAGAGCAGAGCCTGGCAAGCAGTGGACATGCAAAGGGTTTTTGCTGAGTAAATGGCACTTATCAAGACCCCAGACAGCGCATCACCTGGTCTTTCATCTTTCCTTCCATGGCCAGCATTCCGAGAGTCCTCTTCATACTAACTGCTCACTCCTCTTTGGGCACTCTCCATTTTCCTCTGTCACTTTCAGTATGAAGGATATTTTGGGGTGGCCTTGCCTACCTCAGAATACAGTGGTATTCTCACTAGTTTAACAGCCCATTCCCATCACTGCCGCTAAGACTGTGCGAATACACTTCTCTCTCAAGCATCTATTCTCCAGGTTCTACACTGGGAACTGAGGATAAATAAATGAATTAAAACAAGAACTCTGCTGTAAGAACCTAGGGTAGCGTAGAATTGATGGTATAAAGAGTTGTGGAAAGGGTAAAAAGGGAGTGTGAAGAAGGGAAGACAGCTCTACCCAGGGCAGGTTGAGACATAGAACATTTTTGAACAAGGAAGGGAAGGGAAAGGAAAGAAGGGAAGAGAATGTACGATTTAGAACCTTGGAAAAACCTACATCTCAAAAAACAAACCTTAAAATGATGACATAAACTCATGGTAGGATATCCAAAAGCTCTTAAAATGAGTTATAGGGAAATTCATAAATATGACAAAGACTCTAATATATAAAGGATAAGATTGGTAAATTCTACCACTTCAAAATTTCAAATGAATGTATTGCAAAAATAAAAACACAAAAAGCCAATGTGTAGCAAAGGTTGCTGGTTATGAGATCACCCACACACTTGAAGATACTTTCGTCATATATAACAAAGGACAAGTATCTAGGGAAATGCTAAACCAGTAAGTGGAAGAAAAAACTATATAGAAAAATAAGGAAAAGAAATGCACAGGCAATTCACATAAGAGTAATCATAAATGCTTGATTAAACATATCTGCAACCTTAGTAATCAATTTGGGGAATTCAAGTTGAAATAAGAATGAGAAAGATAGGGCATCTTTGAGCTCGCCGAGTAGACACCATGAGCAAAGCTCACCCTCCCGAGTTGAAAAAATTTATGGACAAGAAATTGTCATTGAAATTAAATGGTGGCAGACATGTCCAAGGAATATTGCGGGGGTTCGATCCATTTATGAATCTTGTGATAGATGAATGTGTGGAGATGGCAACTAGTGGGCAACAGAACAATATTAGAATGGTGGTAATATGAGGAAATAGTATCATCATGTTAGAAGCCTTGGAGCTAGTATAAACAATGGGTGTGTTCATCAGAAGAAATCAACTGCTTCCACATGTCCCCTCCATAGTACCTGTTTTACTACAATATAAAAATCAGGTCATGTGCATTTTCATATCGAACTTTTTTGTTAAATAAACTTTTATAATAGTCAAAAAAAAAGAATGAGAAAGATAATTTCTCACCTATCAGACTAGCAAACATTTAAAGGTATGACAAGATCAAAAGTTGGTGAAGGAATGAAGGAAAATTATTATGCTTGTCATGAATTTCTGATGAAATATACATTGATAATATGCTTACAAAGAGTAGTTTGGCTCTCTGAGTGTATACATTCCCTATGACCGAGTAATTCTGATACACATGCATATGTACATACACTTCCAGACACACTCTAGAGAATATTGTGGACATGTGCACAAAGAGATATATACCAGAAAATTCATTGCAATTCTATTTATAATGGAAAAAACTATAAACCCTCCACATGCCCATTATTTGAGGAATGGAGGACTTAAGAAGAACAAGCTAATGATGAGATCTGAAGCACATAATTTAAGTGAAAAGGTATGCAGGATTATATTTAGTATATATACAGTATGATTTCAGTCATGGAAATCTTTTTAGAAACCCACACAAATATTAAACAATACTATGTTGTTCATACATAAACTGTGTTCCAAAAATAGACTGGAAAAGATACTTAATCCATGAAGTAGTAGCCACTAGAGAGGGAAGAGATGAAACTCACAAACAAGAGTGAGAGGGGACTTTAATTTTATCTGAAACGTTTGATTTTTTTATTAAAAAAAGATTTAAGGCAGTTGTGGCAAAATGTTAATAATTATCCATTATTGGTGGTGGGCTCATGGATATTTGTTATAATTCATTGTCACTTTTGCTACTTTTATAATCGTCTTCAAAATTTAAATACAATCCCAGGAGAAGAGCTACTTTTAAAGTCTTGAATGAGTCATTTTGATGAGTGAGGGTGGGGTGCACGTCAGAGTTTCCCTGGGTTTCTTCCCTCAGAATGGCCCTAAGAAAAGTAGCACAACAATCCAAGTAATCTCTGATTATAAGGTTACAACCCTCCCAGGAACCAATCACATAATTTACTTTTTGCTAAAAATCAAATATAAATATGAAGCAAAAGAAAATTCTGTATTTGTGTATTCAGACTCAGATATTTATTGTTTGTTGAAAGTTTAAATGAATTTGAGGGGCACCTGGATGGCTCAGTCATTTAAGCATCCAACTCTTTTTTTTTTTTAATCACATTTTCTTTTAAACATCCAACTCTCAATTTAGGCTGGGGTCATTGTCTCAGGGTCGTGAGATGGAGCCCCATGTTAGGCTCTGTGCTGAGCATGGAACCTGCTTCAGATTCATTCTCTCTCTCCCTCTGCCCTCCCCCCTCCACTTCTGCTCTCTCTCACTAAAAAAAAAAAAAAAAGAAAGAAAGAAAAAGAAAAGAAAAAAAAAACAACTTTCAACAAACATTGGTGAGCACCTTCCCCGGGGGCAGGCACTATGCTAGAAGGAAGGTACCCATAGATAAACAACTTTCTTGGGAGTAGAGCACCAAAGTTGCATTTTACTGGGTGCATACCCTTACTTCCAGATTTCTCCCCGACGTCACCTTCATAAGTATGCCCCGCAAAAACACTGAGAAGGAGGTATTATTATCCCCAATCTATAAATTAATATATTGACAGTGAGCCAGCCCAAGGTCATCGTCAATTAGTGAGTGGCAGCTTTTATTCTCAGACTCACGTTTTCTGACATGAGGTTCCACGTTGCTAGAGCAGACATTGGATGTTCTCAGAAAAGTGAGATTGAGATCTCTTTTGAGATGCACAGTATTCTGTAAAAAGCAAAACTTTCCAACCTTTGCTTTTGTTCTTGAAACTGAGAAATAAAATTGTGAGTGGAACTAATAGTCTTTGGATGGCCGGCCTGCCTACCATTTAGTTTGCGTTCCCACTGGGCAGGAACCATGTCATTGGCCGTGGTTTGCTCTGTGCTGAGGGCATGGATGCTCAGATGGAGAGTGCCCTCAGAGCATGCCTTGCACCTGCCAGTGACAAATTGTCAAGTGGGAGGTCTGTGAGCACCTAATTGTCTCTTGTTCCTTCAGAGGACACATACCCCCTCATGCAGAGAGCCCAAGGAGCGAGGTGCTGAGGTGCATAAGATGTAAGGTCCAGGCTCCCAATGTTACGGTTTCTTTACAGCTCCCTTTGTGACTTTAGCCAGAGTGGGCTTTCTGATCCTTAAAACTCCTACATTTAAAATGCCAGTTCTTAGATTACCAGTATATTGATGGGACTAAGTGAATAGAATGTGCTGGATAACAAAATAATTGTTGAACTTTTTCAGATGGTCTTTCTTGATCCCCAAGGCCATCCTGTGAGGTACAAAGGAAAATTCCTAAAACCTCCATTTCGCAGAGGAGACTCAGAGAGGTTACCGAGCACTCTGGTAAGCGGCTCTCTGGTCAGTGAGAGAGATTTTCAGGCTAAAGAGTACACATGAGCCTTGACAGACTATCTACCGGTTATTATTCTAGCAGCCTTCCAAAGTTGCCAAGTGGTTTCCTCTTCTTTTTCTGAGTCAGGTGAGGCTCAGCCTCACACCTGCGGGCTCTGCTCACTTTCTCCAGATGGGAATACCTGCGCGCGCACACACACACACACACACACACACACACACACAGGTGTAGCTGCAGGAGGACCTCTGGCAAGGTGCCCTATGTGTTAAGGCCTCTCTTCACTCAGGACAGCATGAACAACTGGAGCGCTTGTAAACACTGAGTCCACATTGTGGAATGAGTTGTTTCTATGTCACCAATAACTGATAGGTGCACCGATGAATGCACATTCACATCCTCACGTATATAGTGGCACACAATACAAGCTCATAGCGATAGCATACTTGGGGTGTTACCTCCCCACTGATGCTCCCCTGTTTCCACACCATCATGCTTGTGGTTCTCTCTGCCTCCATTGCCATCCTGGGTCACCTTGTCATTTCATCCCACTATCCTTGTCTAAATCCTCCTGCTCCTTCACATCACTCCCCCAGAAAGCCTTTCTAGCCCTCCCCCCTCTAGATTCAGGCAGTCCCCCACATGCTCCCAGAGAGCCTCCTCTTTCTTCTGTGGTGTGTAGCTCATCGCATGCATAATTAGTGTCATTGTCTGTGCTGGGGACAGAGCCGTGGGCCTGGGATAGCCTGAGTTTCTCAAGAACATAGGCCTATACACAGAATCAGGTTCCTGCCCTCAGGGCAGTTCTACCAGCCCCCTCCCCCACATCGGGCATGGACCGCCCTCCTCATGTCAGCATCGTCAGGAGAATGGTGTGGAGCCCAATGCAGCTGCGTGGTCCCCTCCCCTCATATCCCGCTGACGCCAGCCAGAGTTAGGGTGACTTCACTGGTTTTTCATTAGTCCCTAGCCTGTCGATCCTGCATTTTGATAGAAAACAATTTTCCCTAGATTCATTGTTAATATTGTTCATAAAATACCATGCTATCTATTTTTATATCTTTATTTTATATCCCACCACCTACTTGTTTCCACACCTCCACAATAAGAGAGCTGGAGAATATAAATCTCCAAGGTTCTTCCCAGGCTAATGTTCTGAGTCTGTGGAATGTCCCCTTAGTGGGTTGAGGAGCCAGAAGAATTATCCCCCGCTTTAAGTGGCTATCGTCTGAGAGCCATAGAAGCAGCCTAAATGAAGACTATTTACTGTATACTGAAGATTCCAGTTTACTTATTTTTCTTCCCTTCCAACCTGCTCCAGGTGGTTGAACCTCCACCCCCACGGGCCTCGTAGAGGATTAGTGCTCCTGCAGAGATCCCATGCATATTACTTGATGAAAGCTGTTACACGGGAAAGTTAGCAATGATTAGAAGCTGTTTGCCTTCACTTCATCTTATTGCAGATTATATTTGTATATTAACTTAATAATTCCCTGATTACCAAGGAGTTCAAGTGAGGTTCTCACTCTCCTCCATCCTCATTAGCCTTGTCCAGCTGAGCTCGTGCCAGCCTGAACCATCATGACAGTGTCTCACTCAGCAGCAGGAGTGAGAATGATTCGTTCTGGGAACCCTGTCTCTGTTGCTGTAAACTATTTGCATACCATGCGGATTTGCACAGACCTAGCTGATGCCGGGTCCCAGAAGCTGTCTGCTTTCACCACCCCCCCTTATCTGAGAAGTGGCTGTGCATTATTCAGTAAATGGCCCCATCTGAGGAATTGACATCACTTCCTCATGAAACAGAATTTAAATTTAGACATTTTGAGAGGCAACGTAGCACAGTGGTTGGGGTACATATCCTTGGGACAAGCGAGCTATGTTATAAGCTAGTGGGTGACTTTGTTAGAGTTACTTAAGCTTTCAAAGCCTCAGATGACTTATCTATAAAGTCAGAATAATAATAGGGCTCACTCATAGGAACATTATGAGGATAAAATGAAATATGTATAAAGTGTATATCAATATATGTGAATTTTCATTATTGTTAATATTAAATAGTATCTGTGAAAGAATAGCAGAGAGGCAAGAGAAAGGTTTATCTTATGAATAAGGAAATAAAGCTAGGCGAGGAGAAGTGACTTCATCGCCTCCTTATCAAGCACTTACCATGGACCAGTCCCTCAACATCAAAAATCCGATGTCCAACACCAGTCTCTGCCCCTCAGACAGTAACAAGTAGCTCTTAACTACTGTGGAATCAGAGAAGCCTTCCCAGAGGAAGTGTTGGCTGAATTGTCTTCATGAATCATCCTTTAATACCCCACTTCAGTCCTTAAAACCACACCTAACATCTCCTCCATGAAACCCTCCTTTATTCCCTTCTCCCTGTCCAGTGCATAATTGATCATTTTCTCCTCTATTTAATTTGTACTTGGTCTGCGTTCACACATTTGCATATAAAATGCACATAAAAACTGGAGATTTTTAAATTCTTTTTCGGTTGTTTCTATCACTAGCACATAGCCTGGTGTCTAGGACATAGCGAAGGCAATCATAATTGCTGACTGAATCTCTAACATGCTTCCTGTGCATAGGAACTGCTCTAAGTACTATATTTATATCAACTTGACCTCCTGGCAACTCAGTGAAGGTGCTAAGACTTAGTGATTTGCCCTAAATTGCTCAACAGCCAGGATTTGAATCCAACCCTTGATCCTAACCATAATGCAATAACTCTCCGCAGAGGTTTGCTGAAATTGACACAGTAATGGTTATCAAGTGCTAGGCGCTTTACGTGTATTCTCATGTAATTTTCACAATACTATTCTGATCCTCATAAATGTTTAAGCTGAGGCCTAGCATGTTTATGTACCTTGCCCAAGGATGCATGGCTAGTAAGTGGCTGGAGCTGAAATCCAAGCCTGTGGCTAGAGCCTGAAATCTTACCTATGACCCTAATAGTCCCTAAAGTGTGATGTGGGAATCGGGACTACTATGTGAGGATATTTTTATGTGGTTCATGGTTTATTTTAATAGTTACGTGTCTGTTTTAATGTGCACCACAAATAGTATGACTAGAATCTTAGCCCCATGGTTTTATTGGTGTAAATGCTGAACAGGAGCCTAGAGTGCCTATGGAGGTACTAGAGTGTGTCATCTGTAAAATTAAGTGAATGGTAATGCAGTTAGATAATGGGTGTGAGAGGCTGGTGCATAGATGGCTGAAGTTTGGGAAGCTCTGTATTATGATTCCCTGCCTCCCCAACATGTGGAAGGGACAGTGACAGAGACATGAGAACACTCCAGAATGTGAAAATAGCAAAGGTGTGAAGTCAAGAAAACACTTATTAAGTTTCACACAGGGTACTGTCTGGATTTGTCTGCCTGGAACTTTGAACTTTATTCTATAGAAAATGGAGAGCCTTCAACGATTTAGGACCAGAGGTGAACATGACATTGTCTATTAATATTCGTCTCTTAAAGTCATTGTGTGTTTATTATCCATCTGAATTTATAATAGCTTAACAATATATCTATGTGTAAATACCAATGAATAAACACTCACAAATATGCATTTGCTGCTAGCCCCCTAAACACAGTGCTCAGAGACACTGCTATAAAATCCGAACCATGATGATGTACGCCTTGACCTGCATGTGGGATGCAGGGCCCACCTCTACCCGGCACCTATGCATTTTACAAATTAGGGCATTATCCTCCTTTTAGAAGTTGCTTCTAACTGCCAAGAGTGGTAGTCTTGCATCTTTCTCTATTTGAAATTGTAAAACTAATTGAACAATTCATTGAATCTAATGGCTTTAAAAAAATCAATAATTGCCTCCCATTATTGATATAGTGGAAACGCATGGAAGAAATTATCCAATATAGAAATAAGCCAGTTAAAATAAATAATTCAATAAGCTGCCTGGCAATCTATTCAAATTTTGAACTTGAACGATGACATGGAGTTTCTTAAGTATAAATAATGAAAGAAATATATTCAGTGCTGCCAGGGTGTGGACTAAAGCTATGGGCAGCCAAGATGCCAGTTCCTGGCATTTACCCCACTACTCATGGTTTTGTGGTCAGTAAATAGGTTGTTGGCTGTAAGGTGTCCACGTGGGGAAAGTGTATGAATACTGGCTCCCAATTAGTGTGGTTAGCATTTGAGATCAGAGGATGGCAGTACTAATATGTTCCTCAAATATATCTAGTAATTTACAAAGCACTTTTACATCTAGCCACGTGTAGCTATCAGCCACCTCGATATTTTGCAAATGGGAAAACTAAGGGCTAGTAATATGAATTGACAGTATGTAGTCCTATTGCTAGTCCATACAAGAACTAAAATTATAACACAGGTTTTTAAATTTTTGTCCATTGCTCCATTTACTAGTATTACTAACTTTGACTTTTTATTCCCTCCTACATTCAAAAGAATATGCAGAACTCGAGTGCCTCTTTTCTGTCCAAGGACCCTCCAGTTAAGAAAGGATCTGTTGTTTGGTCAAGGTCACACGGCTCAAACAGATTAGAGCTAGGATTTGAACATGGCTCTTTGGACTCCCGGTTCGGGGCATCTTTTTATACTCTTGGCAGTTAGAAGCAACTTCTAACTCCTCAGCTTTTAGTGTATCCCTTCCCAAGGCAAGAAGGTGAGGTAACCAGGGAGAACACAATCGCTGGCGGAGAACCAGAGGTGTTTCGAAGCAGAGCCTGGAACCTGGGACTGAGGAGGACTTTCAGCCGGATACTTTGGGTGACCTGGTTCCGAATCATCAGGGCTGGAGGCAGATGTGTGCAGATGCTGGTAGCTGACAGAAACCTAGGTCCTGATGTCATGAAGACAAAAATCGTAACAGGACTCTGAGGGGAAGATAAAATGGAATGATAGGATTCCCCTTCCCTGCTGGTCTTTCTCCATTACCTCAGATTCTCAAAATGATCACATCACAGGCCGTGTCTGCAAGAAAGAAAAAACAGCACAAGGGGTGGTCCAGTGTGAGCTGCAGTTCAGGACACTCAGAGAGCCTTTCACTCATTTTTCTTGTCCACCATTGCATCCCATATGTACAAGCTGAAGCTAAATATAGCACTTAGGTTGTACCAGGCATTGCTCTAAGTGATTAGGAATATTAACTCAATCCTCACGATAACCTGTGGGTAGACACTTTTATTATAACTGTTTAACAGACAAGGAAATTAGGACATAGAGCTTTTATTCATTCATTCATTCATTCATTCATTCATTTTGGAGCCGACTCCATGCCCAACATGGTTCTTGAACACATGACCTCGTGATCGAGAGTTAGGAAAATTGGGGACATAGAAAGAGTAAGTGGCTCATGTAAGGAACCACAGTGGGCAAACAAGGATTCAATGGAATGCAGGCCCAGAGGCTCTAGAACCCATATTCTAAAATGCCATGCTACCCGCCTGTCCTCAGTAGTCTATGCTCGCCACTTGAGATCTGGTCTCCACCCTTGCACATGGCGCTGTGCCACCGAACTCGGTGGCGGGGGCGGGGGAGGGCGCTGCATCAACGGGTCCCCTGGCCTTCTGGCTTCTGGTCGGGTTTGGCCAATGGAAAGCACCAGCAGGCAATCAGATGGAAGGAGATGGGTTAGGGCGGTTAGTCTCCTGGCTCCCTCCCTGCCAAGGCCACAGTTTCCTCTACTTGAGACCATACCTCCTATTGAAAAGCCCTCTCCAATAGCTACCACACCTACCACTATCTTCCTCCTGCTTCTGAGCCATGCTTCTTCCACTTGGCCCCTCAGGCTTGAAGGTGGTATAGTCTCTGCCACTGTTCATGAGCCTGAGTGCTTCACCATCCCTTGTAAGGGTTCCCTTACCCATATCCATACCTATATAAATGGTCTCCTCTTTACACTTCCCTCAATTTACTGCATGGGAATGAACCATGCTGGGCCCCTGACTATTTTGGTTTTTTGATTTTTTGTTTTTTTTTTGTTTTTTTGTTTCTATTATGCTCAGTTAGCCACTGTATAGTACATAATTAGTTTTTGATGTAGTGTTCGGTGACTCATTAGTTAAGAATAATACCCAGTGCTCACCACAGCATGTGCCCTCCTCAATACCCCTCCCCCACCCTCCACCCCTCTGAAACCCCCAGATTGTTTCTTTGAACTAAACCAACCAGTTGTTTCATTCTCCATAGGAAATCTAAACTCAAGCATCTAACTACCTGTTTCATGCAGTGTTGCTTGCACAAGGCTAGCCCTCAGTAAATATGTGTTGGATAGAGAAAAGGAAGGGAGAAGGAAGGAGGGAGAGGTGGAGGGAAGGACAGAAAATTGGGAAGGGCAGAATTAAAGGCCCCATAGAGAAAGTTTGAACACCCATCTACCACACTTCACCTGGATGAGTCATTTCCTTTCCTTACAAATAATCATAACTTGGGTCACAAAGCTCTATGACATGTTATTCTACTTTTAGCATATATGCTGGTATGCCCACTTTACAGTTCATAACACTGATCCCCAGAGAGATGAAATAATTTGTGTTTAGTTCACATGTCAATGAAGTATCAGAGCCTGGACTTAGCCCAGAAATTTTGATTCCAAATCGAATCCATTTTCCTCTCTCAAGCTGCAATTTCTGAGAATTGGGTTTCTCCCTCGTGACAATGACCCAGATCTTCAGGAAGTCAGACCCACCTTGGGGAAACATCTGCCTCTTCCCCACAGCTTCGGTCATAATGGGAATTTGACTTAGGGTCCTTCCCATCACCACTGAGTTCTGCCTCTTTGGGTTTTCTCCTTGCTCTCGGGCTCGCCCGAACACCACTCTTAACCGAACCTTTGGAGGGGGACAAAAACAATTCAGATGCTGAGAAACACATTGGTTCTGTCTGGTTCCTTCCATCTCAGTCTTCCAAGGTAGCCTGAGAACCGTTTTTATAAGCAGCATCCAGCAATCGATGTAGAGAGGTACTAATGCATTTTTCTGATAGCTCACTTTGAAAAATGTAAGTCTTTTTTTAAAAACTTAGATACTGATATTTGTACAGATGGGTGGCATTTGAATGTATCACCATGAAGTCCCCTGAGGACTTGGAAGGTCCCTCTGAGAAATGTTTATTTGAGAATCAAAAAGGCCATCACTTCTCCACATCCCATTGATTTCATTCTCCTGGAGGTACATCAATCCTGGGCCCAGAGAGTGCCTTTAAAGTCGACTGGAAATACCGGTTGTTAAGAAGCCACATTTTTTTCTGATGGGGGAAAATTTATGTCTTTAAATATTTAACATTCTAAATAAGTGGCCAAAAAATGAATCGTAGAAGCAGCTATTTATGTGAACAAAGGTTTAAGATGTAAGATTGGATGGGTTATTTTGGACTAAACCAAGGAGTGGCTTCATTTTCTGTAGAGAGTCTCAAATCAGGAATTTGAAGAGGGAAATAACTGGAAGGAGAGCACCTCTAGCCCAAAAGACTACATTCCCTCTTTTGTCTCCTCCACTCCACAGCATGCTTCTTTCAAGAGAAGCAGTTTGTCTTTGCTTGGTTTCCTGTCCTTATGTCTAATGTACTATTTAACATGTAGTCAGGACTTCTTAAATCATTACTGAATGATTAACTCACTGGTTAAACGAATGGTTCATAAAGTCTCTTATTTTTTTCACCAAATCCTCAAAATTCCAGTAAGATGAGCAGGGGCAGGAATTATTCTTACTCTTCTTTTATAGATGTAGAAATTGAGACCCTGATACATACTGGGTCTTGCCCAAAGTCACACAGCGAAGTAACAGCAGAGCTGGGAGTAAAATCTTGCTCTTCTAATGAAAAGGTTGGTAGTCTTTCTAATTCCTTGACCTGGTCTCCCTTCTTATCCTTTGTTTTTTAGCTTTCATGTGGTCTACGGACTTAGACATTGGAATGGAAATGGCATTTGGAAACTGAAAGAGTGAAAACAAAGCTATTCCTCGGTAGAAACCATGAAATCCCCAAATGAAATGGGAGGCATTGAATTCCCTGATACAGAGATCAATGTAATAGAAGAGAAGTGAATGACAGATATGAAATTAATGGCATTTAAATTTATGCAGTTACAATAGAAAACAATTCTTCTGGAATGCCTTCCTGAGCCTTTGATACGTAGTGGTAATTAAAAGAGCTCCTTTAAATCATTTATTATAATTATGTTTTAAATGATCCAGTCCTGAATATAGCCGGCATTTTGTTGTTTACTGGTAACTGGTGACATTTGGAATTGACTAGACATTTGCAATAACTGACTACTTTTCATATATAGAGAACAGAACTGCCTCTTGCAATTGAATCGGAAAAGCATACCAGATCCCCAGTGGACCCCTCACTTTCTACTCTGCCTCAGTGATCCGATACACTCCCTGGGCAAAAAGAATCAGCAAGAGTTAAACAAAGGTAGGACTGAAGATCAGGCACATTTTGCGACTTTCAGAGGCAAGAGGTTTTATGAAAAAGTGGCGAACTGATTACATGCTTTAGTTGTAAGATTTGAACCTCTACAGGTCCAGGCTGATTGTGAGTAAAATTTGCAGAGTTGGCTAAAACTGTGTGCTAATGGTGTAAGGTTAGAAATTCAATCCACAGTCCAGCCATTTTTCTCCCCATATTAGCTATCTGGTATCTTTGCTTAAGGCTTTCTGGCTTACAGTCAAAGAAATTGAGGCTCAGAGAGGTTGAGAGGTTTGTCTAAGGCCACGTAGCTCATGTTGAGTTGGTGGGGGGAGAAATTTTGGCTCTGAGTTAGATGCTTTCACCAGCTGTGCCCCACAGGGTTGTTCTTATTATTGGACAGTGTTTTGCAAGCAATACCACAGTGTGGTACTTGTTGTAAAAGTGTACCCCCATTTGAATGGTGAGGTTCAGAGCAGTAAGGTGGCATTTGCCCAAGGCCACACTTTGAGTGGCAAGGATAGGACTTTGATCCAGGCTCTTGAGTCCAAGTTTAGGACTCTGGATTAAAGCACAGCTTCCTGGCTTAGAGAAGTCAAGTAGGTATATGGCCTGGATCATTAGGGGGCTGGGTGAAGGTCAGTGGGAAGTCACTCCTTCCAGATATAAGGGATGCATCTCAAGGATGCTCACATTTTCTGAACTCTTAAGATGATTTCTGGATCTTTCGTGTTTACTTCCCTTTCCCGAGCTGCTTCTTCCCGAAGCAACTATGGTTTCTCCAACATGCCAAACCCTCCATTTGCTGTCTCCCCCATCCTACTCCCCACTTCCTCCTCCTCACCCTCTCTGCTTTTCTTCTCCTTTGGACTCTAATCCACTTCTGGAAGAGCATGGATTTCCTCTGAATTAGCATTTGGCAAATGACTCAATCTCTGAGCCTCAGGTTCTTCGTTATAAAGGAGTATCTCTAAACTGCTAATATCTAAATAGGAAATTGAGGGTGGATCCCCTAACCTATTTATATTTGTGCCCCTAGAGCCCAATTTGGCTCCTATACATAGTAAATAAGTGACCAAACCCTGTAAGGATTAGATGAGATAAACCACGTGACTGGCCTAGCACAGGTCTTAGCACATCTTAGGTGCATGATTCATTCTTTCATCTTTGGAAAATCCACTGAGGGCCTGCAGCATGCCAGGAGTCGTTAGGCAAATTGCATATAATATTGAATAACACAGCTCAAGATTCCTGTCCTCTTGGAACTTGGGTTCTGGAAGAACAAGACAGACAATAAATAATAAACACACCAAACAAGTAAAGCAGGTAGTAAAAACTGTTGAAAATTTTTTGAAAAAGAGCTGAGAAATGGGAATCAGGAGAGAGGTTGGGGGAGCAGGTTGGAATTTTAAATAGGTGGTCTTGGGCAGCCTTATGGAAAAAGTAACATGAGTTCAATACTTAATTTCCTCATCTTCATCCTTTCTTCTCTCCCTGTCTTCTTCCTCAACCCAAATTCCTCCTCTACAGTGCTCCACTCACTGACAAGATTAGAACATACTAGAGAATGTAGGCCCTCAGTCCTCTTGTCCTTCCTGTAGAACTGGCCACGTAATCTGCAGGGCCCGATGCAAGAGGAAAATCAGGGCCCCTTGTTCAAAAATCATTATAGATTTCATCATGGCAACAGCAGAACATGAAACTGAGTGCAGGGCCCTTCTGCAAAGGGCACATAGTGGCTATTTGTGGCCTACAGAGATCTGCCATGTCACCACTGGAATTGCGTTGACTCAGGCCCAGCCTCTCCTCCCTCTGGCTATGACCCGTGAGGCAGCCTTGCCACCTGCTTTCCCCTGCGCCCATCCTGGCCTGGGAGGCAGCCGCATTTCTCACCGTCCTCCATGGGCTGACCCTGGCCTCTTCTACAGCCCCGCATGGGTGGACCCGATGGATTGTTAAAGCCAGTAGCTGTCCTTAGGAATCAGTAAACCTTCCCACACAGGGCATTTATTTTTTCCAGATTTAATGGCAAGGGAACATAAGTAGGTGGAGGACTTCAGGATTTATTTCCTTCCGATAATCCGAGCACTCTCTCCAGGAGGTGCCATTTACCTGATAAATTGTACCAGTCAGTCTCAGTGCTGATGAGCCTTCAACATGCTCAGGCTGCTGCCCCGTCCCAACACTGCTCTATCTATTCCTGCTCTGCCTAGCCCATAACACTAGATTAACAGAGTCATCTTAAAGGAGCCCAACGCTTCAGCTTACTCTTTTCCTGTACCACCCTTAGCCCGCCCTGCATTTCACGGGTGTGGAGACGGAAGCTTGAGAGCTGACCTGACTTGTACAACATCCCACAGTGATTGTAGTGGGATTTCAACCAGATCTTCTGACTCGAGCACCAGTGTTCTTCCAAATATTGGTCGATGATGTGTGTATTTATCTTGCATATCCCATTTATGCTTCTGCTGAAAGGACATGACTGAAGGATTCTTATTCCAGAACGCACTTCCCCCCTAATGCCCTTATCCTAAAATCACATGAGATCTCAGAGACTAGAGGTGCCAGAATGCAGTTGGTTCCTTGCCCAGGCCCATATTACTCTGAAGAAGCAAAGATAGTTCTCAAACACATACACATCCCAGTCTGAGTAAACAAGAAGGACAGAAATAGAAAAAGGAAAAAAAAAAAAAAACTATGGGAAGTACACTTATGATATCCATCCTCTAGAAATTGGTTCTTTTTTGTACAATTGCTTTAGTATGGTAAAGTACATATTAAAAAATGTATCGTTTTAAGCATTTTTACATGTCTGGTTTTGTGGTATTAAGTACATTCACATTGTTGTGCAATCATCAACACCATCTGTCTCCAGAACTTTTCATTCCAATTTTTTTCTTGAATATGGAATGCTACTGGCTGAAACAGAATGCAGCCCACGATGGTGTTTGCTTCAGTGATATGCCAGTTTAACAAACCCTCACAGGCTGGAAATCAGCACCCTTCCTCATTGAACCCTGAGAGCAGTGAGAACAGAAAGGCCAAGTGGGTTTGCCCCCTACAAATGTAGCCATGATTAGCTAACAGGGTTCCACATTTCTGTATATAGGAAAACAGGTGAAGACAAGACAAGCCAGAGACAAGGACTTGGGAGAAAAGAACAAAAACCCCGCTTTTATGAGCATAGCCTTTCCATTCCTGTCATTCTTACATGGATGCAAAATAGTTCCCCGTATGTATGAGAAAGCTTTGTACTAACTGAGCCAGCCTGGAAGAGGGCTCTGCCCTGTAAGCACTGAGTCTTCTTCAGGAAGAGCAAAATATTCTTCCTGGGTCTGGGAGGGGTCTGAGAACTTAAGAGAGAGACCCAGAGATAGAAGCAGACAAGCACAGATAAATAGCCCGAATGCTCTGAAACAGACATACACTCAGAGTCATACAGCAGGCATGTCAGAAAAAGAAACACCACACACACATGCAACCAAAAATATACATCATCACTGACATTTATTGAATGCTTACTCAGTGCAAGGTGCCGTTCTTAGTGAAGTAAGAGAAGTGCAGAGATTTTAAGGAACTTGCCCACGGTCACACAGCTCATTTGGGGAGCTGCAAGTAGTCCATTTTAATGTGGAATTTAAATGTGTTGAATTAAATTTGTAAAGGCTGTGACTTGAGAATAGAATGAAGATTGTAATATCCATGTCAGAGTTTGGTTTTCATCTAGCAGGGCCATGGGGAGCCATTGAAAGCTCTTAAAGATGGGAGTGACATAATCATTAAAATGATCCCTCTGATGAGGCTGCCTTCAGTGGTTTGGAGGGGGTGGGGTCATCAGTGCTCCTCTCAGGTGGAGAAATTGGTGGGTTGGGAAGGATAACTCAGGTGAGCTGAGTCCCATGGGCCTAAAGCTACTCCTACTCAAAGTAGCCTCAAACCCATCATTTGGCTGCCATCTATCAATGTCAGGTATGATGGACAGCTTTCAGGCCTATTGCTCTGCCCTTTCACCTTCTAGACGATTTTTTCTTACCCATGAATCACACAGGAGCTCTCAAGCTCCCTCATTTCCAAAGGCATGTATGAAATGGCAGTGCAGTGCAAAAGAATGAAAGATATTATTGATTGTATCACATTGGTTACAAGATGCTACAAACTCACTGGGTCCACTTCTCAGGGTATTCAGGGATGGAAAGCAGGCTTCACCTCCACATGCCTAATGTAACCAACGGGTAGTTGCTGCTGGAATACCACACTGAGAAGTTTGAGAGGGTATTCTGCTCAAGTCATGCCGACATCGTTCTGTTGGTTAGGCAAGCCTTTTAAGGGTACAGGGGAGGGAATTGGTAGCACATATGCCAAGTATTTGCCATTATTAGGCTATTGGAATAGGCCTCTTTGGAGTTCTTTTCCGTTCCTAAGGCTGCAGCTTTTCAGGCTGTATGTGGAGCTTGAGTGTACGACCAACTCAGTTCATCAGAACTCAACATACATACAGGAGGCACCTGTTCTGTGCATGGCATATTCGGTTGCTCTGGTCCCTATGTAAAGTGTGAATTATTCCCTGCTTCTGGATGTTTTGCCCATTCCTTTGAGACAATACGGTTGAGAAATGGTGATACTACTTGTGTCTTAGGAAGGCAAAGTTGGTTCTAGAAATTCTGCATATAAAAACTGATCTGGTTTGGGGAGACTTCGCTCCATTGAGAACCTTCAGAAGAGGGTTGGCTAAGGGATCACATAGCCTAGCTTAAAATCCTTTCTTGGGCAAATTATATATCCGGTCTGTGTTTGGTTTATTATTCTTTGTGTTGGGAATATAATAATAGAAGAACATATCTTAACAGTCTACTTCCTTAACCAACTGGCAAGATTAATCAGCATTCCCTCTTCCTTCTATCAGCTGTGACAATGGATGCCCACAGCATGCCCAATGCTGATGGGTAGGAGCCACTCTCTAGTATACCCACTCACTTCTATTGCAAGTGACCAGCTACTAGTCCCAATCACGTGTCCTAAGAGGTTCCTGGTGCTCCTACACTAAGAAGCAGCATGGTGTAACAGCTAAGAGCCTGGATTCAGAACCCAGATTCAGAACTTAGGCTCATATCCTGCTGTGTCATTCACTAGAGTGGCCTTGAGCAGATTACTTACCCTCTCTGTGCTCAGCTTCCTTATTTGTAAAATGAAAAAGATAATCATAACTATCTCATAGGGGTTGTTATGAGGTTTACATGAGTCAATATTTTTAGTGCATTGGAATAGTACTTGGTGAATGCTAAGTGCTAATTACTAAGTTTTTGTAGGAAAATTAAGCATCTAGCACAGAGTGGATTCTTATGTATTAGATCCACCTTTTCTTCTGAATCCAAGCTGGATGGGTTTTTTGTTGTTGTTGTTGTTGTTGTTTTTATAATTTGCTTCTCTGTTCCGAAGAAAACTATACATCGAAAGATGTTGGATATATCAACTCCAGACAATGCACTGATTGTAGGACATGGTCTCTGACTGGCTGGATTCGGGTTCATCGCTCAGCCATTGTTTTCCTTCTGTGAATACATCCTTTGCTGGTGGCATCGCAGGACCCCGCTGGCTACATCTGACAAGGAATTGTTCCTCGAGGACACTGAGTGGGAAAAGAGGGTGGCTACAGGCCAGGAATGAAGAGCTGAGGGAAGGGTGGGGGTGAGGAGTTGACTAGAAAATTGTAACATCAATATTAGCAGACAGGTTAATGAAGGACTGCAATTTGCAGATGCCTATCTCCCACTTTCCCTCCCTTCAAGGGAGCTGGCATATGCTAATCAGGATCATCTAAGCCTGGCCTGGGATCAGCATGAGTGTTGTATCCAAGAAAGGGCTTCAAGTATGGGAGGGTGACCTCCCTACTTTGAACAAATGGCCTTTAAATGTTTGAAATCTCTGTAGGCAAACCATGCACACTAATACAACAAGCAGACAACTGGAAAGACATTGGTCAGAGCCTGAAAAATAGGAGAACACAGGAAAGGAGGAGGGGAAGAGGACGGAAAATAGCTCATATGTATGTACTGTGGGGCAGGCATTCTGCCAAGCATTTGATATTAGCTTATTTAGGCTTCAGTGCAACCCTCTTAGGGAACTATTGATATCCCCATTCTACAGATGAAGAAACATGCCTGGAGTTCCCAACACGGCGCAAGTCACGTGGCAAGGTTAAGCTAAATACCCAGGTCCATCTGACTCCATGTGTTGTGATGTCTTTCTTATACCATACTGCCTTCACAGGATCAATTATAATAATAACAACCCTCAGGGACATTTCCCCATTGTTGTTATTAGAGGGTGAGGGGAGTGGTTAAAAGCTGGGGTGCCAGAGTCAGACCTAAATTCAGTTCCACCTTGACTGCTTACCACCTGTCCCAAGTTCTCTGATCACTGATTTCTCCACTTGTGCGATGGACCTGCCACCACAGAATTGCTTTGAAGAGTGAATGGAATAACGGATAGAGAGAATGGGAGATAATAAAGTGACAGAACAGTGTGCAGTTGTACAGCCTAAGTGCTCAATAAACAGAATATCCTTCCTCTCAGTATTTTTAGATTTATTATTTTTATTGTTGATTCACTTCATCAGCTTAGGTATGCCAGTCTTATCAAGTTGTATAAGTCTGAGCTCCCTGAGGACTGTGAGCCAAAATTAGAGACTCATCAATGTTTAGAGCCTAAGAGAACCTCTCAGAGAGGGAAGATTAATCTCAAAAAAGGGAAGTCATTTGTCCAAGGTCACATAGAATGATAAGTAACACCTGTGATAGTATAACACCTAGCATGCTTCTGGGCATATAGAAAAGACTTTAAGAAATAATTATTCAAGAAATTCTGCTTTAACCTCAGCGTAGCTCATATTTCCCATTCATGACCCGGTGGTATATCTTGTTAGGAGGCCATATCTGAATCTGGGGAAGTGTTTATGGTGGTCTTGGCCCAGCTGCCTCTGGCTTATGGCTTCTCTTTTAACCCCTCAAACCCTGCTTCCATTTTCTCCAGGGCAAGACAAGAAATTAGCAGCTTTATTGGCCCCTGTGAACAGCAGAGCAGTTTTGATGGAGAACAGGGAAGAGTTTGCAATGTTGTGGTTATTTGTGGCATTTCATCAGCCAACAATGTAAATTAAATTAATTAAAAAGCATTGTACATTTTAATTCCAACACTGGATTCACTCAGTGGCCATGGAAATTTTGAATAATGGATAATAGTCGTCTCTAATTTCTCAACATATGTTTTTTCACTTACACAGCTGTGAAAAAAATTATATTTATATTTTTGTTGATGCATAATTTCCAGCCTGAAAACAGAATTCATATTAGCATTAAACTGCCAACAGGTGTCGTTTTTTTTGTTTTTTTGTTTTTTTTTCTTCTTCTCTTTCTGGTGAGCTGGAATAATCCCTTCCTTGGCAGGAAGTCAGTATTTTTTCACAGTCATTTTTGCATCCTTAAGAATGCCTTTAAAATTATTTTCTACTTGACGAAACACATCCTCTCAAGGCTTCATTATTTTCACCCTGGTGTTATCTGATTGAATATTTCAATCACAAAAACTTAGAAGATTTGAGTCATTCCTACTCAACAGTGCATAGAACTACAGCTGGGTATGTTGATAACATTTTGAACGTTTTTTTTTTTTTGCTAAGAAATAGCCATGACTTTAAATGACCCAATGGCATTTTAAGCCTGGATACTGTTTATTTTAGCTATTGATTACGAAGCATCTTTTAGGCATAAGGTAATCAAGTCAAATGCAAATGATTACTACATTCCATTCTAGATGGCCTGTAGAGAAAGAGTAAGTCCCATGAAACCTTGTCAGTTTCTTCAAAAGTACTTTTTTTCTGGTGTACAAAAATTTTTTTTCTTGGAATCCAACAGTTTAAGAATTCAAAGCAAAGTGTAATGGAAGCTAGATAGTTATCCTGAAATTAATCCTCTTCCTTCGGTATTCCTTCCCAGTTAGTATTACATCATCCATCTTTATCTTCACCCCCCCACCACCACATCTGAGACTATTTCTAAAGATCCTTTAACTATTTTCTTGCTCCCCCCACCTTCCCAATCACAGATCTACCCTTGTGGTGGGGTATTCTGTGTAAGGGCACATTTAATTAGACTGTCTTGCTTAGCACCCTACAGTGGCTCTCCCTTGTCCTGGGGAATTCCGGAGATGTACATAAAGTCTTTCATGCATGATCCGGTCCCCTTTACCTCTAACTTCTTTTCCAGTGCCATCCTCGGTTACTAACGTCTTCAAATCTATGTTGCAGCCATGCAGAGCTTCCTGGAGTTCTAGGAACAAATATGTGATTCCATTTCAAGCTTTAGTAACTTTATTCAAGCTATCTCCTCTACCTGGTTGCTCCACGATATACTTAGTCAGACTGGCTTCTTTAAGACCCACCTCAGGGAGCTTCTCCCCAGCAAAGCCTTACCTGTTTTATCACCAGCATCATTATCACCCTGACACCTTTCCACCTACACCGTAGGTAGAGTGGCTTTCCCTTCTGCTCTTTCACACCCATCTTTTGAGATCAAAAGGGAATATGTTAAGACCTTGGGTTCTAGAGCCAGATTTCCTGGGTTCATATCCCAGCTGCCATTTACTGCCATCTCTGTGCTTGATTTGCCCATTATAAAATGGGAGAAATAATTCTACTTACCTGATAGGGTATTTGTGAGAATTAACTGAGACAATATATGTAAAGTACTTAAAACAGTAGCTAGCAGGTTGTACATATATAACTAATGATTGATACAGCTTGATTCTTATCTATTTCATTTCACTGTATTTGTTTAGAGTTTACATCCCTCACTAGACTGAGAGTTCCTTGAAGGCTGGAATGGAATTCTCTCATTTTTGTATCTTGAATGCCTGGTACTGTGCCTGGCATATAACAGGTGCTCAGGAACAGATGTAGGTGGAATGAATGAATAAATCAATGTAGACAGACAATCTGGAAGTTCAGCAAGCAAAAACACCCCCCCCCCCAGTTATATAATGTAGTTATGATGTCCCTGACACTTCTTTTTTTTTTTTAACTAAAATCTCTTCCCCTTTCATGATAACTAGCTAAAACATGGGATGAATGTTTGCTGCACATTTGCAAGAGGGTTTGAGTCCAACATCCACACTCTGGTGTCCTGCCTTGTTCTATTTTACTTTCCTTTGCCATTGCCAAAATGAATATCCATTGATGGGATTTCTAGTATTCATCATATGCAGCCACCAGATGGATCTGAATAGTTTCTCTAACAACCAATTTGCATTTAGACTCTGCTTCCAAAATGCCTTCCCATTATAGCTTCCATTTGCCCTCCATGCACTCCAGTATCTTCCACTCTGTTCTAAAGGCCACACCTCTAATTTTGGAAACCGTGGATTGATTTGGTACAACTGAGCTACACCAAGTCAATACAATTGTCATTTATTGCCAATCATGACTTGCTCATATATTTCAATTTCTACCATGTAATATAACATAATTTTCTTTATAATCATCTTTTGTAGCAATTCCCAAGATATTGTTGCAAGACGGATTTTTTTTTTTTTCCTGTACTGCTCCCAAGGCTTCATCTTTAAGTTGTGTTGCCTAGTGGGCTTTGTCCTTGAGCCAAGATCTTCTTGTTAAGGGTGTGATGCTTATGTGGGGCTCTGTTAGGTTTCATGAACTTAAATGAAGAGTAAGTAATAAATTCATAGAGGAAATTGGGTTAGCATGTGATTAACATCCCGGCTGATGCAGACGGGTGTACCAGTGATGGAAACATGTGCTTGTATCATGATGAAATGCAGATTAGAGGCCCTGGAGCCAACCCAAGGATATCTGCCCAAAACTGTTTCATCTCTGTCAGCTTTAATCTGATCGAAAGAGAGAATGCTTCAATGCAGCGAGAAAAAATGTGAATTCCTAAAATAACCAAGTGGCACTCTGTTTTCCATTTAGAAGCTATTAAAATACTCACTTTTCATTGTGGTACAGTAGAAAGCTTACTGAACTATAACTTAGAGGACCTGAATTCAAATCTCATCTCAGTCACTAACTTATGCTGTGAAATTTTACAGGCCTTAGTTTCTATATCTGTAAAATGAATGTGCTGGGCTAGACTAATGGTTTTCAATAGTTTTTTTCCTTCATAAAACAAGTGACAAATGATATTTGAACACTCCTATGGGCAGCCCGAGGGTTGTGCACAATTATCCATGTACTAGTTATAGCTCCCTTTTCTGCCTGCTCAGGTAAGCATATCAGAAAGCACATGAGTGAGATTGACATTTTAAGATTACCTTGAATGCCATTCTGTCTAATTTATTTTAAAAATTAAAAATCAAATAATTTGGAAGCTTGGGTACATCATTAAATTTTATTTTTTTAAATTTAATTTAATTTTATTATGTTAGTCACCATAAATACATCATTAGTTTTTGATGTAGGGATCCACGATTCACTGTTTTCGTATAACACCAAGTGCTCCATGCAATACATGCCTTCCTTAATACCCACCACCAGGCTAACCCATCCCCCCACCCCCCTCCCCTCTAAAACCCTCAGTTTGTTTCTCGGAGTCCATAGTCTCTCATGGTTCGTCTCCCCCTCCGGTTTCCCTCCCACTTTATTTTTCCCTTCCTTCTCCTAATGTCCTCCATGCTATTCCTTATGTTCCACAAATAAGTGAAACCATATGATAAAAGATGATATGCTATACAACTCCCAAAAGGTATTTCACAAAACTCGATTTTAGCAGTCTCTTGTGATGCTATCATTCTACATCTCTGTGAGTTAATCACGGTGTCAGTAGAGAAAGGTCCAAGGCTTTGAGTCTTTAACTATTTGGAATAAAAAAAACAAGAAATACATTTTTGTAGGTAGTCCTCACTTTAGTGAGTATTCTCATTTCCCTTTGGAGAATTGCTTGTCGCAAGAGTAATTTTTGATTCTTATGTTGACATGTTAAGCAGAGCTCTGTCTCTGAAATGAGGTAATAACATCATCACTTGAAAATAAGATGGAATCTTTTTTAAGAACTGAAAATATATAATACTTGACTAAAATAGTAGTGAGTTGTATCTTGGAATGTCTCATCATGGAATATTTATCTGCAGGAGGGAGAAAAGTTTGTGATTTAGTGGCTATTAAAAACCTGAGTAATATAGGAAAGGGATTAAGATAAAAGTTTCCAAAGGACCTAAAAGTTTAATATAAGATTTAAGTAGAAAAATGACCTATACAGTTTCTCATCTCCAACAATATGGTGGTCTAGATAACCTGAAGAGCTTTATATTATTAAATACCAGGATAAAGTAAACTTTGTAAATGTAAGACTGAGATTCCAAGAAATGAAGGGAAACTGTAAGAATTCTAAAACAAAGAATAAACTGAAAACAACAACCAGCAGGTTGGAATGGTGACAATAAAGCTATGGAGTGGAGAGAAAAATTGACAGTACCAATAACTTGTGGATGTAGGCTTTAAGTCCACACTAGGAAAAGAGACTAGTCCTTAGGTTCTCTCATGTGTAAACTGAGAAAATCTTCATATACCCTGACTTTACATAAAAGAATGCATTAAGTAAAATCTACCAGCATAGAAAGACAGTGGTGAAGGTTATACATCTTGTTTTGGATTATGAATGGTGAAAAAAATTCCTTTAAGATGAAGGATCATGGAATTAGAGACTTAAATATATGAAACTCTAAAACAAAAACAAAACAAAAAGCTGCAATAACTAGCAGACACAAATAGAAAACTGCTGAGGGATACACCTTTAATTCAAGCATCACAAGATTCCCGTAGCAAAATATAATGATGAAATCAAAACCTCAAATTGCAAAATCATACAAGGAAACACACTACTATGAGGAAAAGTTGGCAAACACCAAACAAAAACATTAAACACCCAACAACTCCAGGTGATATAAAAGTTGAATAGAGATTATAAAAGAAGGATACTTAAATTAATAAAATCATATAAGGGAATTGGAAATATTTTTAAAAACTAATAAGGAAACATTGAAGAAAGAAAGGAAAATCTTTGAAATCCTCTAATGGAATTTCTACAAATGATGGGGTGCCTGGTTGGCTCAGTCAGTAGAGCATCCAGATCTTGATCTTGAGGTTATGAGTTTGAGCCCCATGTTGGGTGTAGAGATTACTTAAAAAAATCAATAAAAAAATGAAAGACATGGTCATTAAAATAAACAAACTCAATAAATAGGTTAAACAGTAGTGTAGACATAGTTGGAAATATAACTAGTTAACAGGAGTACAAAATACCTACAGTACAAAAAGATTAAAAAATTTAAAAGAGTAAAAAATAGAATAGGACAAAAATTCCAACTTACAATGTAATGGGATTTCTAGGAGGATAAAATAGAAAATATGAGGAAATAAAAAGTATTTCAAGAGTTAGTGGCTCAAATTATTTTGGAATTGATTAAACTACATGAATCACCAGAATCAGAACACCTATACATCTATAAAACATATAAATCTATACTTAGATACATGGTCATGTGCATGCAAAATGATACAGCAAGTCTGGAAAATAGTTGGGCAGTTTCTTATAAGACTAAATACACAATTACCATGCAATTCATAAAACACACTCCAGGCATTCATCCCCCATTAGAAATGAAAACTAATCCACATAAAAACATGCACATGAATATTCATAACAGCTTTATTTTAATAGCCAAAAACTGGAAACAACCAAAGTGTCCTTCAATAGGTGAATAGTTAAACTGTGGTACAACCATACCATGGAATGCTGCTCAGCAATAAAAAAGGTAATGAACTACATTGATAGATACAATAATTTGAATCTTAAGAGCATTACGTTGAATGAAAGAAATACAATTTCAAAAGGTCACATAATGTATGATTTCATTTATATAAAATTCTCAAAATGACAAAATTATGGAAATGAGAAGATTAATCATGGCCAAGGATTAAAGAAGGTGGTACAGGGGTATGGGGTAGTAAAGGAGGCATGAGGAAGATCTTTATGGTGATAAAATAGTTCTATATCTTGGTTGGAGTAGTTATTACATGAATCCATACATGTAATAAAATAGCATAGAACTATATATGCATATTGTACCAATATCAGTTCTCTGGTTTTGTATTGTACTATAGTTACATAAGATGTAACTAATATGGGAGACTGGACAAAGAGTATATGGACCCCTTTACTAATTTGAAACTTTTTGTGAATCTATAACTATTTCAAAATAAAAACTTACGGGGGCTGGTGGGTGGGCAGGGAACACTACAGACTAAGGAAAGACCTAAAAAGTGACCCAAGAGAAAAGACAAAGTATCTAAGAAGAAATGACAATTAGACTAACAGTAAACTTATCAAAAGTAATGACAGAAATCAGAAGGCAATAAAATAATCTTTAGAGTTCTGAGAAGAAATAATTTAAAATTCTATACCCAGCTGCATTGTCATTCAAAGTATGGTTAAAACAAAGATATTTGCAGACAAAAAGCTGGGAATGTTTACTAGCAAATTTAAGCTGTACGCTTTAAGATTCAGTTATGGGGGCGCCTGGGTGGCTCAGTTGGTTAAGCGACTGCCTTCGGCTCAGGTCATGATCCTGGAGTCCCTGGATCGAGTCCCGCATCGGGCTCCCTGCTCAGCAGGGCGCCTGCTTCTCCCTCTGACCCTCCCCCCTCTCATGTGCTCTCTCTCTCTCATTCTCTCTGTCTCAAATAAATAAATAAAATCTTAAAAAAAAAAAAAAGAAAAAAAAGAAAAAAATGAAACCAAATTTAAAAAAAAAAAAAGATTCAGTTATGAAAAAACAATCTAAACCATGAAAGAAAATGTAAGAAGAAATGAGGGAAAATGATATTGATGGACATGTGAGTAAGCCTCATTTATTCAGTCAGTCCAAAAATAGTATTAAGATTACTATGTGTTAAGCACTATTGGAAAATGATATGCAGCAGTGTCATTTCTGATAGGAGAGAGATATGATAAACAACAATCACTAATTTGTGGATTTAAATATGATATACCTAGAATTCTAGGCAAAAAGTGAAAGATAAGACATAAAGAGGGGTGATCATAATTAATCTTTTTGTTTGTTTTGGAATAGAGAGAACTTTTTTATTAACACTACGTTTTAAGTAAAATATCCTTATTAAAACACTAAAAATGAATGAATATCTTCTAAGCTGGTAGAGAGAAAAAGAGATAATAAAATTTAATCCAATAGAAAACAGAAAGGAAGTGGAAATATCTTTTTAGTGCAGACTAAATAGAAAGCACAAACTTGTAACAAAGCATTAAGTTATCACTAGTCACAATATATAATTATACTAAACTCAGTTAAAATATACAGGTCATATTGGATTAAAAAATCCAACTATTTGTACTTAAAGAAGAGGACACTGAAAGATTGACATTTTAAGAACATGGGAAAATACACTGCTGAATACTATATAAAATAAACCTTCTGGACCTATAAAACTATCAGACAAAATACACATTTTTTACTGGGAAAAAAAACCTCAAAATTAAGGTAGTCTTTACATAATAGCATGAGCAACAATTGGCCAAGAAGATATAACAGTTATAAATTTACATGCACTTACTAAAATATGCTTGAAATCAGTAAAGTGAAAAATGACAATATGGTGTAGTCATTAAGCACACAGCCTCTGGAAACAAATTGCCTGGAGCTGAAATCCCAACTCTACCACTTACTAGGTGTGTGACTTATGTAACTTCTTTTTTCCATAGTTTTCTCATCTGTAAAGTAGGTTAATAGTATTATAAGAACATATATATTCATACATGTATAGTAAAGCTGTCAGTGTTATTTGTATCAGCATCACAAAATAAAAGAAACACCCAAATTTGTGGCAGAAGATTCTCATATACTTCTCATTAATTGATAAAACAATGAATTTGCTGGTCATTTGCCTATTTATTTTCAGATTCATTCCTTGCCCTTTTCTTGCACTACTTTGTATCCACCTTCTCTGTATTGTAGGGAACCATATATCCAAGCTTTATTGTCTATTGGCTTCCAGGGAAGCACCAACCAAAAGAAATGAGTGGAAGGAGGAAAGAATACCAGTATGTCTCCACATGACTCCAGCATGGTATCTCCTCCTTGATTAAAACTCCAGCCAGACTGCCCCTCCCTTTAGGGTCCCCATTCCCACTGGGATTTCCTGCTGCAGTTCTAGCTCCTGTTAGATGGTCCCAGCTTTTCTGCTTCTGCTAACACTACCTTCTCTCCTTGTTCCTTCAGAAATAGTTGTGTAAGTGGCTGCCTGCTTTTGCTGATCCCTAGTTTGTTTCATTGCTCCTCATTTGGCTTCTCAGCTGTCCCATAATTTATGTAACCAATTCCCTGGTCAAAATACCTAGAATGGTGTATATATATATAGACTGGAACCTGACTGATATAATTAGTAAGATAAAATGCTAGTACATAAAACTTTAGTACCCAATTAGTAAGCTTAATCTAATAGAGCTGTTCAAAATGAACAGTAGAAGTGAATTCCAAGTGAATTTTCCTAAAATGATAAATTCTAAAGTTGTTTCATACTTTTACTATCTGAAAAGTATTCTTCATAGGAGTGTGGATACTGTGGATCCACATAGGAGTGTGGATACTTCATAGGAGTGTGGCAGTGAAGTAGAGAGCAAACGATACGATTGTTTTCCAGTTTACTATTACCTAAATTAGGACCATTTCTTCTCCCACCCCCTCCCAGATAATATCTCTCTATTATGTGCCTGCCCTTTCATCATCCCAGAACTCAACCTGAAACTCCTTTATAGAAGATTACTTTGGCCTTAGAACAGGCATTTATACAATAGATTCTTTTAGTACTACTATGAGCAAAATACTATGCAAAGGACTATGGGTAATATAAAGATGATAGGCCACTACTTGTGACCACTCTCCTCTTATAATTTAGTACCATTTTTATAGTACTAAACACCACACTGTACTATAGTATAAACTATAGTATAAACACCACACTAAACAGTTCAGATTTTCCTTTCCCAAATCACCTACATCTTTGGCTATAAATAGGAAAGTCACCCTTTTATAATGAGCATACATATATCTTCAGAAGATATATACGTGGAGTGGTAAGGGAGGAAGAAAGTGGTCCAGCCAATCATATCAGCCAATTCTGCTCTGGAACTCAGTGGGAAGACACATAGCCAGGTTGCCTGTTGTAGCCAGATCACCAGGTGTAGCCCTCGTTGTTTAAATCAGGGCTTTGAACAAATCAGGGCTAGTTCACAGGTCCTTAATTTGGACCCAAAAAAATTTCTAAATGGATATTTGGAAGGAAGGAAGGAAGAGAAGGAGGAAGGGAGGGAGGAAGGAAAAGGAAGGAAGGAAGAAAGAGAGAGAGAGAAAGAAAAAGAAAGAAGAAAGAAAGAAAAGAAAGGAAAGGAATAAAGAAAGAAAGAAAAAGAAAGAAAGAAAGAAAGAAAGAAAGAAAGAAAGAAAGAAAGAAAGAGAAAGAAAGAAAGAAAGAAAGAAAGAAAGAAAGAAAGAAAGAAAGAAA
>NW_022589705.1:55390261-55436522 GCF_004348235.1 Phoca vitulina
AAAGAAAGAAAGAAAGAAAGAAAGAAAGAAAGAAAGAAAGAAAGAAAAAGAAAAAGACTTTTCCAAAGAGGGCATTTTAGAGTCACACAAACTGATAAATAACAAGTTCAATAGACTAATAGATCTATTGGAAACATTTGCATAATGCAATTAGAGACTATTAGAATTGTCCTACTTTTCAAATTCTGCTTTCTTTGTTAGATATGTACCAAATTACATATTGATCAACACAGGAATAGAGTCACTCGCATTACTTTGAGTTGGCTCTTTAACCACAATGAATTCTCATAAACTTATATTTTAACTGACTTTTCCAAAAGAATAAATAGGTCAGTGTCTTGAATTCTGCTGGTTTAGAAAGGAACTCAAAACTGGAGTTTTTCAGCTTCCTTTGCTGATTTGAGTGTTTGTTTGAGAATAGTACTCAGAATCATAGCACTTCAAGGTTGGAATAAATCCTAATACTTAGTTCAACTCCTGTCTCCAATGCTGCAAGTTTATCACCATACAAAAGGCCCTCAGATCCAGGCAGGTAATTTAAACGAGTGAAGCTGGCTGGGATTGAACAAGAGGGGTTGGTGGGGACTGCAGCAAACTGGAGAGTGCTCTGCTTTTAGGGAATCTCTTCTGTAGCTTGGGAATTCAGGTCTGGTCTTGACAAATCTTCCAGTTTTCCAGAAGAAGCTAGAATTTTATAAGGAATTATCTGACTTGTTAAAATAAATACAAAAAAAATTTATTAAATGTCTTCTGCATGCCAAGCATTGCTCTTGATTTTGATGATACAGAAATGACTAAAACATGGTCCTTGTCCTCAAGGAGCTGAGATTACTGTTAAATAAGATATATAATGAAGAAGGTAAAGCTATTCTATAAGTGCTAACAGAGATAGATGTAAAGTATTAGAAGAAAACATGAGAATTTGGATGATTTTTCCAGGTTTGGGAAAGGATAGACTTTCTTCCAGGAAGTGGCTTCCTGGAGGAACTATACCTTTTGAATTATGCCTTAAAAAATAAAAGGATAATTACCTTTTTATAAGCAAAGGAATAGAGTTATAAATATCCATGATATGTTTAGCAAAAGATGAGAGGGATGCAATAGCTGGAGATAAAGAAAGTGAAGTAGGGAGTAGTTAGGTTGGAGATGGACTTATACTCCAAGGGAAGGAATTTGTTCTCTGTCCTGGTAGAATGGGAAGCATACAATGACTGTAGCCAAGGTTATTTTGTGTGTGTGTTAGTAGTAGTAACAGCATTTGAGAAAATACTGTCAAGGTAACTAGGAGCACAAATTAAGGATATTGAACTGGAGTCTCTCCTTGAGAGATAAGGAAGACCTGAATTTAGGTAATGAATGTGAGGACAGAGTGAAGAAGACAGGTTCAAATGAGCAACTGCACCTAAGAAGCAAGGAGAGGGAAAAGTCAAATTAAGTGGGAAATTGAGTGAGGGTTAGGTCAAAGTGTCTTCCTGGTCTTTTGGTCTTGATTATTTTCAGCTGGGCATAATCTACAGACCAAGTGACCCATTTGGGGGCTGCCTGCCCTTGGCCTCTACACCAGTCACCCCCCACTACCTAAAATAATTTAGATAGAGGACCTGCTCCAGGAAGAGAACTATCACCATAGATCACTACATTAGAATATGAACTATGTATGGTAGACAGGGAGGAACCTAGCAAAGCCTATTTGATCAAAGTTTTCTGTGTCCCATTGTTTCTGAATGACCAAAAACATTTGTTTACCATTTACTCTTTTACATTTCTCTGCGAATTGCATTCCTTCCCTTTGAGGTCCCAGACCTCAATCCCTTCTCCTTAGTTCAGGATGGCATATATACCTCATTTGCCTGTCTCTGGAATCTATGTCTATGTGAATTCCCTACATATACAAAATTAAATTTGCTTTTCTTCTATTAATCTGTCTTGTGTCAATTTGATCCTTAGTCCAGCTAGAAGAACTTTATATGGTAGAGTAAAATTATCTCTGCCCCTACAGTGGTGATGTTGCCAACAAGTTAGAAAAGGAAGAGGAGAAACTCAGGAGGGGAGTAGAGCAGGAAAACGGTAGAGAGGGGACAATAATACTAGTAAAATGCCATCTTTGAATTTTACACTAGACTTTTTATATAACTTCTACTCATAAGTCCTCCACTGTAAATTTGTTTTTAAATTAGCATCACTTCTGTGAAACATCTCTCCATTTTGTTATGTATCCTCATCATCCCAACACTTCACCCTACGGCTTCTTGATTATGTATGGTCAGCCTAGTTTGGGGACAGCAAGTTTGTTCACAAAATGGGTGTTTACCAGCACAGTGTGATGAGTCTTCTCTCATTGAGACCTATAAAAGTAATCCTAGAGAAAGAGCCATTTTCTAGTTGGATGATTTAGGGCAAGATTGTAAAGTTCTCATCTTAGTTGCTTAATTGTACAGATGATAACAATAGACCTTATTTCAATATTAGTCCTCATTTCAAGATGTTCTAAAATCTTAATGCATTATTACAAGTAAAGAATTTACTAGTGAGAACATGGAACACACTAGATGAATGTCAGTTTTTATTGTCAAGTGTTGTATTTTGTGAATCTAATTTAGATCATAAACTAATGTAGACACTAAATTAGAATTTTGAAGATACCACGGTCTCTTCTGAATTTAGGAAGGAGAAAGAGAAACTCCAAGTGCCAAACAAATACGGCTCATGGTCAGGCCATCTGGACATCTATGCTAAGGAAGCTATGTGCTGGTGAGCATCTTCATTCATTCACTCATTACCTTGTTCATTTTTCAGTCACTTATCTCTTCATCTATCCATTGATTTTCTCATTCAAAAAACAATTGTTGCAGGTCTACTATTTACCAGGCACTGAGCTAAACATTAAGAACTCCTAGAACATAAACTCACTGAAAACATAAATAAGTGATTATAATGATAATGTGGTAAGTGGTACATGGACCACCACCACCCCCCATCCCGCCAAAAAAAAAAAAAAAAAATCCATAGGGAGCACAAAGGAGTAAGCTGTTTTTCCTGAGGACAGAAGTCATTTGAATTGCATTTTAAGAGGAAAAGTTTGTCAGATGAAAACAAAGGGGTCAAGTATTTATTTATTTATTTATTTATTTTTAAAAGATTTTATTTATTTGAGAGAGAGAGAATGAGAGAGAAAGAACACATGAGAGGGGGGAGGGTCAGAGGGCGAAGCAGACTCCCTGCCAAGCAGGGAGCCCGATGCGGGACTCGATCCAGGGACTCCAGGATCATGACCTGAGCCGAAGGCAGTCGCTTAACCAACTGAGCCACCCAGGCGCCCCAAAGGGGTCAAGTATTTAAAACAAAGAGGTCTGTAGGTGCAAAGTCACAGAGACACCAAAGACAAAGTGCTTAAGAGGAATAACTTGTAGATATTTAGGTGAGAGAGGAACACAAAGAAGATGGAGGAGCATGTAAGATATGGAGCTAGAAATTCAAGAGCTTTGAATCCAATGCCAAGGGGATTGAGTTCTCTCTTGTGGGCAGTGGGGGAACCCTGGAGGTATGTGAGTGACACACTGAAACTTGCATATTTAGAAGAGTTTACCTGGTAGCAGGGTGGATAATAAGGAAGGGGGACAGACTAGTGGCAGTTTTTAGGTTTGTCAAGCATCACAAGAAAACTAGAAAGTAATCATTCACAGGGTATGTTTGTTGAGCCCAAGCAAAACTGAAGGAAATTCCTAACTCCATTCTACCTTTCTTCCGAATCTTTAAAATTCTGTAAATCTGTATTATCTTAGGTCTTGAGATGTTAATGACTTTAATTGTCAACACTGGCAGTTACAATGACTGATAACTTATCATTTCTTACAATGAGCAATGCTAATTAAAATTGATTGTGCTAGAGCTTTAGCAGAAATTGTAACCCCTCACCCCCCCTTTTTTTGTTTAAAACATGAACTTACTGTGCTGATTTGGTGAACTACACAAGGCAGGCTTATCCCGGTGTTTACTTCCTAGTTCTGCTTGTGAACCACATCAGCAACAATTATGAAATGTCGGGGAAATGGTAGATATAACTGAATTGTGCCATAAGAAAGATTCCAGATTTTGATTCATTCATTCATGTGCTAGAGCCTTTATTGGACATCTTTATATGCTTGCAACCATGCTAGGCATAGAGGAAGCAAATGAACAAGTGATGAGTTGAAGAATTTGCAGGCCAGTGAGAAAGACTCATTACAAGATAATCACCTATGGTATATAAATACTACAGTTGGCAGACATTAGCTTGGACAAGTGAGAATACAGTCACATTTCACAGAGAAGGTGACTTTTGGATGGGGGCTTCAAAATGTGAGCAGGAACTTCTTTAACTTTTATTATTACTATTTGAATTTGCAAGACTTTCTAAAGTGTCTCAAAAGAAGAGGACATGTGGTACTATAATGATAAATTAGCCAGGGAATTCAGGATTCAAGACCAGAAATTGTGCTCTGGAAAATCCAGGCTGAAAAGAAAGGAAAAGCATGCCAGTCAGGTATCATAAAGTCTGTAAATACCTAAAGAAGGTAAAAAGGAAGCAATCACATTGTAGGGGAGGAAAATTTTTTCCCTTCTCCCACTCTAGGTTCTTTGGCTGGTCTAATAATTAAATTAACATAAGATAGATTAACAAGAGGAAAACAAATTTAATTACAGTATGTAAGTACTTCCCAACAGTCAGGTAATTGAGATTTACATGGTATCGTGAGCTAAGAAGAAGGGGGTAGGCGTCTGGGACTTCAAAGTAGAGGAAAACAATTCACAGGAAGGTGGGAAGAGCAAATGTTTGATAAATAAATGTTTGCCATGCCCTTTGGAGAATTTTTTTTTTTTCCTAAAAATAGTTATCTTAGGTAATAGCTCTCTTTTTGGTATAGGCACCTTCTCTAAATTCTTTCAGGCAGTTAAGGCGGATGTAAAAAGCTTATCTTAAATCTGTTAGGCCTTGATCATTTTCAGCTTGAAATAATCCTCATGCCAAACTGGCACATTCTGGAGTGGCCTACCCTGAACCCCATTAACATATTCCAAGAAGAATGAAAAGATCATGCTCAAGTGCAGCGTGCCTGGAGGACAGTGGCAGGCAAGAGCTCTGGCTAAGTAGTTCAGGTAGACCAACACCGATTGAGCATTGTGGGGGTATTCTGCCCAGAGCCCATCTTTAGAGCTGAGGCATTCGTATGCCCCCAGATGCTGGAAATGTCATGGTACTGCTCTTGGCATAAGGGAGTTGTTTTGCCCAGGGTTAAGTCTCTGCCTTAAGAGGTAGTTGTCTTCAGTAACTGGTTGATGAGGGTGGGGCACAATGACCCAACCCCTTTCCTGGATTTGAGACAATTATGAAGACTCATCCCAACCCCAGAGCTCCTTGTAGGGTCAGCAGAGTCTTCTCTTCCAGTGCATCACACTTCAACTTGTTTCTCTGCCCCATCCTACCTACCATTTCTGTTATAGATATGGTTAGAGAGCAGCCTTGGCATAGCCCCTGCCTACAGACCTCTGGGTCTTAGCTCTGTTCCCTGGGGAACCAGGTTTAAAAGAAGCATCCACTATGTGCTGAACTGGGGGGATTCAACAATGCCACATGTAACGTCTCTGACCTCAAATGATTTACAGTTTGGGGGAAAGTTAGGGCCTCTAAAGACAACACAGAGTCTTGGAAAATGGTTAAGCTGTGAGATACAAGAACAGGATTGGCCATAAATTGTACATTATTGATGCTGTATAATGAGGGCTCATTATACTTTTCTGATACTTGTAAAAGTGCTTGAAATTTCCCAAAATGAAAACATTGTAGTATATTTTTATCTAATGAAAATAATACATGGACATCACTGAAAAAAATCCTAAGGACAGAGAGGCTTATAATGAAAAGCAATGGTGTCCCTGCCTACCTCCTTCCCACATCCCCACTCTCCAGAGGTAACTAGTTCTAACCCTGTTTTTTGGAGTGGGGACAGTGGCTTTCTGCAGGAACCTCTATGAGTCTAAATAAGCAGTGCTGATGACATTCTTAATTATCATCTCTATATTATCTGTGCATCCCTGCAGTGACCAGAAAGGATTTTGTCCATTTCATAAATCCACTCCTTCCAATATATACTCTTGGTTCCTCCTCGGGTCACCTTCTTTTCTCACAGCATAGTTCACCTTCACTTATTGTCCCGTCATCCATAGCCAGTCTACCTCAACTCCCAGTTTTGTAAGATGATGCCTTTGCTAAATTCACCCTTCCACCCACATTTCTCTCCCACATCCAAAATTGATAACATCTGCTTTCTGTCCTACAATGATGACTAAGCCTTTGGTGAGTTATTGGTAGTTTCATTCCAAAACTTAAAAATGAATCATGGAACTTGAATTATTATCACTATGTAATAGTGTTCACAGTGTAGCTAGTATTTTGTCCAGATTAGGACCCCTTCACTTTAGATCCTCTGTCTCAATCCTTGTATCACTCAGAGAAGAAATACTTCAGCATCCAGTTTCAATGGACTCTTCTTTTCACACTCAACCAATTGCCTTGCTTAAGTACCAACATTTCCCAAGTTCTAGATGATACTATTTAATCCTTCGAACCTCATCACCTCTTCTACCTCTACCTCCACTTGTTTTTACCTGGTGGTGTCCTTCCTGGGTCCTGGGATCCTGAGCCATTCTGGACTATGAAATCTTCCAGCTGTTGTCCTATGACTTTCTGGGATAATATATTCTGTTATTTGGGTCTCAGGTAATTTTCTTTCTTGGCTTACCACTTTATTTTGCAAGAGACCTTCCTAAGAAAGGCAGATGAACTTCCTGATCCCTTGCCTATTCAGAGTCTACCTTCACTTTTAATTGGCTAGGAAAGAATTTTAAAATAAGACTCATTAAAAAAAATAGGACTCAATTCACAGCACTGTGAATTGTGTAAGACTGATGAATCACAGACATGTACCTCTGAAACAAATAATACATTATATGTTACAAAACACACACACACACAAAAAGAAGATAGTAGGAAGGGAAAAATGAAGGGGGGGAAATTGGAGGAGGAGACAAACCATGAGAGACTATGGACTCTGAGAAACAAACTGAGGGTTCTAGAGGGGAGGGGGGTGGGGGGATGGGTTAGCCCGGTGATGGGTATTAAAGAGGGCACGTACTGAATGGAGCACTGGGTGTTATATGCAAACAATGAATCATGGAACACTACATCAAAAAATAAATAAATAATAGGAAAAAAAATAAATGTAGAGGTAGAGGCCTTGCTATCTATGGAGAGGAGTGTTTCAAGAGCCTTCATTCTGACAATTTAACAAAAAACCTGGTTCACTGTGTTAAAAAAAAAAAATAGGACTCACTTTTCCTCAGAATGTTTTGGTTTTAACTGTATTTCCTTAACTTTATTCTCTTACTCTACTATAGATTTTCCTTTTCTTTTATTGTATTATTGGCAGACATATTTTTAATTTCTAAGAGTTCTTATTTTTACCTTTTTTTAAGTGTATCTTTTGTTTTATTGTTAACGATATCTTCCTCAATATTTTAATTCGATTTTTTAAAAATTGTCTTCTGGTTCCTGAATATTTCTGTGGCTATATACCATGATCTTTCCCTTCATTGTTGTTGGCATTCCTCAGATTCCTGATCATCCTTGGTTGTCTCCTTCTGTTTTAGAATAAGACCTTAAGAAGCCAAGTAAGGGCTCTGAGGAGGTGGGTGGGGCTTACAGGCCAACAGGCATTGCTGAGATAACAAAGCAAGGGTCTGACTGGGGCAGGTGCCTGTCTGCTGGCTATTTAGTGCACTGAGGGTATAGGGCTGCTTGTTCCATTCACAAGCCTCTCATTAATCTCCCTGTTTTCCACCTCAAATCTCATTCGACATTTTCCATCACACCTGCTTTTCCAAGTATGGAAACTCAAGAGTTCAGCAGTGCGTGCAGACTCTTCATTCATCACTAATCAGTTTCCATCCTCTCAGTTTTTCAGAGACTTTCTGAAATTTCTCATCTACTAATGGTTCCCTTTCCGTGTTTGACATAGTTTTGAGTTCATACCCTTCCTTTTTTTTTCTTTTTTTAATTTAATTTTATTTTATTATGTTATGTTAGTCACCGTAAAATACATCATTAGTTCTTTGTTTTTTTATTATGTTATGTTAATCACCATACATTACATCATTAGTTTTTGATGTAGTGTTCCATGACTCATTGTTTGCATATAACACCCAGTGCTCCATTCAATACGTGCCCTCTTTAATACCCATCACCATGCTAACCCATGCCCCCACCCCCCTCCCCTCTAGAACCCTCAGTTTGTTTCTCAGAGTCCATAGTCTCTCATGGTTCGTCTCCCCCTCCGACTTCCCGCCCTTCATTTTTCCCTTCCTACTATCATCTTCTTTTTTTTTTTAACATATAATGTATTATTTGTTTCAGAGGTACATGTCTGTGATTCATCAGTCTTACACAATTCACAGCGCTCACCATAGCACATACCCTCCCCAATGTCTATCACCAGCCACCCCATCCCTCCCAACCCCCACCACTCCAGCAACCCTCAGTTTGTTTCCTGAGATTAAGAATTCCTCGTATCAGTGAGATCATATGATACATGTCTTTCTCTGATTGACTTATTTCGCTCAGCATAATACCCTCCAGTTCCATCCACATCATACCCTTCTTATTTCCTCACCATGTTTTTAATGTAGTGCTAAGAGGGAAAAGAGATCAATCCAGGTTTTCTTCCTGCCATCTTGGAACAGATGCTTCTCCTTTTTTTTTTTTTTTTTTAATTTATTGACTAGATTCCCATTCCTTCCATCCACTTTCCCTAATGTCCTCATTGGCCACTTAGAAATCCATAAACAATAGTGTTATGGGTTGAAGTATGTCCCCCCCAACAAAATATTTTGTGAAGTCCTAATCCCCAGTCCCTCAGAAGGTGACCTTATTTGGAAGTAGGTCTATTGCAGATGTAATTAGCTAAGACAAGATCATACTGGAGTAGCGTGGTCTCCTAATCCAATATGACTGGTGTTCGTATAAGAAAATAGCTGTATGAAGAAACCAGGGAGAATGCATGTGATGTCAAAGGCAGAGACTAGAGTTCAGTGACCACCAAAGATTGCCTATAAACGACGAGAAGCCAGCAAGAGGCAAGGAAAGATTCTCTCTTAGAAGTTTCAGAGGGATCCTGGTCCTATACTGACATCTTGATTTTGGACTTCTAGCCTCCAGAATGTGAAATGGTAAATTTCTGTTATAGGAAGCCATCCAGTGCATGGTACTTTGTTATGGCAGCCCTAGAAAACTAATGTGACTAGAGGGAGACAACATTTGGACTTGACAAGTGTTCAATTTAGAGATATGGAGGTAACCTGTAGAAATACATGCTCATCCTGCCCAGAAAAAATGGTTCAAATTAGTTACCTATGGAAAGTGAGACTGGGGGTAGGAAGTAGGCAGAGGAGTATTGCTTTTCATGAGAAGGTTTTCTGTACCATAACATTCTTTTCACACACCTTCTTACTTCCCTAGGCATTTCTCTGGTTTGTCATCTAGTTTGTCAAGATCTGTGGCAGTCAGAATAACAGTCCCCCCAGGATGTCTATGTTCTAGTCCATGGAACCTGTGAATATGATACCTTACATGGCAAGGAAGAATGTAGGTTCAGGATAAAATTAAGGTTGCTAATCAGCTGACTTTAAAATAGGGAGACAGTTCTTAGCTCAATGTAATGACAAGAATCATTAGAAGTGGAAGAAGGAGGCATAAGTCACAGAGATGGGATGTCAAAAGCAGAGCACTGGAGTGGTGGGAGGATGTAGGATGAGAAGGACTCAATCCACTGTTGCTGGCATTAAAGAAAGAGGACTGAAGACACAAGCCAAGAAATGTGGGTGACCTCTCGATTCTGGAAGAGGCAAGGAAACTGATTCTCCCCTAGTGTCTTCAGAAGGAATCAAGCCCTCCTGATACCTTGATATTAGCCTAATGAGACCTGTGTCAGACTTGACCGGCAGAACTGTGAGATAATACATTTGGGTGGTTTCAGTTCACTAAATTTGTGGTCATTTGCTACAGCATCTATTGGAAACTAGTATACCATTCCTCTAAAAATGCAGGCTTAAAGCTAAAGCATAGTACCCCAGCCTGGAACTAGCCATTGCTGAGGACCCTGGAATTCTTTTCTTTCCTGTCTTAGACCTTAATCTAATAATATAGCTAACATCTATTTTTGTAGTTGCCATCGGCTGCAATTTTCTTGCACTGAATTTGCAGAAAATGAAAGCCCATCAGACTGCAAATGCCCATGGAGAGATGATATTTACCATATTGCCATTTCCATCATAGCATACTGGCTAAGGGCGTAGACCTTGGAGTTAGAAAGAGCTGGGTTCTAATCCCTCACTCAACCATTTACTAGCTGTGTATCCTTGAGCCAGTTTACTTACTGAAGCTTCCATTTATTCACAGCAAATCAGAACCAGTAATAGTACCAATTTCATGTGGTTATTGTATTATCTAAATGAGATGGTATATTTAAGGCACTTAGCACAATGCCTGGCTCATAGTTAGTGCACAATAAGTAGTATTTTAAACATGAAAAGCAAAGGAGTGGGATGATGTTGGGCTTACCCCAGAAACTCTGTGTCTTATTGCTATTCCCAAAGGCTTAGACTGAAAATTATCTGACTCTCCCACTTTATTTTGTATATACGGTAATATATACGGTATCCTGGAATACGAACAGGTATATGTGTGTGCTCAACCCAAGTGCTGTTAGCATACTATTGGATGAGGTTTAATCAAAACACAAGTTTTAACATTAATTCAACGGTTAATGTATAGTAACCACTCATTTACCCCTCTTCCGATTCCATGGCCCTGGCCTGAATACTGTCAACAGTGCTCTTGGGTTGGCTAAAGATGATGAAATGCCTCCCTTGAGCTTCCACCTGCAACCCCTTCCACAGCTCTTGTTCTGAAGTCTGCAGCCCATTCAACAGTTAATAGACATCTTTAGCTATCAGCTGCCTACTCATTCTCAAAACAATCCTCATCAACCACCTACAGAACCCGTTCTGATTTCAAGATTTGCAGGGAAATCTTAGTGTGTGCTTTTTTTTTTTTTTTTACCTTGTTCTCACCAGCTTGTTTCCCCACCTCATCCTCCCTTAAAAGAATGCCTAAAATTAAAAGAATTGGCTATAGAGTCTCATTCAGATCAGACCTAGATTCAAAACCTAACTTGGTCACTTGAAAGCTGTTTGCTTCTGGGCAAGTCACTTAACTTCTCTGTGTTCCATGTTTTTCCTCTATAAAGTGGGGGGACCTGCCTCACAGGATGAATAGAATAGATGATACATGGAAAACAAAACAAGATGCCTGGCATTGTAAGGCTGAATAATAATAATAGTAATTAAGTATTATTACTACTTCATTGCTTCTGTTTTCCCTTCAAAGGTACCCTTTAGCCTCCCTTCAGGCCTCTTTTCCCAGCCTGTCCCCTGAGGTCACATCTTTAGGGACATTCTTGTGCTATACTGAGTTATGCCTCTTATGATGTTAAGTGCAGCTGGTCCCCATAGTTTATATTACATTAGTTTCTGATTCAAGCAAAGAATGTACTTCAATATGGCATCATTTAATAAAAGCCTAACCTGCCCCCTACCTGGCAGAGATGATGCGAGCTTATTAAGATAATGTCTTTCTAGTACTTATAGCCCCTTGAAAGTCATTCACTAAATAAACAGTGGTATTTGATTTTTTTGTGTTGTTTGTTTTAGCTCTTAATGCACACTCTCTGAATTGTATTAATAGTTCCTCTGCAGTGATTCTCACAATATGTGCACTTGTTAAATGCTGCTAAATGCAGAATGGCAGTGATTGTTGCTTATATGTGCCTCTGCTTTGCTCTTCCCCTCCTCTCTCTCTCTCTTTCTTTCTGTTAAACTGGACCCCCCCACACACTCCTTCTAGGTTCCCAGCCCACTGATTTTCAACCCTGGATGTACATCAGAATCACTTGGAGACTCTTGATAGCCAGACCATAGCCTAGACTAATTAAATAAAAATCTTTGGAAGTGGGATCCAACCATCAGTGTTTTCTAAAGTTTCCTACATAATTCCAGTGCTTAGCTAAGGCTGATTCCTACACATCCAACCAGATCCCAATCAGATGACACATGAGAACAGAAAATTAACATTTAATGTCTTCTTTCTGCTCAACTGTGAGTTCCTCAAGGGCCAGTATAATCTCTTATTCTCCTTTGCTCCCAGAGAATAACAGTCCCTGGCAAGGAATGAACACTCAATACATATTTCTTTTTTTGGCTAAATGCATAGCCTTCCCAGCTCAAAGGATTTCCCCATGCCTCTGGTTTCTGTAACAGTTGATGAGAATACCTCTTATTCATTCTAATTATCTATCAGTTTGGTTGTTCAGATTCTCTCAGGTAAAAAAAAAAAAATCTACCATTTTATTGTACTGTATAGCAGGGAAAACAGATCATTGCCATGTGGTTTGAAGACTGCTGTCATGCAGGGGCATGCTAGGTACTGTGGTGGTGGTCCAGAAGAGGGCCTGGAAGGTAGGGACATGGAGTAGAAAGAGTCCGGGCCTTCCAGTCACATAAATCCAAGTTCTCTACTCTATGCCTACTGGCACATTATTTCACCTCTCAGAACTCTGTTCTCCTCTTGTGGGAAGGGGGGAAATGATGCCTATTCAGGTGGTTAGGGTCACTGAAAGACAAAATGTAGAAAAAGAGACACAGTGACCATCTTTGTCAGCTCAGACTGCCATAACAAAATACCACAGACCGGCTGGCTTAAACAACCGATTTTTTTCCTCACAGTTCTGGAAACTGGAAGTCCAGGATCAGAGTGTCAGCAAGGTTGGATTCGGGTGACAGCCCTCTTCCTGGCTTGCAGATGGCTGCCTTCTCACTGTGTCTCACATGGAGCTCTCTGGTGACTCTTCTTAGAAGCCCACTAATCCTTCTTATGACTCCTTTATTCTTAGTTATCTTCTTACAGCTCCTGTCTGTAAATACAGTCACACAGGGGGCTAGGGCTTCAACATATGAATTTTTAGGGGACACAATTCAGGTGATGGCAGTGACAAGCACATAAGATGAGTTCAGTTAATATTAATATTCTTTGTATATCTCTGTATCTCCCAGTTTCCCTTGAGAGAATCAGAAAAGTATCAAGGGAGAGAAATCACAACTAGATCTTGTGGGTTGAGGGGGAATGTCTTAGGCGAACGAAGGTATTTCAATCAGAGGAAATAGCGATGCAAATCTGTTAAAAGACATGGCATATTTGGGGATCAATGAGAACTTCACCAGTTTTCACTAGAACCTGGAGTGGACAAGAGGAAGTTTCATGGTAGAAAATATAAGAGATGTAGTTTGGGGCATATTATTCATAATAGTCAAGGTAACCAAACTAAGAACTTTGAAATTTTATCATGGGATAAAGGATTACTATGCTAGTAGTTATGTTTTTATGGATACCTCCTTGTTTCCCAGTGAGCTGGATGGATTCTTGAGGTCAAGGGCCTTGCCAAATGTTTCTTTGTAATCCACCCATAAGCCTAGGACAAAGCCTTAAAAATGTAACAGGAATGAATTGCTCCAAAACCTTGGCATATAAGAGCTATCATCTTTTTCATTTGTTCAATTTGTAATAAAGCCAGCCTCCTTCTTCCAGGTTTGTACAAAACCCAGCATTTCCCTCTTGGGGTTCCATCATCCCTACTAGCTCCCAGACTGATCAACAACCCTGAGTCTTAAATATGGTAAACAGAAGGTCCTCTCTCTGCCAAAGGGCCCCCCTTGTCTGCCAACTGAAGCAGGTTTTCCTGATCACCTTGTAGAGGTCTTCAGCATGGCAACAGCTCTGCTTTTCCTTCATCCTCTGTCCACACTGCTCCTCCATGCTCTAACAGTGTCTCCTGGCTCCAGGCTGTGTTCACTGGCTTGTCTTCATGCGGGCTCCACTCCACTCCTTAAATGCCTGTTCCACCCCAGATGCTCCAGTTCTTAGCCCTTGGTCCTCGGAATTATTACTTCCCAAAGCCATGTTCTCTGCCTCTGGGTGCTGCTCTACCACGGCTTGGCTGTCTGTCTTTTCCAGCTCCAAACTTCTATCTCCTCTTGAGTCTGGGGACATTTTTGTTAATAATCTTCAAAACACAAAGCTTTTATTTTTCCCCTTACTTGGGCAATCTGAATTAATTGCCTTGATGGACCTGACCTCCGAAACACAAATGCCTATTTAAAATAAAAGGCTGATTATTCTATAATGAACTATATTCAGTTTACTAAATAGTTAACTTAAACATAAATATATGTATATATTTATGCTGAATAGATGTATAATTTATGCTAATGATAATTACAAATAATACAAAAGCATAATAACTCCACTGCAGCTCTGGTATTCATTACCAATGCTTCATTTTGCTTCTGCTCAACAGCCATATACTGACAATTTGACAGTCCCCAGGAACTGTGCTGGGCCCTGAGGACAGAGAGATGGCTATGGTATCACCTTTGTCCTCAAAAAGATTAGAGTTTAGTGAGGGCATAAGATATATATTAGCTAATGTATTAGGAAAGCCCTCATTCAGAAATGAGTAGGCTGACACTTGTTCTGTCGTGACTCTGCAGAGATCCCTTATTTGCTGTGCGGTTGCTGTGTTAGCCTTGTGTTCCCCTTGTCCATATCTACATTGCCTTTTATTTCCTTCATCACATCCTTGTGAGATACATTATTTAGGCTTGACTATGCTGTGCTGGTGAAACAAAATAACTCCCAAATCTCTGGATGGGAGAGAGACACATCAAGTTTTGTTTTTCTTACTTACATGAAGCCTGATGTGATTAGGGAACACAGGCTGCTCCATGAGGCCACTTAATGATCCAGGATCTCTGGCCTCCTTACTTCTTAAAGGGAGCGGGTGGTGCCACCGTCTCAGCACGCATTGCAATGGAAAGGGACACCAGCTTTTAACCACTGCTACCCAGAAATCACACAACATTTTTGCTCACAGGTCATTAGCCAAAATTTCTAACAGGACCCCAAACTAGCTACAATAAAGGCTGGAAAGTGTAGGGAAACTTGTGGATTATTCGGTGATTGTTAATATTGCTGCCACTAGAGTAGTGATTTTAGAGCATGAGCTTTGAAGAATTTGAATCCTAACCCTGCTAATTACTTTCTTCAGAGTCTAAGTATCATCCCTCTTCCCTGCTGGGTTCTGAATGTGTGTGTGTGTGTGTGTGTGTGTGTGTGTGTGTGTGTGTGTGTGTATGGAGTTGGGTTATATAGGAGATGGAGATTAAAGAGTGCACTTGCTGTGATGAGCACCAGGAGTTGTATGGAAGTGTTGAATCACTATACTGTATACCTAAAAATAAAATAATACCTGTATGTTAACTAACTGGAATTTAAATAAAAATTTTAAAAAAAAGAATATATATGGAGGCCAAAATATCATCAATATTAATGATTGAAGACAGGTTGTAGGATGTGGCTTTATTCCATTCGTGAAACAGACCCACTGATGGAATCCCAGAATTAGGCTAACCTCGGGACCAAGTAAGACTGATGTCATGGTGGAACAGAGGAGAATGCATATCTTCTGCAAGACTGATGGCTCCCAAAAGTAAACTAGGCAAGTCGAGATGAGCAGAGCATGACTAGTTACACTTCAACTACTTACCTGTTAGGCAGATCAGTTCATCTCTCTAGGAGTCGGTTAAGTGAAGAAGCTAGAAGAAACACCAGTAGAGCTCCTAAAGAAAACTCAAAGAGAGGGGAAAGAAGGGATTTTTTATAACTCTTATTAGTTGTGACATTTGAGTCAGTCACCCAGCCTCTCTGGCCATCAATTTGCTCATCTATAAAACGACAATGACAATATCTCACAATATCTCTTCTTGGGTCTTTTACAACTGCTAGAGATTAGAAGATGTGCTAGACTTGTAATGGGAAAGAGTTCTTCAAATGCCTTCTATAAAATGCTCATAAATACTTGAGATAGAATTACTAACGAGTTTATAGAGACCAGATGGTCTTAAACACATCCCCTACCCCCAACACACACATAATGTAAAAAATCTTCTCAGCTGGTTCCCTCCAAAAACCTGCCCTCTTATTACTCCACAAGCATTTCCTTAACAATCCCCTAGGGTCGTTCTAGTTCCTAACAGTAAATGTCTGAAACCAACCTTTTCTAGCAAAAGCAAAAGCTACCCAGCTAATGTCTCTCTGTGGAGGTTTCTCTTTTAACTCTTTCATGACTGTTCCCATGAGGGTTTGACTGGCACTGGAGAATGGAAAATACTCAAATCAAAATAGTCATTTTCAGAAAAGCGAGACTTCCATTTTCCTAGTGAAATACTAATTAGTCTCTGGCCCAGAGAGTCTAAGGTTGAGCCTTCTTAGATAAGAAATTATTTTTTTCAAATCTAAAAGGTATTTAAAAGTAGAAATATTTTAAATGAAAGTATTAAATTATACAATTACATGTGTAGACTCTGCCATTGAGGGAGTTATTTTCATGGTGTAGGCTGAATCCAGCATAAAAATATTTACTGCTCTGAAATGTCAATATGAAATAATCAGAATCTAAAATTAAATATTTACTGTATAATCAGCTTGCATTCATCCATCCACAATGTTCCCTGAAAAACACTGATTACACTGAATTTGACCACCTGGATTTTCCTAATATTTTCAGGCTTAGAAAAAAAACTGTCAAAGTCTCACTCACAGCCATTTTCTAACAACTTTTCAAGGGAAATCTTTTGGAACAGGGAAGTATGCAATGATGACTTAAATGAGTTCCAGATACACACACACCAGAAGCTGAGCCACCCTGCTGATCTCCCTTCGCCACATCTCTTAGGTCCAACCTCAATTCAGCAAGTCAATAAATCTTCACAGATATTCACCAGTTCTGTGACAAAAACTGTGCCAGGCAATAGGGATACAAATGTGGTCTGTGTTCTTGGAGAGCTCAGCATCAAGCACAAGAGACAGATTAATAAATAGCCAAAGACAATGCATTGTGATAAGAGTACGCCCAGTGGCAGAGGATAAAAGGGGTCCTGAAGAAAATCATTAAACCTACTCTAAGATATTAGGACCCCTGTGTGGCTCAGTCAGTTAAGCGTCTGCCTTCGGCTCAAGTCATGATCCTGGAGTCCTGGGATCGAGTCCTGCGTCGGGCTCCTTGCTCAGCAGGGAGACTGTTTCTCCCTCTGCCTGCCATTCCCCCTGCTTGTATTCTTGCACTCTCTCTTGCTCTCGCTCTCACTTTCTCTCTGGCAAATAAATAAATAACCTACTCTAAGGTATTATTTCAAAATGAAACCAAGGGCAATATTGTTTATTTTATGAATGTCTATGCAATTGGAAGAGCCAAACTCAATTTTAACTCATTGTAAAGACGTCATTTTCACAATTTATTCTGAAGGTTAACATTGAGTCTGCCAATTCATTGGTGTGGGATAAGGCTGACTCTAGGGGACAGCCTTGTGAAAGTGCTGGAAATGTCAAAACATGATGCAGAAAGTCCTAAACTAAATAGGAGGTTAGGGTTTAAGTTGTGTGATCTTAGGTTAAAAATAAGTGCTTCTTCATAGCTACTGTTTACTATCTGAAAAACGAGCCAGACGTCTTGATCTCTTAGGTTCTTTCTACCTCTGAATACTTATGATATTAACTACAAACCATTTGCATTTTTTAAAAAATTAAAACATCCTAGAGATGCTTCAGCAGGGAATATTAGCCTAATTCAAGTTACAGATTTCATTTGCTTATTCAACAATTGATGAGACAACATAACAGTTCAAGAGTATGGATGTTGGGGTCCATCAGAACTGGGTTTGAGTCCAAGCTTTGTCACTTTCCTGGTTATGAAGCCATGAGCAATTTATTTAATTTTTCTGGGCTTTTTATCTGTAAGATGAGGAAGTTAAAGCTTATCTGAGATGGGAGTTATGGGAATTAAATAAGATAATGAATGCAAGAGCTTAACACAGTCCTCATACAAAAGAGACTCTCAATAAATAATATTATTTTCAACAAGTATAGCTGTGGGGTGCACACTGTCCACAGTGCTGAAGAAAAACCTAGTCCCTCCTTATACTCTGGAAAGATAGATTTTTATATCATCATATCTAGTACACAAGAAAGGCATATGATAGAGGCATGAATGAAGTAGTATCAAAGCATAGGAAGAGTGATATTGACTTAGAGCATGAGGTGTGGTAGCATCTAGAAAAGGCTATATAGAGGAGAGAATATGTCAACTGGATCTAATCTATAAGTGAATTATCTAGGCAAGTAATGCAGGGGAGGGCAAAGGAAGAAGCATGAGCAAAGATACGTAGGTCTAATGGTGTATGTGATTAGAAAATAATAAGCGGTCTGATGGATCTATACATGAGATCAACAAGGCAGCCTGGGGTCACCTTGTGAAAGGTCACATGAAGGAATTTGGGCTTCCAATAAATGGGAACCCATCAAAAGTTGATTTACCACATATTCATTTTTAATTATTTTGACTTCAGGTTTCTTTACTCAATCTGATTCCTTATTATTCTGTTGCTTCATTCGTCTAAATCAGGAGTGGACAAACAGCCTGAAGACCAAATCTGGTATGTGCTCAGGCTTAGAATGGTTTTTACATTTTTTAAATTAAGTTTTTTTTTATTTTAATTCCAGTATAGTTAACATATAGTGTTGTATTAGTTTCAGATAGATAATATAGTGATTCAACAATTCTATACATTGCTCAGTGCTCACCGTGATAAGTGTGCTCTTTAATCCCCATCATCTATTTCACATATACCCCCACCCACCTTCCCACTGGACACCATCAGTTTGTTCTTATAGTTAACAGTCTGTTTCTTGGTTTGTCTTTTCTCTCTCTCCTTTTTCCTTTGTATGTTTGTTTTGTTTCTTAAATTCCACGTATGAGTGAAATCATACAGTATTTGTCTTTCTCTGACTGACTTATTTTGCTTAGCATTATACTCTCTAGCTTCATTCATGTTGTTGCAAATGGCAAGATTTGATACTTTTTATGGCTGAATAATATTCCATTATATATGTAAATATATACCACACCTTTTTTTTTGAGAACTGTATTATAAATAGACTCTTAAACAAAGAATAAACATCTATACAGAGCATCCAGATTCCCAGAAAGGTGGATGCTAACCCTTCTTTTCCACACTGGGAAAAGAGAACAGGAAAAATGATCCATCTTGTTCTTAACTCTTTTCACTATGTAGCCAGTTTTTCAAGTAGTATTTCTATTCCTATGCTGTTGTTTTTGTTTTTCTCCAATGTGGGAATCAGGCCTTTCAGTTCATTCTTGACTTTGTTTGCAACTTCTTGACCAGAACTCTGGAGAAGGCTAGAAAAAATAATGGCACCTTGGTTTTACACTAGCCCAGGACTTCAGGTTCTTCAAACCAGCATATTCTATAAGTGTTTTGGCAAAACAACCTTCTCTTCCACTTTCCTTCATCTTTTTTTCTTGTCTATTAACCACTTCAGAACTAGATGTCCTGCAGGTTGTTCTGCAACGTGAAGCTCTCCATCCTTGCCGCCTGGATGTAGCTCTCCCACTGCCAAGCTGGCAACAGCATTCATGGCAGGCTGAATGTCTCCAAAGCAGCTCCCAGAATGTTGGACACCAACACTCATGCAGACTTATCTAGCACCGCTTCTTGGGCATGTCCTTGCAGGCAGCTTAACAAAACTGGAGAGATGGACTCTAAGAGCTCTGGTGGTGGAACGCTCTATCCTTCTTACTGCGTGTGTTTCCACCTCCTTTCAGCAGAACCTCAATAATTTCTTGCACTGTATGTGCAGGATCTCTAGGGCTTAAGAAATGCAATAGGACCTTCCTTCCATATTTGTCATTTACTATGTTAGGCAAGGAATTAATAATTTCTGATATGATTATCTGCTTCACAATCTTAGTATCATCAATACAATCAAATGCCGCCAGGAAGACCAAATGGGAGTACTGGCCATTAGCCACCTTTTCAACATAGGTCTTGATTTTTTTCACAGTCATTTTCCTGTCCTTAGGTGTACCATGCCACAGACAGTGCGTGGCCACTCTAGCGCCATCTCGTATGTACCAGGTATATCACTGCTTCACAGATGGCTTCAATCTTTTTTTTTTTAATTTAAGATCAATTTAATTAGTTTCAGAGGTAAAATTTAGTGATTCATCAGTTGCATATAACACCCAGTGTTCATTACATCAAGTGCCCACCTTAATGCCCATCATCCAGTTACCCCATCCCCTCCACCCACCTCCCCTCCAGCAACCCTATAGTTTCCTATAGTTAAGGAAACTTAACTTATAGTTAAGTTTCTTATGGTTTGTCTCCCTCTCTGATTTCGTCTTTATTTTTCCTTCCCTTCCCTATGTTCATCTATTTTGTTTCTTAAATTCCACATATAAGTAAAATCATATGGCATTTGTCTTTCTGATCTTAGCTTTGGGGGTGCATGGGTTTAAAGGTCCAAGAATACTCTATGCACCAATGAATGCTTAATCACAGCTTCCTTTTGGGCCATTGGAGCTAGAATCTGCTTCATTTCATCCATACTAAGCTCTTGTTTTTCTGGCTGTACCTCTAAAACTTTGTCCAGAGTTGGGCGATAGGCTGACTTGTAAAATGTGTTCTCACTGAGCTCCTCCCTCAGCATGTTCCTCTGCTCCAAGATGGCTTTGTCATTGTATGTATACTCTACAATGTCAGACGCTTTTGCACGCCAGAGCATCTTCCTCATGTGGCCTTTAAAACTTCTCATTATCTCTGCAATCTGTGGCTTACTCCCATACTTGAGAAATTTCTTAGTATCTCCGAAATATTTAGCTTTACTTAATTGGACCAAATCATCTCGCAGTTCTTCAAAAGCCTGTTTTCACTGTTCTTCATTACCATACTGAATGTAATACTGGATCATACAAGTTGAATCATGTGCAAATGCGATAGCTTTAATTTTCCCTTCTGCAAATCACTCATCAACTTCACTCTCTTTTCTTTGTCACAGTCTTTTCTTAAGATTTCCCAAATCTGCTTTGCCGGAACAACAGTGTCATAGTTGGTTTTATCACTGAGTTGCCTGCTTTGCTTTAGTTCTTTCTTCTTCTTTTTGAAGTCATCCCATTTAGGTTTCTTGGCTGTTGATTCATCAGTTTTATGGTCCACCTGGAATTTTCTCTTCCTGTTGAATTTATTCACCTGCTGGAATTTGTTCTTTGGTATTTTATCCCCTTGCTGCTTATTTTTGAACTGTTTTACACTTTTTTTCCCCAGGTTTTGTGGCACATTTCTCAAAGTTATTCGATGTGATTTTAGGGCCACCTTCCTGGATAACTTTTCTTGAAAATGTCTTGATGAACCAGAATCATTATTGTTATGAATCTATTTTTTTTTCTTGTGATGTCTTTGCCCCTTTTCCTGTGATCTTTCTTTCCCTTTGACTTCCATCATAGCAGTTTGCACATGTATACCACATGTTCTTTATCCATTCTTCTATTCATGAACACTTGGATTGCTTCTGTAATTTGGCTATTGTAAATAATACTGCAGTAAACATAGGGGTGCACATATCCCTTTGAATTAGTGTTTTTGTATTCTTTGGGTAAATACCCAGTACTCCGATTACTGGATCATCTCGTGATTCTATTTTTAACTTTTTGAGGAATCTCCATACTGTTTTCTACAGTGGCTGCACCAGTCTGCATTCCTACCAATAGTGCCCAAGGGTTCCTTTTTGTCCACAACCTTGCTAACACCTATTGTTTCTTGCTTTTTTTTATTTTAGCCATTCCAACAGATGGGAGGTGATATTGTAGTTTTGATTTGCATTTCCCTGCTGATGAGTAATGTTGAGCATCTTTTCATGTGTTTGTTAGCCATCTGGATGTCTTCTTTGGGGGATATGTCTGTTCATGTCTTCTGCCCATATTTAATTGGATTATTTATTTTTTGGGTGTTGAGTTGTATAACTCATTTACTTTGGATACTAACCCCTTATCTGATATGTCATTTGCAAATATCTTCTCCCATTCAGTAGGTTGTCTTTTAGTTTAGTTATTTCTTTCATTGTGCAGAAGCTTTTTATTTTGATGTAGTCCCAATAGTTTATCTTTGCTTTTATTTCCCTTGTCTCTAGAGACATATCTAGAAAAATGTTGCTATGGCCAAAGTCAGAAATTCCTGCCTGTGCCCTCTTCTAGGATTTTTATGGTTTCAGGTCTCATATTTAAGTCTCTAATCCATTTTAAGTTTATTTTTGTGTATGGTGTAAGAAAGTGGTCCAGTTTCATTCTTTAGCATGTAGCTCCAGTTTTCTCAACACCATATGTTGAAGAGACTGTTTTTTTCCAATTGCATATTCTTGCTTCTTTTGACAAAGATTAATTGACCACGTAATTATGGGTTTGTTTCTGGGCTTTCTATCCTGTTCCACTGACTATGTGTCCGTGTTTATGCCAGTACCATACTGTTTTGATTACTGTAGCTTTGTAGTATATATAAGTTGAAATCTAAAATTGTGATATCTCCTGTTCTTTTCCAAGATTGTTTTGGCTACTCAGGGTCCTTTGTTGTTCCATACAAATTTTAGGATTATTTGTTCCAGTTCTGTGAAAAATACTTGGTATTTTGTTAGGGATTACATTAAATCTGTTGATCACGTTTGGTAGTATGGACATTTTAGTAGTATTTCTTCTTCCAATCCATGAGCATGAAATGTCTTTCCATTTGTTTGTGTCATAGTTTTTATAATTTTACATGGTTATATGAGTAACTATGTACTGTATTTGATTTTGCCCCTTGGCCACAAAGCATAAAATATTATTTGGCCCTTTAAGAAAAATTTTGCTGACCACTGGCCTAAATGATTAATATTAAATGCGTAGTATATTTTTTAACAAAAGGACAAAATTTAATGGACAAGATTTTATAAATATTTTCTTTGTGCCTAACGCATGCCTGTAATTGTCTTTCTCCCTGAAACCATTCTTTCTTGTCCCACTTATCTTTTGTGTTATGTACCAGGTTCAGGATTCAATGACTAGCTCTGTTTTCCTGTATTCTTTGCCTTCTTAGATATACTTTCTATTTTCTCTTAGATCTTATGATAATTAAACAATGGGGGTTTTATGCTGTTCCACCTTTTCTTTATCTTCCCAGAAGTTACCCAACAATTCTACTGGTATCTACATGCTTGGCCTGAAAATAAGAATTTCCCTCTTTTCTAAGTGACCTAGCTTGCAAGTCTGTGTGGGATCTACATTAGCTGGACTGTAGGTGATTGATCTATATCTATACATCTGTAAAAGAGACATCAAACAACAGTGATTCAAAGTAGAGCATTTCTCACAGTATGGAGGTTCCTCAAAAAGTTGAAAATAGAGCTACCCTATGACCCAGCAATTGCACTACTGGGTATCTACCCCAAAGGTACAAAGGTAGGGATCCGAAGGGTGCACCCCGATGTTTATAGCAGCAATGTCCACAATAGCCAAACTATGGAAAGAGCCAAGATGTCCATCAACAGATGAATGGATAAAGAAGATGTGGTATATATGTACAATGGAATATAATGCAAGCCATCAACAAAACCAAATCTTGCCATTCACAATGACGTGGATGGAACTGGAGGGTATTACGCTAAGCAAAATAAGTCAATCAGAGAAAGACATGTATCATATGCTCTCACTGATATGAGGAATTCATTTTTTTTTAATTTTTTTATTGTTATGTTAATCCCCATACAGTACATCATTAGTTTTAGATGTAGTGTTCCATGATTCATTGTGTATAACACCCAGTGCTCCATGCGGAACATGCCCTCTTTAATACCCATCACCAGGCTAACCCATCCTCCCACCCCCCTCCCCTCTAGAACCCTCAGTTTGTTTTTCAGAGTCCATCGTCTCTCATGGTTCGTCTCCCCCTCTGATTCCCCCCTTCATTCTTCCCCTCCTGCTATCTTCTTCTTTTTTTTTTCTTAACATATATTGCATTATTTGTTTCAGAGGTACAGATCTGAGATTCAATAGTCTTGCACAATTCACACCACTTACCAGAGCATATACCCTCCCCAGTGTCTATCACCCTGTCACCCCATCCCTCCCACCCCACCCCCCACTCCAGCAACCCTCAGTTTGTTTCCTGAGATTAAGAATTCCGATAGTGAGGTCATATGATACATGTCTTTCTCTGACTTATTTCGCTCAGCATAATACCGTCCAGTTCCATCCACATCATTGCAAATGGCAAGATCTCATTCCTTTTGATGGCTGCATAATATTCCATTGTATATATATACCACATCTTCTTTATCCATTCATCTGTCAATGGACATCTTGGCTCTTTCCACAGTTTGGCTATTGTGGACATTGCTGCTATAAACATCAGGGTGCACGTACCCTTTCGGATCCCTACTTTTGTATCTTTGGGGTAAATACCCAGTAGTGCAATTGCTGGATTGTATGGTAGCTCTATTTTCAACTTTTTGAGGAACCTCCATACCGTTTTCCAGAGTGGCTGCACCAGCTTGCATTCCCACCAACAGTGTAGGAGGGTTCCCCTTTCTCCGCATCCCCGCCAACATCTGTCATTTCCTGACTTGTTAATTTTAGCCATTCTGACTGGTGTGAGGTGGTATCTCATTGAGGTTTTGATTTGGATTTCCCTGATGCCGAGCGATGTTGAGCACTTTTTCATGTGTCTGTTGGCCATTTGGATGTCTTCTTTGGAAAAATGTCTGTTCATGTCTTCTGCCCATTTCTTGATTGGATTCTTTGTTCTTTGGGTGTTGAGTTTGATAAGTTCTTTATAGATTTTGGATACTAGCCCTTTATCTGATATGTCGTTTGCAAATATCTTCTCCCATTCTGTCGGTTGTCTTTTGGTTTTGTTGACTGTTTCCTTTGCTTTGCAAAAGTTTTTTATCTTGATGAAGTCCCAATAGTTCATTTTTGCCCTTGCTTCCCTTGGCTATGGTGATGTGTCTCGGAAGAAGTTGCTGCGGCTGAGGTCGAAGAGGTTGCTGCCTGTGTTCTCCTTTAGGATGTTGATGGACTCCTGTCTCACATTTAGGTCTTTCATCCATTTTGAGTCTATTTTTCTGTGTGGTGTAAGGAAATGGTCCAGTTTCATTCTTCTGCATGTGGCTGTCCAATTTTCCCAACACCATTTGTTGAAGAGACTGTCTTTTTTCCATTGGACATTCTTTCCTGCTTTGTCAAAGATGAGTTGACCATAGAGTTGAGGGTCCATTTCTGGGCTCTCTATTCTGTTCCATTGATCTATGTGTCTGTTTTTGTGCCAGTACCATACTGTCTTGATGATGACAGCTTTGTAATAGAACTGGAAGTCCGGAATTGTGATGCCGCCAGCTTTGCTTTTCTTTTTCAACATTCCTCTGGCTATGCGGGGTCTTTTCTGGTTCCATACAAATTTTAGGATTATTTGTTCCATTTCTTTGAAAAAAGTGGATGGTATTTTGATGGGGATTGCATTGAATGTGTAGATTGTTCTGGGTAGCATGGACATCTTCACAATATTTGTTCTTCCAATCCATGAGCATGGAACGTTTTTCCATTTCTTTGTGTCTTCCTCAATTTCTTTCATGAGTATTTTATAGTTTTCTGAGTACAGATCCTTTGCCTCTTTGGTTAGATTTATTCCTAGGTATCTTATGGTTTTGGGTGCAATTGTAAATGGGATCGACTCCTTACTTTCTCTTTCTTCTGTCTTGTTGTTGGTATATAGGAATGCCACTGACTTCTGTGCATTGATTTTATATCCTGCCACTTGACTGAATTCCTGTATGAGTTCTAGCAGTTTTGGGGTGGAGTCTTTGGGGTTTTCCACATAAAGTATCATATCATCTGCAAAGAGTGAGAGTTTGACTTCTTCTTTGCCGATTTGGATGTCTTTTATTTCTTTTTGTTGTCTGATTGCTGTGGCTAGGATTTCTAATACTATGTTGAATAGCAGTGGTGATAGTGGACATCCCTGCTGCATTCCTGACCTTAGGGGGAAAGCTCTCAGTTTTTCCCCATTGAGAATGATATTCACTGTAGGTTTTTCATAGATGGCTTTTATGATATTGAGGTATGTACCCTCTATGCCTATACTCTGAAGAGTTTTGATCAAGAAAGGATGCTGTACTTTGTCAGGTGCTTTTTCTGCATCTATTGAGAGGATCATATGATTCTTGTTCTTTCTTTTGTTGATGTATTGTATCACGTTGATTGATTTGCGGACGTTGAACCAACCTTGCAGCCCAGGGATAAATCCCACTTGGTTGTGGTGAATAATCCTTTTAATGTACTGTTGGATCCTATTGGCTAGTATTTTGGTGAGAATTTTTGCATCCTTGTTCATCAGGGATATTGGTCTGTAATTCTCCTTTTTGATGGGGTCTTTGTCTGGTTTTGGGCTCAAGGTGATGGTGGCCTCATAAAACAAGTTTGGAAGTTTTCCTTCCATTTCTATTTTTTGGAACAGTTTCAGAAGAATAGGTATTAATTCTTCTTTAAATGTTTGGTGGAATTCCCCTAGGAAGCCATCTGGCCCTGGGCTTTTGTGTTTTGGGAGATTTTTGATGACTGCTTCAATTTCCCTAGTGGTTATAGGTCTGTTCAGGTTTTCTATTTCTTCCTGCTTCAGTTTTGGTAGTTGATACATCTCTAGGAATGCATCCATTTCTTCCAGGTTATCTAATTTGCTCACATAGAGTTGCTCATAATATGTTCTTATAATTGTTTGTATTTCTTTGGTTTTGGTTGTGATCTCTCCTCTTTCATTAATGACTTTGTTGATTTGGGTCATTTCTCTTTTCCTTTTGATAAGTCTGGCCAGGGGTTTATCAATCTTGTTAATTCTTTCAAAGAACCAGCTCCTAGTTTCGTTGATCTGTTCTACTGTTCTTTTAGTTTCTATTTCATTGACTTTTGCTCTGATCTTTATTATTTCTCTTCTCCTGCTGGGTTTAGGCTTTATTTGCTGTTCTTTCTCCAGCTCCTTTAGGTGTAGGGTTAGGTTGTGTACTTGAGACCTTTCTTGTTTCTTGAGAAAGGCTTGTATTGCTATATACTTTCCTCTTAGGACTGCCTTTGCTGTATCCCAAAGATTTTGAATAGTTGTGTTTTCATTTTCATTGGTTTCCATGAATTTTTTTAATTCTTCTTTAATTTCCTGGTTGACCCATTCATTCTTTGGTAGGATGCTCTTTAGCCTCCATGTATTTGAGTTCTGTCCGACTTTCCTCTTGTGATTGAGTTCTAGTTTCAAAACATTGTGGTCTGAAAATAGGCAGGGAATGATCCCAATATTTTGGTACCGGTTGAGACCTGATTTATGACCTAGGATGTGATTGATTTTGGAGAATGTTCCATGGGCACTAGAGAAGAATGTGTATTCCGTTGCTTTGGGATGGAATGTTCTGAATGTGTCTATGAAGTCCATTTGGTCCAGTGTGTCATTTAAAGCCTTTATTTCCTTGTTGATCTTTTGCTTAGACGATCTGTCCATTTCAGTGAGGGGGGTGTTAAAGTCTCCCACTATTATTGTATTGTTGTCAATGTGTTTCTTTGCTTTTGTTATTAATTGCCTTATATAATTGGCTGCTCCCATGTTAGGGGCATAGATATTTACAATTGTTAGATCTTCTCGTTGGATAGACCCTTTAGGTAGGATATAGTGTCCTTCCTCATCTCTTATTACAGTCTTTGGTTTAAAATCTAATTTGTCTGATATAAGGATTGCCACCCCAGCTTTCTTTTGGTGTCCATTAGCATGGTAAATGGTTTTCCACCCCCTCACTTTCAATCTGGGGGTGTCTTTGGGTCTAAAATGAGTCTCTTGCAGACAGCGTATCGATGGGTCTTGTTTTTTAATCCAATCTGATAGCCTGTGTCTTTTGATTGGGGCATTTAGCCCATTTACATTCAGGGTAACTATTGAAAGATATGAATTCAGTGCCATTGTATTGCCTGTAAGGTGACTGTTACTGTATATTGTCTATGTTCCTTTCTGGTCTATGTTGCTTTTAGGCTCTCTCTTTGCTTAGAGGACCCCTTTCAAGATTTCTTGCAGGGCTGGTTTCATGTTTGCAACTTCCTTTAGTTTTTGTTTGTCCTGGAAGCTTTTTATCTCTCCTTCTATTTTCAATGACAGCCTAGCTGGATATAGTATTCTTGGCTGCATATTTTTCTCATTTAGTGCTCAGAATATATCCTGCCAGTCCTTTCTGGCCTGCCAGGTCTCTGTGGATAGGTCTGTTGCCAGTCTAATGTTTCTACCATTGTAGGTTACATATCTCTTCTCCCAAGCTGCTTTCAGGATTTTCTCTTTGTCTCTGAAACTTGTAAGTTTTACTATTAGATGTCGGGGTGTTGACCTATTTTCATTGATTTTGAGAGGGGTTCTCTGTGCCTTCTGGATTTTGATGCCTGTTTCCTTTCCCAAATTAGGGAAGTTCTCTGCTATAATTTGCTCCATTATACCTTCTGCCCCTCTCTCTCTTTCTTCTTCTTCTGGGATCCCAATTATTCTAATGTTGTTTCATCTTATGGTATCGCTTATCTCTCGAATTCTGCCCTCGTGATCCAGTAGTTGTTTATCTCTCTTTTTCTCAGCTTCTTTAGCTTCCATCATTTGGTCTTCTATCTCACTGATTCTCTCTTCTGCCTCATTTATCCTAGCAGTTAGCACCCCCATATTTGATTGCACCTCATTAATAGCCTTTTTGATTTCACTTGGTTAGATTTTAGTTCTTTTACTTCTCCAGAAAGGGTTTCTCTAATAACTTCCATGCTTTTTTCAAGCCCAGCTAGTATCTTTAAAGTGATGATTCTGAACTCTAGATCCGACATCGTACTAATGTCCGTATTGAGTAGGTCCCTGGCAGTCGGTACTACCTCTTGTTCTTTTTGTTGAGGTAATTTTTTCCGTCTTGTCATTTTGTCCAGAGGAGAATAGATTAATGAGAGAACAAAATGCTAACAGGGTAACAACGTCCCCAGAAAATATACTCTAAACAAATCAGAAAAGACCTGAAACAGTGGGAAAAGAAAGGGAAAGAGAGAAAAAAGAAAAAGAAAAAAAAAAAGAAAAAGATAAAGATAAAAACAAACAAAAACAGAACAAAACAAAAAAAAACAGAATATGATCAAATATGATCAGGCTGGTATATAGATCAGTGCCACACACTAGATTTTGGGTGTATTTTGGTCTTTTAGAAGAAAGTGCCTCCCAAAATTTTAAAGAAAGAAAAACTTATATATGTACAAAAATAAGGGTTGATATGATGAAGGGATGGAATATGACTGTAAAGATGGAAATTATAAAAAATTTTATAAAAGGAATTGATAAGAAGTTGTTTGAAAAAAGAAAGAAGAGGATTTAAAAAAAAAAAAAGGGAGAGAATGTGATCAGGCAGGGGAGTAGAAAAAAACCATACACTAGAGATTTAGGGTATATTTTGATCTGTTAGAAGAAACTATCTCAAGATTTTAAAGAGAGAACAACTTATATATATATGCCAAAAATATGGGTAACTACTATGAAGGGATAGAATATGACTCTAAAAAGGAAAAATAAAAATTTTTTTTAAAAAAGGGATTGATAAGATGTTGGCTGAAAAAGGGAAAAAGAAAAATTAAAAAAAAAAAAAGAGTTAAAAAAAATTAACTTTGAAGGACTACAGAATCATGGTAAAAAAGCCATGAATTCTATGTGCAGTATTCCCCTAGCCCTGGAGTTCTGCCATTCTCATTGATCGGTAAACTTGGTCTTGACTGGCTGTTCTCTCTGATCTTCTGGGGGAAGGGCCTGTTGCCGTGGTTCCCAAATGTCTTTGCCGGAGGCGAGATTGCCCCGCCCTTGCCCTGTACGGGCTAAGTAATCTGCTCGGGTTTGCTCAGGAGCTTTTGTTCCCTGCAAGCTTTCCATACAGCTTTGGAGGCCAAGAGTGAAAATGGCAGCCTCCCAATCTCCACCCTGTAGAAGCCCAGAACTCGGGGCCCCACTCCTCAGTGAGCCCCCAGAGAAAAGCTGTCAGTCACTCCCGTCTCCCCGGTCTCCGGCCACACTCCGTGCTCACCCGGCCTGTGACCGCACGTTTCTATCTCTGGCACCCGACCCCGTGTGGAGTCTCCAACCCAGCAGATCCCTGCGGTGTGCTCCCGCCCTCTCCTCCTGGGGGAAGAAGGTGAGTCTCCCCAGATCTGCTGCTTGTTGGGTCCCTGCTGGAGAAGTAGTGGCCCGACTGTGCTGCAGACCATGGTTTATGGCAACCCTGAGCTGAGAGCGCACTCCTCGGCTCCGTCTCTGCAGCGGCTTCCCTGCTCCAATACCTGGGAGCTCTGCCGCACTCAGGCACCCCCGGTCTTTCTGTGACCCTGAGGGTCCTGAGACCACACTGTCCCGTGAGGGTTCCACCCCCCGCTTAGCCACTGGAGTGACGTCCCTCAGCGGAGCAGACTTCTAAAAGTTCCGATTTTGTGCTCCGCGGCTCTATCACTTGCCAGAAGCGGCCGACGGAGGCCCCTCCCCCGCTGTCTATCCTCCCGAATATCGCCTCGGATTCACTTCTCCGCACATCCTACCTTCCAGAAAGTGGTCGCTTTTCTGTTCAGAGAGTTGTTGCTGTTCTTTTCTTTGATCTCCTGTTGAGTTTGTAGGTGTTCAGAATGGTTTGATCCCTATCCAGCTGAATTCCTGAGACCAGATGAAATCCAGGTCTCCTACTCCTCCACCATCTTGCTCCGCCTCTGATATGAGGAATTCTTAATCTCAGGAAACAAACTGAGGGTTGCTGGAGTGGTGGGGGGTGGGAGGGATAGGGTGGCTGGGTGAGAGACACTGGAGAGGGTATGTGCTATGGTGAGCACTGTGAATTGTGTAAGACTTGAATCACAGACCTGTACCTCTGAAACAAATAATACATTATATACTAAAAAAAAAAAAAAAAAGAAGAAGAAAATAGCAGGAAGGGAAGAATGAAGGGGGGGAAATCGGAGGGGGAGACGAACCATGAGACACTATGGACTCTGAGAAACAAACTGAGGGTTCTAGAGGGGAGGGGTGTGGGGGGATGGGTTAGTCTGGTTATGGGTATTAAAGAGGGCACGTTCTGCGTGGGGCACTGGGTGTTATACGGGCAAACAATCATGGAACACTACATCAAAAACTAATGATGTAATGTATGGTGATTAACATAACATAATAGAATTAAAAAAAAAAATAGAGCATTTCTCTACCTCACGTAATAGTCCTGGGGTAGTTGGGCAGAGCTGGGATGGTAGCTCTGCTCCATTAGGGGTTGCAGGGATCCAGGCTTTTTCTGTATTGTTTCTCCATCCTTAAACAGGTTTCCCTTTTATGAGTGGTGCAAGATGACTCACTACTAAACTATCCAAACACTTGAATCAAAGATGATGACAGCATCATACTTATCTTGCGATATTGTTGCAAAATTATAGATATGTAATGCACCTGAGCAAGTGCTATAGCTGTCTGTTATTACTAATAAATAGGTAATTGCCAAGGTTCTGGTGAAGTGCCAGTTATTTAACATGTGCTGAAGAAAGATGACTTCAGTGGATTTGAATTGTGAAATAAATATAAAGATGCATTTTTTATCTTCTCCTTGGTTCTGGGAATATGATGACTATTATTATAATGAGTGTACTAGTATAGCTACATTTGAGAGGAGTTTTGTTTTGTGATGAGCCAAAGATTGTCTTAAGGATTTCAATTCTAGTAAATTCTGAATTCCATGCATAACTCAGCAGCAAATTCTTAGAATCCTTGTACTTTTTTCAGAGTTTTTGCCTGTAGCCAAATCCTATTAAATGTATTTCCATGTCATGTTGTGCTTAAATAATGTGGCAGGACAGGGCCTTGACTTAGAAAATGACACCCTTCCTCCGAGGAGGCTTCTATCACAATCATCTCATACAGAAATCATATCTTGTATTCTGCCTCTGTGGAAATGGGAGATGTTGTTAAAAATTTATTTTTGCTGCAAGAAAATCTGATTCTTGGTTTATTGTGTCCAATAACAGCTGCTAGTATATAGTGCTGGGCAGCTGTCCAGCTGTGAGGTTCACATAAATTAATTTAACCCTTGGGTATATTGTGAGGCCAATTAGAATGGTCCCTCCAGGTGCAGCAGGGAGTTAAGAACACTTTTCATGAGGGGGGTCCAGATGATTTGATGATGATGCCCAAAGTCTTGTATGGAATATTTTCCAAATTTTGTGGCAAATAATCATGTAAAATATGCTTATGACAGCTTGAATATATATTCATATGTAAATACATACATATATATACATATATATATGAATAGTGTGAAGGAAAATAATAATAATACCTAGGCATGTATAAGTTTACAGAATATGATGTGTATTTTCTGGAATAATCCAAAGCATTTGAATAAAAAATTGAATTGATTGCCAATCAAAAATACCTCCTTTTCTCTCATCTGATCTCACCTTTTCTTAGCACTAATTCTACTGAGATAGTGTTGGACTGGCTAAGTCTTATCCATTGAATCCTTTAAAAGCACAAATATAAAATAAAATCATGTGGACCTTTAATGAGCCTCCTGTGGTCCCTGGTCCCTAGCTTGAGAAACACTGAATTAAAGTTCAGCACTGTCATCCCTCTGGGTAATTACTAGAATAGTCACAAAAGCTAGCATAGAAATCCCATAGCTTTGCCCATTTTGCAACATATTCACCCATATGATTTATAATATGCATATGTCAATGTTTAGAATTATAATAAAATATAAAAGGAAAATTGTAAATTATCATATAGAGCTCTCCCACACCAAATAATAAGGCCAAAACACTTTCCAAGGATCTTCACACGTGGAGTTTGAGAAGCACTGAATCAAATCCAATTTTGAAGTTGCTTGTTTCAAGGTTAAATGGACCCTTTCTAGGATCTAGAGATTCTCCTCTTAAGTCTTAAATGCCATTTCGCTTGATGCGGGTTTATTAAGAGGTAATATCATCTGACGGTTCAGAGCATGGTCTTTGGGGTAAGAAAGACTCAAATGTGAATTGTGGCTCTGTCCTTTGCTTTGGGAATGTTTTGGCCACCATGTCTCCTGCCAACTTCCCTCTTAGTATATACTTAATCCACTTATAATTCTCTTTCAGAACTTAGCTCAAACAGATTTCAAAATGAAGCCTTTCCTCAACTCACAGATAAGAACTCATCCCCATTATACGCACCTAATCTCTGTATTTGATAATGACAACAACAGCAACAATGATACAGAGGCAGGGATGAGGTGATGGCCAGTAATACTGAGCAGCTAGGACATACCGGGCACAATACCATGTGCTTTACCTGTGTTGATGCCTCTAAACTTTACAACACCCCTGTGAGAGAGGGGTCATTATTGTCCTTTCACAGATGAAGAAACTAGATAAAATAAAAAGTATAATAGAAATACAATGAAAGCCACGTGCAATTTTAAACTCTCCAGTATCAACATTTAAAAAAGTAAAAAAGAGAGGCGCCTGGGTGGCTCAGTCGGTTAAGCGTCTGCCTTCGGCTCAGGTCATGATCCCGGGGTCCTGGGATCGAGCTCTGCATCGGGCTCTGCATCAGGCTCTCTGCTCAGCAGCGAGTCTGCTTCTCTCTCTCCCTCTGCGATCTCTCTTGCTTTCACTCTCTCTCAAATAAATAAATAAAATCTTTTAAAAAAATAAAATAAAAATTTCAAAGTTCAGTTCCTCAGTCACACTAGGCGTATTTCAAGTGCTCAATAAACAACATGGCTACCATGTTGGATGGTGCAAGCCTAGAGGCTAAGTAACTTGCCAGAGGTCTTTCAGACATCCACTCAGTAAATATTTACTAAGTATCTATTACAAGACAGGTGCTGTTCTAATCTCTAGAGACATAGTAGTAAACAAAACCGACCAAATCACTGCTCTGGTGAAGCTTTCATGACAGTAGGACAAGAGAGACAATAAACAAATAATTAACTAATAAATGGCTTCAGGTGTTATTAAGTACTACGAAGGAGAACAAAACAGGTGGAGAAATGGGGGTGGACAGAGCTATTGTGTATAGCTTGTCGGGCTGTATATTTCCCGACTCCAAGGGGCACAATTCACATCATCTATGATGTGAACACCACTCCCTGGAGTTGTACAAAGCAGTAGCCCTGGGATGTGGGCTGAAATCTGATATAGATGAATCAGGAAAGGCCATCCAATAACGGAAGATCATTTCAGCACAGATATGACCGCAGTGAGGGAGCCAGCCAGGCAATATCTGGAAGAAGTACTTTTCAGTCAGAGACAATAGCCAGTGCAAAAGCCCCACAGAAGGAAGAGGGTCTAGCATGTTGGAAGGGAGGCAGTTTAGGCAGAACATATTAAACAGGGGGACACACAGTCAGGAATGCAATCAGAGCAGTAGCCAGAAGCTGGATCAAGGTCAGGGTTTGGTGACCATGATTAGGACTTTGACTCGTACTGAGTAAAATGGAAAACAATGACTTGATCTCTCTCTTGGTCTCAATCAATTATCTTTTTTTCCCCTTCATTTTATTTATTTATTTATTTATTTATTTATTTACTTACTTACTTACTTACTTACTTACTTATTTACTTAAGAACTAGCCTAGCTGCTTTGGTGAGACCAGACTGAAGGGGGAAGCCAGTGACCATACTATTGTAGTAATCAAGCTGAAAGATGGTGATAGTTCAGAATAGGGTCGTAGCAGGAGGCATGGCAAAAGCTGGATTCAGAGAGATGAAGTGGTAAAAGTGTTTGAAGTAGGAGCTTTAGAACTGGGATCATAACCCAGCGAGCCTTATTCCAGAAGCCACACTTAACAGTACACTGTCTGCAATGGGGTTTCCCCCACTAGAACGTAAGACAGAGAAGAGGTCATGGTCTGTCTTGTTCACCATTCTGTCCCATTGCCCTGCACGGTGTTGGGCACTTGGTACATATTTAATGAGCAAATGAACACTTACTGTGTAAATAAGGAAACTGAGTCCCAAGGAGTTTGGCAATGAATTAGTAACAAGTGGGAGTAGAATGCATATATACTGGTTGCACAAATATTTTCTAAGTCTCCCTGAACAGCCTGCATATCTCTCCCAGCTTCTGTTGTCCAGCAAACAAGCATCCAAGTCAAGGCCTGTTTCTTAGGAAGCTCAGTGACCAGTTGCGATTTTGTTGTTCCTATACACATGGCACCAATTTGTTCCGCAAATCGAAGTTAGTTGAAGGAGAACAACAATGAACTGCATTATACCTGCCTGCTTTGATATTCTATTCTAATGCCTTTCTGTTCATTATGGTCACCCTCCTCCTTTTTTTTCCCCTAAGCACACATTTAAAAGATAAAGAAATATAATTTATCTTCCTATTTCCTTGCATGGTTTTCTGCAGCTGAATATGCTCCCCATAAGATACCTACCAGACTTTAAATTGATTGCAAACTACCTTTAACTTCTATTGCTTTGTTTTTCCTCTAGCAACTTTCTTAACTTAGTTAAATGGGCAAGTACTCCTCTGGCTATTACTTCATTGAAGGCTAGCTCCTGTAGACTTTCCTAAGGGCACAAGAAGATCAAAAACTTTTCTATTTTTATTTCATACAGGAGGGTTTTCACATTATAAAACTAACCCATACTCATTGAAGGAAGTTTGAAACACACACACACACACACACACACACACACACATACACACACACGCACAGGCACATAGAAGGAAAAAAAAAAGAAAAATTTAATTCTGTAACCCAAAGATAGTAACTTTAAAAATTCTTGGCATATTTTCTTGCCATCTCTTTCTGTATGTGAGTGAGTGAATGTGTGAGTGTGCACAGACATATTTGTTGTGAATCATGCTTTTGCACTTAACAAACCATTCACATTTTACTAGGTAGCATCTTAAATAGTGCTTTAATAGCTATACACTGTTTAGTAATGAAAATGTTGCTGTCTTTCCCACTGATAGGCATTTTTCCCAATTATCCTGTCACAAATAATGTTACACTGAACATTTTTGTTCATAATATAGATTCTGTGTTTAGAGTGATTTCTAAATCATTCCCCAAAGTAGAATCACTCCCCAATTTCCAACAGTAGGATCATTTAGTCAGTCAAAAATAAGATTATATTGTACCATTTTAAACTTCTACCTATAATGTATGCAAACATCTATCTCCCTACTAGCACTAATTATTAAACAGTTGTCTTTTGGTCTCTTTTTGTATAAACTATGCTAATGTAATAGGTTTTAAAAGCCACCAAATTTTATTAATTTGCATGTGTTTGATTGCTTCTAAACTTGAGTATTTCCATATACCTGTTTATTCATTGTATTAATTATTTTATTCATGTCCTTTTCTTATTTATTAGAGTATCAAAATATTCTTCTTATCAATTTGCTTAACTTTTATAGAATAAATATATTGCATTTATCAAAAATTTCTGTACAAATATGGTTTACCAGACTGTTGTTTGTGTTTTCATGTTGTTTATGGCATGATTTTAATATACATTTGAGAGGATCAGTATGTTCTAAAATAAAAATAAATGGGGTGCCTGGGTGGCTCAGTTGGTTAAGCGTCCTACTCTTGATTTCGGCTCAGGTCATGATCTCAGGGTCCTGAGATCAAGCCCTGCATTGGGCTGCATGCTCAGCACGGAGTCGGCCTGAGATTCTCCCTCTCCCTCTGCCCCTCCCCCTGCCCATGCACTGTCTCTCTCTTTCTCTCTCTCTCTCTCTCTAAAATAAATAAATAAAGTCTTTAAAAAATAAATAGGGGCACCTGAGTGGCTCAGTCGTTAAGCATCTGCCTTCAGCTCAGGTCATGATCCCAGGGTCCTGGGATCAAGCCCTGCAACGGGCTCCCTGCTTAGCAGGAAGCCTGCTTCTCCCTCTCTCACTCCCCCTGCTTGTGTTCCCTCTCTTGCTGTCTCTCTCTCAAATAAATAAATAAAATCTTTAAAAATTAATTAATTAATTAAAATTAAAATAAATATTTATGGTAGACATTTTAGGAAATACAAATAAGCAAGAAGAAGAAAATAAAATTCCCCACACACTTATGATAACAATTCATAACATTTGGGGCACTTTTTTTTCATCTTTTTCTTATACACTTAAGTACTTTTTACAAAAGTAGTCTTATATTGTACATTCTACGGTCTTATTTTTTTCATTACATGTTAAGAATTTATTTTAGTGGCATGAATATTCTTCATTATCGTTTTAATGGCTTCATAACATGAGTAGATCAAAATTTATTCAGATCACTGCTGTCAAATCTCTTTATTTCTAATATTTCATTGTTACAAAGATATGTGGACATCTTTATGGCCAAATCTTTAGACATATCCATAATTATTTATTTAGGATGAATTTCTAAAAGTGGGTCATAGGCTTAACCAAATTTTAAGGCTTTGTTATGGTTTGTCAAATTGATCTTCAAACCTATATCTTAAGTGTATGGCAAAGGATTTATTTTGGCTTAAAGTTGTAAGTGTTTGCATAGTAATTGACGTAATTTAAAAGGAGCAATTTACCTAGTATTGGGTAGGAAAGATAAATACATCTACAATGTGCCAAGATCCCAAATTTCCAGAGCAGATAGCTCACAATTTGTAAGTCTTAGAGTTAGTTGAATACATTATGTATGGCTCCTTTCCTATAGATACTAGAGAAAATTTAGTTTTACAAAAATCACCTTTTTGCTTTGTCTCCATCAACTTGTCTTTGCTCTCACAAAACCACATTTTTCTGATCAACTAAAGATGTGAAGGCAGTGGCTCAGGGACCTAGTAATAGATCTACCAAATGCTTACATGTACCAAGCCCTTGCTGACATCCATTCTTTCGTATAATCCCAGAAAGCCTCATTTTTTGGAAGAGGGAACTGAGCTTCAGAATGATTGAGGGGCTTCTTCTAATTCACACAGAAGTTGCAGACTGATAAGTCTTTCACTCGGGAGGAGTAGTTTTCACTACTCTGTGTTGCCTCTTCGCGGACTCTAAGACTTCACGGATTTTACTTCTCCCCCCATCTGATCAACTTACACTTGCATTTACATTTATATTAAAAATTGACCTTTGAGAATTGCACACAAGTTCTGGTTTCAGCCTTTGCTCTCTCTCAGTTCTTGTTTATTTTAATTAGCCATTTAAAATTGTACATAGCGCCCCAACAAAGGAGAATTTCATATTAATGAGGATTAATCACATGCAAACTATGAAATAATATAAATTAACCCCAGCAGTGGTTGTTTACATATTCTGAGATATGTCTTAATATGCCTTTTATTCAACAATGAATAATGGGTTGTGGTTTTTAAAACCATATGGTAGAAAATATTGGGAGGGAAAGATACTCAACTCTCATTACCATAGATAATTTAAAATATGTAATTAACAAAGTAGGGTATTGTACAGTATAGTGAGATCAGAAAAATAATGAGTCATAAATGTTCAGGTTACTGATGTTTGGTAGAAAAAAATTGATGATCTGAGGTCAGACATCCTTTGCATTCCATCTCAACCTCTTACTAGCATGGGACTTTGGACAAGTCCCTTCTTCTCTCCAAGAGTCTATTTAAAGATATAATGATATTTTCTTCAAATACTTCGAAGAGTTGAATTCACTATCAAACATGGTAGTCTAAATAGCAGAGTGATGTTACAATATTGGCAGAGGAAGAACAGAATGTGAAATGTCAATATAATGGTCAAGAGTGACCACACAAGGCCCACAGCCCATGGTGTCTCTTAAGAGTCCGGTGAGCTGCTAGGCAGTGAGCAACCTGGCCTGGGGTCCCAATAAGAGTCAAATACAGTTTGATAGAAAAGTTTTTGTCTAGGGAGTAGGAGACCTCATTTTGGTCTTTTCTGTGTGGATTTGGCCACATTTTATTCTCTGAGCTTAAGTTTAAGTTTCTTGGGGTTGATGTGTGAATATCCTTAGCATAGTTTTTGTTGTTGTTGTTTGTTTGTTTTGGGGTTTTTTTGGTCTATAATAGGCCCTCAGTGAATGCAAACTCTGTTCCCCTTCTCCCTTTATTTATAAGGTGAATGTTAGGTTAAATGTTATCTAAGTTCCCTCCAAGTTCTCAAATCCATATTACAATGGGTTCTTATCTCATTTTCATTATGCATTCTTGATTCACTAAGTTCATAATAACCCAGGTCTGGTGTTCATTTGATTCCCATATTCATAAAATGTCATAGATGGAATAAACTTCAGAAACCATCCAACCCCCTTATTTTACTCAGGAGTAAATGAGCTCATTCGTGGGGGTCAGGGGGAAATGGACTTGATCAAGATCACACTGTAGGTGGTGCCAGAGTAGAGAACACCATCCGTGTTTTCTGACCCATCCCAAGGCTCACCACCCACCCCTTCCCCAACCTCCAGCTGCCGCTGGTATGTTCCAGCCTGCAAGGCAGCGTGATTTGCCTGTCTGGTGTTAACATTATTCTAGCGTGTAATGTCTGTGTTTAAGCCAATGACCTGAGAAATACTTTTATTTCCAGTGATGCACGTATTTTGCAGGGTTTATTAATTTTATTTATGTATTTGATCTCTCAAATGAAATAATCAACTAATTAGTGGGACAGTTTACTGGTGCGCTCCGCCAAGGATGTTTTACAATGTCGGAGCAAGCTTGTCCCACTGCTGTGTCAGTACATCCGCTTGCTGCCCTGCTGCCTTCACTGTGGCCATCAGACACACATGGCAGTCAGTCCCAGGCTGGGGACTGCTGTCTCCAGGGGCATGCGGAGAGGTCAGGTCAGAGCTCAAAGGAACTTTTGCACAGGAGCCTCCCCAGAACTTATTCAAGAGCCAGGCTGCATCAGTAGGCTAAAAGGGGTGAGTGTGGGCCTCCCAGAGAACTGAGCCAGTGCATTACCTGAACTGCCCAGAATGTGACTTTCCAGAGAATGAGGGAAAGCAATGTGTACAGAAGTGCTGAAAGTCACAGTTGAGAAGGCTCATAGTCCATCAAGACCAAGAGTAAAGCAAGGAACAGGACAGGAGAATTGATATAGACAGTAGACACAGAAACATTGCAAGATGTAGGAGCAAGGGTGGGAGGGATGTCAGAAGACCCAGAGGGATTGGAACAAATAGGACAATATAGTTCCAAAGGTTGGGTGGGGGGAGGTGATTTGGTTTGGTTTGGTTTGGTTTTTTAACTGGCTTTAATGTGAAGTGCATGGACTTCCTTCTCAAACAGCCCCCATCTGTGCTCTCTCAGCAGCCAATACTTTCTCATCTGAGAATTAATCATAGTCTCTTGTCATTATTTTCTTGCCTGTCCCCATTTGACTGCGAGCACCATTATATCACCAGGGCCTAGAGCCATGTATGGAATATAACACAGTTCGGTAAATATTTGTTGAATGAAAGAATGAATGGATGGATGGATAAATGAATAAGTGAATCAATCTGTCAGAGCTGCTGGGGGTCAAAGACCTATGAACTATATTCATCTGCTGTCTTTGATGTAATAAGCAGAACCCAACCAGAGATCATCATTTTCAATTATGTATATTTATTATAGAATTACTCAATATAGCAAAGAAGCATCCAACATGAAAGTATTTAACCTCTCTTGACTAAACCGTCCTTCTTATTAATGCTTAATTACACCACATGCACACACAGAAACATATTCATTTGGAGTAGAGGTAAAAGGTCACAGTACCCTAAACCTTTAGGTGGTACCTGCTGGCCCACTAGTTGCCTTGTGGGTATGGATGCTGCCACTGTATTGACACTGTGGATTGCATCTAGCATGAAGGTTCTTGTCAGAACAATTTCTAGACCTCTAGCCAGAGACTGGCTGGAATTTTAGGAAAAAGGAGGGTCAGTGGGGCACTGTAGTGGGAGTTATGCAAGCTCAGGATCCTCTCTCACTCTGTAGTGGGAACTCCTTTACTGTGATTGGCTCCCCTAGGGGTGTTACCTTTGCTATGATTGGCTGTATGCAAATTAGCAGACCCCAGTCTGTTCATCCCAGATATAATTAATATATACTCTAACTCTACTACCTCCATCCAACTGCTGTAGAGTTTTTCGGGAGTGTGCAGATGAGGTAACCCTAACTTGTTGATGATGTTTACATGGGGCAGCTCTCATTGGGACACAGGCAGTTCTCATGTGTTTGTGATGATAAAGTGCTGGGGCCAGAACTGGGACTTGTGGTCCTAATTTATGTATTTACCTTCTCTATGCTCAGAGAGCCTGGGGTTCTAGACCCACACAGATACCAGGAGGCACGTCTTAGAGATTTTTGGCAAATACTAGAATTATCTGTATAACAATTCTAACGATAAGGCCTGCCATTTATCCCACGCCTACCACATAGCAGCCACTCTACTAAGGTCTTTCAATACAGTACTTAATGGTCACAGCAAGCCTACAATTAGGTATTCTCATCCCATTTTAAAGTGAGGAACGTGAAGTTCAGAAAGGTGAAATAACTTGTCCAGAGTCACACAGGGCCAATTGTGTCGATCAGAAAACATACTAAATTTCATACAGAGTAGTGGTGTTAACTGCCAAAGATGGAAAAACTGGCAAAAAAAGCCAAACGAACTTGAAAAAGCAACTATCCATTGGCTCTTTTACTCCAGGAATTGAGGAAGGTAGCAAAGATAGTGCATATTCTGTTTAACACCTACAGACAGCTTATAAAACAGTGGTGTTTTTCTGGGAGCTCTGGCCTTTTTCCCAAGTCTCGAAAAGTGGAAACTTTTCCAAGCTTCCATACTGTCCAGCTGACAAATTGCAGTCTCATTCTGGTCCAGGACCTGTGTCACCGGTCAAGGACCAGACAGAATGCATGTGTGCCCATACTGTTCCTTCTAGGTGACTAAAATAGACTTTCCTGTGTAGTCACAGCCTGGCAAGGACAGGTTGTAATTTTATACAGCATCCCTCAGGGGTAGAGATTCTTCACCAAAAGTTATAAACTATTGATAGATCTAAGCATGAATATTTTTTATTTTTTTCTGCAAATTCTAGGTGTCTGGTATATAGTTAAAAGAGGTGGGGGGGGGTTTTGTTGTTATTGTTCCTTTAGATTTTCAGTTTATGTATTAAATCAATTGTTAACATATGCTGGATGGTCTTTCCCTACTTTATATTTCTTCACAGCACTTATCACCTGGTGTACTTTACTGCTTTGTTTAGTGTCTGTCTCTGTTCCCTGGAATGTAAGCTCATGAGAGCAGGGATATCTGTTTAGTTTGTTATTAACTCTTCAATGATCAAAGCAGTATTTGGCACAATTAGGGTCTCAGCAAATATTTATGAATAATAATAATAATAATGAATGGATATATATATATATGGATGGCTGGGCAGATGGACAGATGCACAGGCCCTGTCAACTGTGAAAACTTAAGATAAAATTATAGTAATTAAGGTAGTACAGGTATTTGCACAGAAATAGGAAATTGGACTAATGGAATAAGATCTAGAGCCCAAAATACCCTATACTGACTGAAAACTTTGTACAGGATAGACTAAGATATAAATGGTACAAGGATCATCCATAAATATACAGAAAATGTACAGAATCCTAACCTGACACCATATAAAGAATATCAATTCCAAGTGAATTAAATGTAAGAGGCATAACTTTAAAAACTTTAAACTGAGGGTTGCTGGAGTGGTGGGGGGTGGGAGGGATGGGGTGGCTGGGTGATAGACATTGGGGAGGGTATGTGCTATGGTGAGCGCTGTGAATTGTGTAAGACTGATGAATCACAGACCTGTACCTCTGAAACAAATAATACATTATATGTTACAAAAAAAAAAAAAAGATAGTAGGAAGGGAAAAATGAAGGGGGGGAAATCGGAGGGGGAGATGAACCATGAGAGACTATGGACTCTGAGAAACAAACTGAGGGTTCTAGAGGGGAGGGGGGTGGGGGCATGTGTTAGCCTGGTGATGGGTATTAAAGAGGGGGCACGTATTGAATGGAGCACTGGGTATTATACGCAAACAATGAATCATAGAACACGACATCAAAAACTAATGATGTAATGTACAGTGATTAACATAACATAATAAAATAAAATTAAAAAAAGAATTTAAAGAAAAAAAGAAGTGCTGGCTAATGCTGTTACAACAATCATATTGCAATATAAATGTATCAAACTTATATATACACCTTAAATGTACACAATGTTATATTTCAAATATAACTCAATAAAAAATGTAAAATAAAAAAAAAAAACTTTAGAAGGAACTATAGGAGAATGTCTTTATGACCTAAGGATAGGAAATGATGTACTGAATAAACAAACAAACAAACAAAACCACACCTACCTTAAAGGGAAGTACTAATATAGTTGATTACATTAAAATTTTATAAGTTTTATGTGTTATTTTAAACAAAATAAAAAGACAAGATTTGGTCCAGGATAAATAATGGAAGATATGCAACTCCAAAAGAGTTGCATCCAAAGCATGCGGATTAGCAGAGAACATAATTATAACACATCCGAAGTACCACTACATATTTTGATTAAATATTATCATTTTACCATTTTGCTGTTTCTTTCCATGGCTTATGCCCACCCCAATTTTAGAACTTTGATAGATGTCACCTTCCGGGTAAAGTCTTCCCTAACTACCTTGTTGGAACTTGAGGTCCCACCTCAGCCGTCTTCAAGACCCCCTCTGCTTCTGCTTTTTCCATGACACGTGTGACCATATGACACACTAGGCATTCTGATTTCCTATTTGCTTAGGGTGTGTGGTCTCCCTCCTCTAACAACTCAATAGAAAAACGTGGGCATGTATAAAAGCAGCAGAAGAAACATAATAGAAAAATATAAAATAAAAATAATACAAGAATGTTCAATCTCACTTGTAATTAGAGAAATCCATGCTAAAATATAAGATATTTTATGTCCATCATTTTGGAAGAATTTATAAATCTGGCAATACCAAATGTTGGTGATGCTATGAACTCATGCTGGATTTGTATGAATTGCTCCTCCCACTTTGTAGAGCCATGTGTTACATCTAATAACTTTGAAGATGCATACACCACAGAGAAATCTCACATATATGTGTCCAAGGAGCTTAACAATGTCCACTGCATCATAACTCCTTTTTGCACAGCTTGGAAATAGCCCAAATGTTCATCCATATGAATGACTAAGCCAGAATATAAATATATACTATCTAAATGTTAAAATGAAAGAATTTAAGCCATTTCTATCAAAGCAGCAAAATCTTTAAAACATATTTAAGAAAATAAGCAAGGTTCAGATGGATGCCTACAGTGGGAAAGCAGTTAAACAAAGTTTTAAAACAATTGAAACATTGCTGTATGTTTTTTTGTGGATGCAAGCATGTATTAGAAGCAGGAAAACATGCATGGAAATTTAGGAGTATAGTTATTTTTGTGGAATTAGGAAGGAATTCATGGGATAACTTGCTTATATTTATAATGTTTATTTTTAAAAGAAAATATCTGAAGCAAATATGACAGGATGGCAATATCTGACCAGGCTGGGTGGCAGTACATAAGTTTTGGTTATAATTATGTCTATACTCAACTTCATGCTTGAAATATTTAGTAAGAAAAGAAATAGGAGGGTACTTAAGTGTGACTGGCAGGGAATAAAGTTCAAGCCGTAGCATATCAAATAATATGGTGTGACATAACACAATTATAAACTGAATTTTGTTGTTAATCATGACTTGGTGCAAACGCAGATTCAGTACCTTCTTTTCATAACACTTAATGAGAGTAGGCTTTGGAACCTAACGTTCGAGGTTTGAATCTTGACTCAGATACTTAATAACTATTTAAAATTGGTCATCAGTTTTCTCATCTTCAAAGTGGAAAAATGAGATAAAATAGAAATAAATAGAATTTTTTTTTTAAATAGAGGAAATCTTCCCAGAGATGGAGACAAATATGAGAGACTCTTAACTATAGGAAACAAACAGGATTGCTGGAGGGGAGGTGGGTAGGGGGATAGGGTAATTGGGTGATGGGCATTAAAGAAGGCACGTGATGTGAGGGGCACTGGGTGTTATATGCAACTGATCAATTATTGAACTCTATATCTGACACTAATGATATACTACTATATGTTGGCTAATTGAATTTAAATTAAAAAAAAATAGAACAAACCAACAAAACCAAGAGTTGGCCTTCAAAAAGATCGACAAAACTTGCAAACTTTTAGCTAGATTGATTAAGAAAAAAGAGAAGACTCAAATAACTAAAATCAGAAATGAAAGAGGGGACAGTACTACCAACATTACGGAAATAAAAAAGTTTATAAAGTAGAAAAGTAGTACCTCCTCATAACAACTATTCTGAGGATGAATGAGATCATATTTGTGCAGTGTTCAACGTATGCCAAAGCACATCATAAAATGGAAGACTGGTATATGTTAAAAGCTCCAGGTTCTGCTCAATGAGATACCACCTCACACCAGTCAGAATGGCTAAAATTAACAAGTCAGGAAATGACAGATGTTGGCGGGGATGCGGAGAAAGGGGTACCCTCCTACACTGTTGGTGGGAATGCAAGCTGGTGCAGCCACTCTGGAAAACAGTATAGAGGTTCCTCAAAAAGTTGAAAATAGAGCTACCCTATGACCCAGCAATTGCACTACTGGGTATTTACCCCAAAGATACAAATGTAGTGATATGAAGGGGTATGTGCTCCCCAATGTTTATAGCAGCAATGTCCGCAATAGCCAAACTATGGAAAGAGCCAAGATGTCCATTGACAGGTGAATGGATAAAGAAGAAGTGGTATATATATACAATGGAATATTATGCAGCCATCAAAAGGAATGAGATCTTGCCATTTGCAACGACATGGATGGAACTGGAGGGTATTATGCTGAGCAAAATAAGTCAATCAGAGAAAGACATGTATCATATGATCTCACTGATATGAGGAATTTTTAATCTCAGGAAACAAACTGAGGGTTGCTGGAGTAGTGGGGGTGGGAGGGATGGGGTGGCTGGGTGATAGACATTGGGGAGGGTATGTGCTATGGTGAGCGCTGTGAATTGCATAAGACTGTTGAATCACAGACCTGTACCTCTGAAACAAATAATACAGTATATGTTAAAAAAAAAAAAA
>NW_022589705.1:55436622-55484931 GCF_004348235.1 Phoca vitulina
AAAAAAAAAAAAAAAAGAAGATACTAGGAAGGGAAAAATGAAGGGGGGGAAATCGGAGGGGGAGACGAACCATGAGAGACTATGGACTCTGAGAAACAAACTGAAGGTTCTAGAGGGGAGGGGTGTGGGGGGATGAGTTAGCCTGGTGATGGGTATTAAAGAGGGGGCACGTATTGAATGGAGCACTGGGTATTATACGCAATGAATCATGGAACACGACATCAAAAACTAATGATGTAATGTACGGTGATTAACATAACATAATAAAAAAATAAATAAATAAATAAATAATTTTAAAAAGCTCCAGGTTCGAGCTTGAAGTCTATTTTGAATGCCATGCTTTCTCTCATTTTGTTTCCTTCAATAACCCTACCAGGTTGGTGTTATATTATCCCATTTTATATGTAAGAAAACTGAGCCTGACAGAGGTCAAATAACTTGTCCAAGATTTTCCATCTTGTAAAAGAGAGATGAGATTCAAACCAGATCTACCTCCAGAGAAAAATATAACTATAACTTAATATCCTGGGTCTATTTCACTAGTTTTATGAGTAAACTAAATTGAATTTGTATAAAACATTACAATAATCTATACTTTAGCTTTCATTTTCTTTGAGTAGGGAGTCAGCCAGCCCTTGCTGATTAAAACTAAAAACAAGTATCTACTTAGTGTATGTACATGTAAGTCCAAACATGTAAAATAGTTGCCATAATGGGATGTTGTTACTAGATAAATATTCCTGCCTTAAACAGATTCTTGGCCTTGGAACATATTGGAAGATCAGTAGGCTGTGATATTCCATTGTGTTGAGTTTCTCTCTCTCTTTTTTTTTTTTTTTCAGTTTCACTGTCTTCCCTGAAAAATGATTCTTTCTCTGCTTTCCATCTTCTATCTTCTGTGAATCCATATGGAACTTAACTTTTATTGTCACCAATTATTTTGAATGAACACTTTTTTTAATGTAATTTTCGTCAAGTTGGTTCCATTTATTAAGTCTTCATTCATTCATTCATTCATACATTCATTCATTCTTTTATGCAGCAAACATTAAGTGGTGACCATGAACTTGTCTCTGGGCTACATTCCCAGGAAATAAGGCTTACTAAGGCTAGAGAGAGGCAGAGGTGGAAATGGACCATCCCAGTGCAGTGTTACCTGCAGATTGGAATTGGTGCTGGAGAGCATGGAGTCTTCCATTTAATAGGGGCATGCAGGAGAAGTGACGCAGAAATGGCAATGTTGCACCTGAAACTTCTATTTGTATGTTTACTTACTGTCTAGAAAATAATGCATGATCTTTGTAGAAAACTTGGAAAGCGTAAAGACAAGAGAAAAATAACCTACAATCATGCTACAGAGAGCCACTGTTAACAGTTGGTATATTTTTTTTTATTAAGATTTTATTTATTTATTTGACAGAGAGAGACACAGTGAGAAAGGAAATACAAGCAGGGGGAGTGGGAGAGGGAGAAGCAGGCTTCCTGCTAAGCAGGGAGCCCGATGTGGGGCTTGATCCCAGGACCCTGAGATCATGACCTGAGCCGAAGGCAGATGCTTAACGACTGAGCCACCCAGGCGCCCCAACAGTTGGTATATTTTTTAAAACCAACTTCTACATGGATGCACTCAAATTTTATAATTTTATTATACATATTTTCTCATATCCTGAAAATTTTTAAAATTATTTTTATGTGTGCATAATATTCTTCCATGTAGAAATAAGTAACATTCACTTTATCATTTCCTATATGGATTGTTTCCCTCTTACAAATAACATTGTGATCATAATCTGTGTGCATAAATATTGGCCTGCATTCATGATTGTTTCCTTGAGAAGGAATCCTAAAGGTGAATTACAGATTAAAGGGTATGATCACTTTTAAGACTCTTGACATTTTCTCCGTGCCCTCTTCTTTACTGATCTCAAGGCAGAGCTCAAGCCTTTAAGAGAGTCAGATGAATTACAAATTGGAGAAGTTCTTTAAAAATTCCTACACACAGGGTACCAGGGTGGTTCAGTCGGTTAAGCGGCTGCCTTCGGCTCAGGTCATGATCTCAGAGTCCCGGGATCCAGCCCAGCATTGGGCTCCCTGCTCAGTGGGGAGTCTGCTTCTCCCTCTGGCCCTTCCCTGTCTCATGCTCTCTCTCAGATAAATAAAATCTTAAAAAAAAATTTCCTACACACTACTGTGTATGTGTAGATATGCATGTGAATGTGTACACGCATGTTCCTGGGGAAGAGACACCCACTGACACACACACATATATCCTGATCCTTAAAGGCGTTGTGTACCCCCTCTTGCAGAGTACTTAAAATAGGCTGTCTTTGTGGGTTTCTTTTGTTGGTGGTGGTGTCTTTGTTTTATCCCCCTCTGTATTTCCAGTGCCTGGTATATCGTAGGAAGTTAGTAAATGTTTCTTAAATGAAAGAGAGGGTAGAAAAACAAGACCATTAAATGATTGTTTACTTTTTTAAACATCTTGCTTTATTTGTTTTCAGCATCCAGCAAGACATGGTGGTGAACCCTGGCTCTAAATCTTCATGAGTGAGGGACTCTTTTGCACAACACAAAGGTAAATATTTGAGGCTGGTTGACTCTCGCTGGTATCAGAGAAATCTTCCTCTGTGGGAAGATGGTTCACAAATGTGTCTGAGTCCTCTTCAAGTGATGGTTTTTGTGTTTTGTGTTCCTCCTTAAAACCCCCTGGAGGGCTTATGGAGCCTTTGGGAATAGCAGCTTAGGGTGGCTTTTCTCTGGTCTACTTTGTGTTTGCAGTTAGAGAAAGGGAATATGGATTCCCTTTCTTCTTTTCTTTAAGCACCTAGTAAACATCATTAGGAGTCTCAAGTTTTCCTGTCTGGATTTTCTGCCTCTCCCAGTAGGTGGTCTCAAATTGGTTTGATTTTAAACACAACTATATTAGCTCTCCTCAAATGTCCTCTGTTTTAATATATTTACCAACAGAAGGAACCGTTCTCAATTGTTGAGACTGAAGTCAAACCATATGCAAGATAAATATTTCTACATAGAAAACAGACTTGGAGATTTACAAGCTTGAGGAGCAAGTACTGTTATTTTGAGGTCCTAAACTTTTAAATGATGGCAACACTGAAATCTCTACTTCATACAGGGAGCCAAGAAGGCACAATTGAAAATGCCTATTCTTTTGACAAATTAGAAGCATTCATTGCAGTATCTATTTCTTGTTTACCAGGGATAATGCTGAATGAATCACAGACTGGTAGATGGATGTCCCTTCTGAACACTTTTAATTAGCACTGCCTATTAGGATGAACAGAGTGTTGTTTTCCTGCCATAGATTACCCCCAGCCCCCTCTTAAATGGAATAGAAATCTTATTCTCCACAAGGTAATATTCATCTCTTCCCCAACCAGACAAGCATAGAAAATTAAACAATGGTCCATTAAAAAGCCCAGATAATGTATTTATCATTTCCAGTTTATGTGAGTTTGCAAGGCAAATAGGAGTGGGAGCTATTCGTTATGGGACCTTGGGGAACAATGGGACTCGGGAGGGAGCTGGGAAGCTGGAGGATCTGAGACTTGTAAAAATTCATTAAAAATATGAGGTGCTATTGGAGACAGAGGAAATTAATTACTCTCTGGGACTCAAATGTCACTACTCATTTAAGTGACCTGACAAGGAGGCTGAGAAACCTGTTTTGTGAGGGTTTCTGTAGTGGAGAAGGCTGGGAGCTGGGATTCCTCAGCTGTCAATTTTTGCATTTCCTTGGTGACTTATTGACATGTTAACCTGGCTTGCGCCCCAGCCTCCTCTAATGAGTAGAGTTAAATGAGAAATGGGGGCTGGGATGAAGGGGGGTGCACTCTCCCCTGTAGTTGGCCAAGTTATTCAGACCAGCTCACCAGGCACGTAAGCAGCTGCGGACCTGAGGGAAGCCTGTAATTTACCACAATGGAGAGAAGAGGCTGATCATTTGCAGCTGGACTGAGTTTGGTCTTTTATTATTGCTTTTCCATCCACAAAGCTATTCTCTGAGGTGGAGTGAATTTGGAAAGACAAATTAAGGTTTTCTACCTAAGGAGAACTGGGGAGCAGTAGCTTCTGAAAACAGTCATCTTTTCTAGATTGCCTGTCTAACAAATCTCTCTAATGCATTCTGCCTATAGACAGAGGTTGAAAATATATAGATATGTGATGACTTAAAAGTTTAAAATCAGTAAACACTCAGAATAATGGAGTAAAAGCTTTCTCAGATGTGTGCCGTCCCTAGACTGGGAATTCAAGGTTTTATTCTTGAACTCTGCTACCAACCAGCTGTGAGATGTGGCACAAGCCATCATGCTCCAAGCCTCTGTTGTATTATTTATACAATGGGAACAATGATATCCATCTTCTCTGATTGTTAAGGACCGTGTATCCAAAAGAGCTTTGAAGATTGGAAATATATGGGTGTGTAGTAGCCATATCACCTATTGGTATGTTTTGTTGTTTTAAAAGTCTTGCTTTTTAAACACAGGGGTTGCTCAGTGATCTATGTTCCTATGTGGGTCAAAGTTGAAGGGCTCTGCAGGATTCTTCTGGCTTGTTCATTTGGGGAGGGTGAATCAACAGAAGGAAGCACTGCTTTGGGGAGAAACCGTTCACATGGTGTTAAAAAAAAAAAAAAAGTGAAGCATAGCTTTGGAGGGAGTTGGAGGCCTGGATGTTCACCTCTGGGAGCAGTCCTAAGTACCATGTCTCCAATTCAAGAAAGTCCTGTCCCTTTGAAACAAAGACAAATCATGCATTGAAGGTGGTGGAAGAGATGTTTGAAGATTATTCATCTATTCCTAGAAAGAGATGATGAGAAGATAAACGAGGGCAGGGTCAATGGAAACAGAGAAGAACAGAGAACTTTGAGAGACCTTGGAGAGGAAGGAACTCCAGGCTTTCACATAGTTGGGGGCCATGCACTTTGAAGAGTGAGCAGCCCAGTGACTGAGCTGTAGAGCGTTCCCGAGGTGCTTGTAATGTCGTTAATAGAAATGTGGGAAAATGCAGGATACAGACCTTCTGCTCAAGGAGCTCAGAGAAGTAAACAATGATCATACAGACCAGACAAAAAGGCCAGAAGAGCAATGCTGGAGTCAGTGCTGAGAGGGAAGATGCCTCAGAGGATGAGCAACACTGTGCTGAGTGAGCAGGGGTTTGAGTCTGGGCATTGCACCGAGCAGCTGCTCCCAGCCACACGAAACCAGAGCCACTCAGCTGCACATTGCAGATGCTGATTTGAGAGCTGCACACTTGGCCTGTTACATTTCCTCGGCAACCAGAGTTTTGTACCCCAGCATGCACTCAGTGATTTTCCAAGGCTTCTGTGCTGTTGTGGTCTCCTGGAAGTAGACTTGAAGGACTGCCTGCCTATTTTCATTAGCCGGGCCTGCAGTGACTCATCCCAAGCATGTAAGAAGGCATCTCCAGGGACACAAGTCTGAATAATTGCTAAAACTACTGTCCCCATTCCTTGGTGTTCTTTGGAGCTTTTATGCCACTTAGCTTTTAAAACTGCTTGAAAGCCACCAGTTGACATAACTGAGCTATTGGCTCTCTATTTATTGTGTTAACTACATGTGTCCATTTGAATTCATTTACAGCCATCATGTCATCATAGTGAGATAGTAATAAGACAGGAAATTTTTTTCATACTTAGTCTTCCTCCTTTTTATCTTCCTTTGTGATTTCACCTCTTTGGTGCCTCCTATTTGCCTCCTTGTTTGTTTTATTTTCTCAGATTCTATTTACCCTTCTACTTTTCCTCTTCTGGGTATTAAAGAGGGCACATATTGAATGGAGCACTGGGTGTTATACACAAATAATGAATCATGGAACACTACATCAAAAACTAATGATGTACTGTATGGGGACTAACATAACATAATACAATAAAATTTTTAAAAAATCACACATCCTTCAACTTAGTTGGACATAGGAGATTCTTGATACTAGGGGGTTCAACTGTAAAAACTTTGAATGCCTTCTTAACCACATGGCAGCTTTCTGTATCTGGTATTTTTTATGGTGGTCATGTTGCTTTCCAAAACCAAATGTCTTAGATTGGAATCTCTGCTCCAACAGATAACAGCTGTCTGACATCGAACAAATCCACTTCTTTAAGCTTGAATTTTCACATTAGTAAATTTAAGGTAACAATACTTTTCCTACAAGATCATTATAAGAATTTAATGAGAGAATGAATGTGAGAGAGCCTGGCACATTATATATTGTCAATGAATGTTAGCGGCTGTTGCTTATAATAATATATCAGGATATATATAAATCCTTGAAATGTAAAAAGCAGAAGTGTTGATCTTTGCAACAAGGAAGGGAGACGCTAGAAAGACACTCTCCCATTCTTGGGATGGGTTTAGAAAATGGACATCCCTAGTGCTGACGGCATTGAAAGCAGCTAAACGTGTGGGTGCACAGGAAGCCTTCCGTGGCCAGACAGTGACCTGGGTGCCCAACAGTCAGAAGGCCTGTTGGGCTCCCTGAGCTTCTGCTGGGCATCTGGAGAGCATCTAAGTCAACCCTGCCCCAGATACAATATTCCTTCCAGATAGTATGGTGGTTTGTAATATGCCAGTGTGTCTGAATTGAGTTGCCTTACTCAGAATTCAGTTTCCTGTATGTTTCCAGGTAGGGTGGAACGCGGGGCAGATTCTTGGGACACTGGAGGATAGAAGGGAAGCCACAGCCCTCTGCAGTGCACGTGTGGTTGCCAATCTGCTGACTCACCTTGTCGGCACAAAGCTGCATCTGGGCCCACGACTGCTCTTCCTTTTCCCCAGATCCTCCTCCGGCTTCTCCAACTCCTCATCCAGATGTGTGTTTAGCTACTTGAGAAAAGGCCCTGGCTGCAGCAGCTCATCTACATTGACAAGCTGGGAAGCAGTGAAAGCCAAGGTTCCAGTTAGTTTTCATGGAGTTTCAGCACAAGCTTATGGGTTCCAGGCTGCTCCTGATTCTCCCTATTATTTATATCCATCTTTTTTTCCTAACTGCCTGCCCAGTGGACTTCAAGCTCTAGCATCAGACATGATCCAACAGACATACAGACTGCTTAACCAGTTCCCACAATTGCTTAAGATCAAATTCCTCTTTAAATAAATAATACATATATATTTATTTTACATATATAATATTATAAATAGTATATATCCTATATATATATATAGTATTTATTTATCAGAAGAACAGAACCAAGCACTAGAAGATTATATATGGGTTTGGGTATGTGTGTATATCTACCAGTACTTGTTTCTGCTTCTGTGGTTGATCCCCACCTGATACAGCAGCTCATAAGCTGCCCTTTCCTGTTCTACCTCCCAGCCACCATTCCTCTTTCTGTGATATGACCCAAAAGAAATTAAGTTTGTAAGCCAAAAATGTTGTTTTTCAGCCCAGGGTATATCTCACTTTCTCCTTAGGATTTCTGCCCCTCTCAACTTGAAATGCTTGCATAAACTCATTGCTGTGACCTCACCCACTGAAGTTTTTTTCTCTCTGGTTTCTCACCTTTTGAAGCTTCAGAATCAGACTTTTCATGAAATTAACCCTATAAATATGAATATACTAGAGAGGCTGTCCTAGCCATTCCATTTCCTCAGACCCATCTCCTCTTCATCCTCCTCATGCCTTGTGAAGACAAAACCTTGATTCTGAATGTTTACAAGGCACAGTGTGATATAGTGGGAGGGAAGCACAGAATTTAGAATTGAAACACCTGTGCTTGTCTTCTGCCACCACAGGGGGCTGACGAGTCTGCTTGTTATGTAGTTCTGAGGGCCTCAGTTTCTTCAGCTGTAAAATAAGTCTACTAATACCTGACCTGCCTGTTCTCAGGCCCTCTGTGAGGCCAGTGATTCCTGAGCAGCTCTGGATGTTTGAGGCCCTTTCTTCTTGATATCTGTTTTCCCAGTCTCAGATTAACTCACACATAGGTTAATGAAATGCCAATTATGATCAGATATTGAACCATAAAATTCACAAGACAGTAGCCAATCAGGGCACTCTTATTTTTTAATGAAAATAAATACCTTGAAATAGTTATAACCTAAATTCTTATACTATTCAGGGTCTACCATGGTAACTTTTTGTCTAAATTGTTTCTTGAAGATTTCGGTTGAAGAAATTGAGTGAACAGTGGTTCCTTTTAAGATGGGTATATAGATCAAAATCACTTATAAAAAATATTACAGAGCCGACCAAAAAGGGCAAAACACTTAAATATGCAAGAATGACTAAAAATTTCTCTTGTTTGAACCAGAGTTTAAAACTAATAAAAATCAAATGCAAAAAGTAGAACAGGACAGAACAACCTATTATCAAGATGACTGCAAAAAGGAGCTCAAAGTTATAATGAAGCGAGTTTTAAAAAGTGACACAACCAAGTGATAAAATCAAGAACCTACAAATGAAACTGTTATGAATGGATAACGTAGATATCCATTCAAAGAAAGAGCCTCTCTGTCCTCTCTGGCAGAGGAGGCTTTCCATGTGAGTGGGACAGATGACTCTGGGACCATCCTATTCATCAGTGCAGCATGGGCAACCAATCATGAGCTCACAAACCTGAACAGTTAGAAAAACCTCTGTAATTGGCAGGTATATGGCTGCCACATAAAGATGTGGAGGATGTGTGTGACAGCTGAAAGCCACATTTGTGGCCAACCCTCACCCTGCTCCCCTGCACACATTTATCATTGAACAACAGCCAAAGTTGAAGAAGTAGCTGGCTTACCCTCCCCCTCGCTGCATGTGTGCACACGCGTGCACAAACACACTCATGCACACACACCCTGCCTTCTCATGATGATCAAAGGAGTGCTATAACGCCATGACTGGCACATGGTGGGTCCTCAAGAAAGTGTTTGTTGGATGGGTGTGTGTGTTAATGAATTGCCAAGGAACTCAAGGGGAAAGTCTAGGAATATCAGTAGACATTATGACAGCATCCTGGACAAAATGAAATGGAGAAAAAAATGAGCAGGAGAATTACTTTACCAGAGATTTAACATGTTGATGTTCATAACACCTCACCTGCCAAAGGTATCCTATTCAAAATGAACGAAGCAACAGAACAGGACTCAATTGACACAGCTGGAGAAGGTCTGCCTGCGTGTGAAGAGCTGAATGTTATCTGCAGGCAACGGATGGAGTTGTAACATGAGGATTCTTATTTTTAGTGTTGGGGAGAAAATGAATTTGAACCAGAAGACACCGAGGGTTGATAAGAGAAGATCAGGGCTGGAGGGAGGGAGTGGATATATAATAAGCACAGACCAAGAGCAAAGAACTAGAATAGAGGGAGGCCTGTGGAAGGGGATCTTGTTATTTCAGAGTGGCACAAGAAAACATAATGAGGCCGCCAGGGCATCTGGTCAACCCCAGGCCCCCACTGCTTGGGACAAGTTACGTCAGAGTAGACCCCTAAGGGTTAGGGAATCACTTTCCCATGGGTGACGAAGACCAGCAACAATCCTGTGTGAACATGTCTGCCTCCTTTGGGGAATGGGGAAATTCTTTATGAAATCACTTAACATGGTGTGCATACTTGTCTGTTTGCATTCTTTTCTTACTCTTTATGTTCTATGGTGCCAGGTCCATGGTTTTTTGGATTTTTTATTTTTTCCAAATCTTTATTTCTAACCTCTAAGAATTAAAAAAGAAATCATTGAACCCAGACAGGCTGAAATCTGTGATCTGCCCACTATTTCCCTAACCTTCAGAGCCTACAATTGAGTAGATGCTCCCTAAAGATTTCTTGGAGAGAAGGAGGGGTGATAGATAGTGATAATAAGGTAGAGAAGAAAATTTGGGTACAAACAGACTTTCACAAGATCTTTTCTGAACAGATGGTAGACAAATGGGCCTCACACATGTATTCTTCAGAGATCATCCAGGATGGACTGAACCACACAGAGAGGGAACTGGGAGAGAGTTACACCACTCAACTTTGGGATACATCCCCAGGGAAGCCAGACTGTAACCAAAGTGTAAGAATGTCAGAATGTCGGGAGAGGGAATGAGACCAAGTCTTAGGTAAAGCAGAAAACTCTGCTGGCTGGCTCTTCTGCAGTGAACTCACCCTTCCCCATCTACCCTGCCTCTCCCCTCAGGCCTCGTGTTGCTAGTTTTACCCCTGTAGCAACCTTAGAAGAAATTCTTTTCATGTCTAGGGATGAGAAAATTAAAACTCACATTCATAGTTTAGTGAAAGTCACTAATGCCAGGAATGAGTTTGAGTGCAAGTCATCAGGATTAATCTACCTAGGCACCAAATATTGTGAGAGTGTCTAAATTTGCTGCAAGATGATTCTCTTACAGGAAATTTCTATAGGAATTTTATTTGACAGCCAATTTTGTTGAGGCCAAGCATGTATCTTCCTGTGAACGTTACCAGGGGAAATAAAAAGACCATCCAGAGCTTGTGTGCCCCTAGATTTTCACCTTTCTGTGTTTAACACGCAGTTTTAATGTTCCTGAAATGCTGGTGTCTTTATTTATCAGCATCTCTTAGCTGGGGACACTAGTTCTGGGTGTCCCATTGAAGGTAATGCTTCCAGATGGCTTACAGATTAGGTTCAATAAAATGTAGTCATTCTTCTCTTTTAGTGAGTTCTTGGTGCTGAACCAATTTGACTTACCTAACATCCTGTTTGAGTTGTTAAATCCTAAACATGGATTGATTAGAACAGGGGAAAGGCTCTCGGGTTAATGCATTGAGCTTTTTGAAGTGGATAAAAGAACCACTTTGGAACTAAAAACCTGACTTAATGTTCACTTTGCCACTTGTCTGTGTGGACTTGGTTTCCTCTGTCTCTTTCCTCTCTTGCTCATGCAGCCGCAATCCCCTCACCTGTAAAAATGGGAGTCAGAGGTGACTGTGACAAGCAAGTGGTAATATACAGGTGAAAATATTTGGTAAAGTATAAATAGTTATAGAAATATAAGTTGGTGTTATACAGTCAAATAAAAAAACATGAATAAGAGGGCATTACATTCCTGGAAACATACTCCTTCATTTAGAAATTTTAAGAAAAAAAAAAATGGCATCAGGACATTCTAGGACTAGAAGGGATCTCAGAGATTATCTACTGCCATTTCCTTTTTGACAGATGAGGAACTTGAGTCTCCAAGCGAGGTAGTAACTTGTGTTAAATCACGTAGCAAATGCTACGCAGAGCTGAAACTGAACCTCATGTGACTTGCTTCTCTGTTCTTCTCCTTCTGCCGACGAGCCTCTACTCCTTCCCTCTCATGCTTCTGCAGACCTACCGTGGCCCTTGATGGAACTACTCAAACCAAGAACGTCAGACCTCACATGCCAGGGAGAAAGCCCATGCCCTCCATGCCTGTCTTTTCCAGTGTATTTATGGGGACTTTCTTCTAGCTGCAATTAGAAGAATGAATGTTGTAGGCTTTGGAAAGATGGCCTATCGAGTGTGATTTCTGCTGGACTTTGTAGAGTTCATCCTTTCAGCACTGAAGGGAATGTTGAAAGTACAGCTCGATTCTGTCTCTGAAATATACTGAAACATATCCTTCCCTCTCCAATGCATTAGACTATAAGCTCCCTCAGGGCAGGGACCTGTCTGTCTCCCCTTTTGCAGTACATCCCCAGTGCCTAGCACAATGGGTGGCTCATAGCAGATGCTGAGAAGGTATTCGTTCAATGAAAGCATGACTCTCAGCTGCCATTGCCTTTGCTCAAGGTCAGATTGTTTTATGAGCATCATAAGTGCTTAGCCTTTAGTCTCACTCCTTCCAAACCCTCTTTTGCATCACCCTCTGAGTAACCTGCTAAATACAGAGATAAAAAGGGCACTCCTCTGCTGAAAACTTGTCAGTGGCTCCCCTTTGCCGAGTGGAATTGGAAAAGTGCCTTAATGGAGACTTTAAAGGTCTTCATAATCTGGCCCTGTCCTAACTTCCCAAATTTATCTGTAGAATCTTCTCTCTCTGCCATTCCCACCTTTCAGCAGACACACGGGCGCACGCATGCATGCACGGGCCTGTAATTATTTTCTTCTACCTGGAATGTCCTATCCTGCCTTTACCATATGGTGGACTCCTACCTATCAAACCGCTTCCAGAAGCCCATTCCCTACCTGCTTTGGTGTCTTCCTCAGGGACTAGGCAGATTCCTCCAGCGGAGGAGCTGTATCTTTAATCCCTGTGGATCAGAAAATGGGAGACAGTCCTGAACTGTTGCCCCCACCCTTCGGCACGGCAGATTATGGAGATGAGGTCAAAACTAAGCTGAGTTGTAACGAGAGCAGTATTTGTGCCAGACCGAAATGGAGAGCACCAAGAAAGGAATGGTTTGTGTGCCAGAGTCTGGAGCAGAGTGTGGCTGGCTCACCCTCTCAGAGGACGCGCTTTCTCAGCAGGTCCCAGCCACGTCTCTGACACTCCTCACCCAGGACTGCGGAAAACCTGTCCTGCATACAAAGAAAATTATACAAACACTGAGTTTGATCTCCTCATTTAACTCTAATAAAGTTATCACACATGATAGATTGTTTTTATTAATGAAAAGTAACCAAAATGTCATGCTTTTGTAAGCAACTTTTTGATTGTTTATATATTCATTAATTTTAATTTTAAAACTAATCTAAACATATTACATGATGTTTAGAAGTAAGAGAAAAAAACAAACAAAAAATAACCATGATCCATCATTTGGGTGTGTTTCTCCCAGTCTTTATGTAGATATATTTTATATGACTGTTATCAGATTATACATATAAATATAAAGTCTGGTTTGTTTGTTTCACTAATATCATAAGCATTTCTTATGGTGCAAGATACTGTTCATATCAATCACTTTAAATAACTGAGTAATATTCCATCGAGTAAATGGACTATTATTGGGTGGATCCACTGTAATTCATTTAGTCATTTCCATATTGCTGAAGGTCAATTTCCTTGCAATATTTCACTTTTGTTGGTAATACATGAAAATTCCTTCATACACAAAAATATCCCCCCTTTGGGGTTATTTCCTTAAATGACTCTGACCCCCATTACTAATTTGCAAACACTTCCCCTGTTAAAACCATTCAGTAGCCCCTCCCATCCTCCTCCCTCCAAGGTGAAATTTAACCCCTTGTTCCATAAGAAGGAATTTGAAGACAGAGGGATTTGAAGTCCCAGCATCCTATGTTGATCACCCCTGCATCTCCTGGTATCCCCAAACCCCTGATCTGCCTGTTGTTCTAACACACATCAACCTGCCCTTTCCTCTCTGTGCTGGTGCTCAGGCTGGCCCTGCAACCTCACTATACCAACGCTTTGCCTCAAACTCATACCAGATGGCACCTCCTCTAAGAAGCCTTTGCTGGCTCCAGGGAGGCGGTTTAGGCCCCCCTCCCCAGAGATTCCAAGATTCCCTGCGCATATCTCTGTCATCACCCTTATCACACTGTGTTGAAAATGCATGACTCACTGAAGCTGGTGAATCTTTTTCATTGTGTCCCCAGTTACTAGCATAGTACTCAACACATAGTTAAGTGTGGAATATCTGATAAGCAAACCTATCAATAGATTTGGCAACTGGGACATCCCTGCAATTTATGGAAAGAGTAAAATACTCGATTTGCAGAGGACTGACAGAGAGTAGATGTCTCCTCTTATCCCATTTTTTAAAAAAGATTTATTTATTTATTTATTTATTTATTTATTTATTTGAGAGAGAGAATGCGCACAGAGGGAGAGGGAGAAGCAGACTCCCCACTGAGCAGGGAGCCTAATGCAGGACTTGATCCCAGGACCCTGAGATCATGACCTGAGCCAAAGGCAGACACTTAACTGACTGAGCCACCCAAGTGCCCCCTCTTATCCCGTTTTATAGTGGCATGATATGTTACTAGTAAAGTACAGAGGAGAAAGACTAGAAGTGGGATTGCTGTAAAGACATTGAATACTGAAAGATACCAAACCCCAACTCACTTATGCATATCCTTACAAATATTTAACATTTTATTATTTAGAAATTTTATCATGCTATCTCATGGCTTCAAATGCCATCCATATGCTAATGTTTTCCACATTTCTATCTCTAACCCTCTCACTCTCCTGAACTTAGAACTCATGATTCCATCTGCACCCCTAAATATTTCCACTGGATGTTGGCTAGGCAACTCCAACTTCAAGAATAATCAAACTCTTGTTATCCACCCCAGCTACTCCTTCCACAGCCTTCCCCATCTTAGTGCATACAACTCTGGTCTTCCAGATGCTCAGCCAAAGACCCTGGAGTCACCATTGACACGACCCCCCTTCTTTCCTACTCCATATCCCATCCACAAGCACGCTGAGCTGGCTCAACCTTCAACCTCCATTCAGAATTGAGCCCCTTCTCACCATTCTCTACTGCTACCACCCTGATCTGAGCAGCTACCATCATTTTCCTGGATTATTTTAATAACCTCCTACCTCATTTCTTCTTAGCTTCCAACCTTGCCCTCATATTTAACACACCCAAGCAAAAGTGTCCTTTCAAGCATCCCATCTTTACTTAAAGCCTTCTAATGGCTGTCCTTCTGGAAGTCTTTGCATGGTTTTTAATTTCCTGGGGCTGCCATAACAAAATACCTCAGACTGGGTGGCTTAAACAACAGTCATTTATTTTCTTGAAGTTCTAGAGGTTAGAAGATCCAAGATCAAGGTGCTGGCTACTTTGGTTTCTGGTGGGAGCTCTCTTCCTGGCTTGTGGATGGCTGCCTTCTCTCTATGTCCTCACATGGCACTTCCTCTCTGTACACGCAGATAGCTCTTCTTATAAGGACACCAGTCCTATTGGATTAGGGCTCAACCCTTATGACCTCATTTAACCTTAATTACCTCCAGAAAGGCCCTATCTCCTAATATCATCACATTGAGCATTGGGGCTTTCATGTATGAATTTGAGGGGACACAACTGAGTACATACCACATGGCCTATAAATTCCCAAGTGATCCAGGGTATGCTCACTCCACCTCCCTCAGCTGCTCCAGCCAAACTGGGCTCCTTACAGCATCTTGAACACCCCTGACATGCTCCTATCCCAGGGATATTAGACTGTCCCCACACCTGGACTCTCCTCCAAACACCTGCCTGACTCCCCCTTTGTGTCCTTCACGTCTCTGTTCAAGTGAAGCCGCTTATTGACTATTTCTTCCTTGACTATTTCTACAAAATAGCACAGCTGCTCCACCTCAGCCCCATCCTCTTCACCTGGCCTTACTTCTCCCTAAATCCTTTCCATTACCTGACTTCATGTATTTGTTTGTGTACTCATCTTTCCCTCTTCCACTCTAGTGGCAGAAATAAAAGCTCCATGAGGGCAGGAATTCTATCCTTGTTTGTTTCCAAGTGTATTACTGGCACTCAGAATAATCTGGACACATAAAAGATGCACAATAAATACTTGTTGAATGAGTGAATGGATGAATAGAAATTTTGTTCACATTCATTATCTTCTTTCAGCCTCAAACAAAACCTGGAAGAGGATGGGGGAGATAGTTGTTCTCTTTTCACAGATGAGGAAAACTAGTATTCATCAGAGTTAGATTTCATATATGTAGTGATAATTTCATTTGCCAAGTGCTTGATATTGCCAAGGGATATGCATACTATCATACTTGCTTTCATTTCATCCTTGGACTAATCCTAAAAGATTATATAATATTATCCCTATTTTAATACAACTACGCCTTAGAAAGTTTCAATAACTTGCCCAAGGGAACCACCACTAGGTGACTGCCAAGATATAAACCCTAATCTGACTTCAAAGAGCTTGTTTTTATCTCTTATTATGGTTCATATCCTTTTAGCACAAGACCATGTACCAGATACTATGCTAACTGTGATGTATGGACCACTATTATCTTCACTTTACAGATGAGATAACCAAAGCTCTTGTTAACTTGTCCAGGGTCACATCCCATTGACCTAAAAGTCTGACTGTCAACAGCAAGCCATCTCCCTCAAAGAGCTGGTGTTGGGCTGGGCACTCCTTACTTTCCCTTTCTCTGCCTTTATGCACAAACTGCCTCAATTAGCCCCAGGTCCAGGATTCCCTAACCGTGACACACCTTAAGTTTATATTTGCAATTCTGATCTCGGTAGACCTTGGTGAAACAGAAAGCTTTGACTGATAAAGCAAATTAATATGTTGATTAAGAATATTGACAAATGTTATATGGCCTAATCATTTTTAAAAGAAAGCATCATCTTAGGGAGCCTGGGTGGCTCAGTCAGTTAAGCATCTGACTCTTGATTTTGGCTCAGGCCATGATCTCAGGGTCATGGGATTGAGCCACATGTCGGTCTCTGTGCTCAGCGAGGAGTCTGCTTGGCATTCTTTCTCCCTCTCCCTCTGCCCAGATGAGGTCTGCTGCTCTGTACCCATTCTCTTTCTTCTTAGATACCTGGTAAAATATATGTGTGATTCATGCAACCTCTCTCGCTGCCCTAATGGCACAGCTTAGGTCAATATTGGAGAAGGATAATTGAATCTATTTTTCAGACTTTCATCAGTAGGCTCTATTCTGGGCATATATTATTTGAATTGTGAGAATCAGACATTTCTTTAAAGTGGAGTGTTGGGCTGCACTAGAAAGATTATTAAAAGACATCAAGTGCCAGCCTTAGAAATATATAGGGCACCTAGATTCCTCACTCTGTCCCTCACCTCACAGCACAAAGCCTATTCAAACCCCTTTCCAGGATCGGGCTTCTTCCCTCAGCCCGTCCTATGTAGCCTGCCCTTGCCGCACACTGGCTTTCTGGTACTGGGCCAGTGGCTCTCCAAGTGTGGTCCCAGGACCCGTGGCATCAGCATCACCTGGGACCTGGGATCACTTATTAGAAATGCAAATTCTCAGGCTCTGCCCCAGACCCACATAAGCAGAAACTCTGGGGATGGCACCTGTTTTTACAGGCCCTCCAGGTGATTCTGATGCAGGCTCAGGTTGGACAGCCCCAGTATTAGGAAAGTGTCACTTCTCCACCCCACCCCATCCCTAGGCTGGCCCATGCCTCACAAGGACACAGCTGCTCAAGATCTTGCTCCTTGGCTGCAACCACAACAGAAGAGACAAAGAGTTTGACTGGGGGACTCGGTTCCTGGCATGCATGGTTCACAGTTTTGAGCCTGGTTTAGGGAACAGTATTTTTAACTGCAAAACATACAGATAGGGCACCTTTACTGAGTCATTGCTGTCTGCTTTAGGAAAAACTTATGACTAACCTTTCCTATTTTGATCATATCTGTACTCCTATCTAAAAGACCATAATAAGAAGCATTGTTTAATCAAACATATTTTATTTGCTTAAAACTACAACTCCTGTTGAAAAATAGCAATCCCCTAGGTTCTACACATGCACTGCTCTGAGACCCATCATTTTAGCTTCTTCTGCTGCTATTTAACTCCATATTTCTAAATAGCACACATCTGTTGCTGTCAATTTCAGGCATTACCTCTTGGCTTCCTCTTACTGTAATTAAGAATTCATTTTCCTTTCTGTCACCCCCCTCATCCAGTTTTCCTCTCCACTGTTTCAGCTCTGCCCCCACCTTCCTCTGCCTCTCCCTTCCAGGTGCTGACTCCCCTGGCTGAATTAGTGAATATTGTTGGCATTCAAGCCTCCTACCCATCCCACCCTAGACAGTCGGGTCTTAACTTCCTCCACTCTGCTAAGTACACACCACCCGTCCTTTTGCTTCCAGGCTCCTAGAGTACTCTGAAATCTCTTCTCTGCTGTGCTAATCCCATGTTAACCTAGAAGTCCCTCATGCTAAACTCACACCAAGTTATGCACAAACACCGTTAAGAGAAGATTTACTTTTCTGGCTTTTTTTTTTTTTTTAATAACAGCTTATTTTTAGTAACTTATCTGCTAATAATTTGTACCAGAATAGTATTCCTTTTTACATTTTTATAAATTAATATTTTCAACTGATGTTTTGTATTATAGTTATAAAATTCTGTTTTTAAAATGCCAGTTAAATGCTATAATTTTTAAAACTCATTTTACCACTCTCTCACTTGGGATATGCTGAGTTCTTAGGTTTAAGATGATAATACTAATAATCACTTTGCTTGAGAGGCATATAGCATCCTGAACTCCTACCACATAGCAGGGATGATTCTAAACCCTTGACATATATTAATCACATAATTCTTTTTACCGTTGTGTTAGTTCAATGTGCCCTGTTGTTAACACCATTGTACAGATGAGAAAATTGAGTCACACGAGGTTAAATAATTTGCGCTGAGTTCTACAGCTATGCAGTCCTACATTTAACCACCTCTTACAACAATTCCTGGTGTGTAATGTGGAGCCCTCAGAGATGACCTAATATTTCATCCTTACAGCAGATCTGTAATTTAGGTAGAGTAGGTGCCTGGCCCCCCTATTTCCCATGTACTTCCAGACCATCATCTCCTATCCCTGCAGGTTGTCCCCTTAGAAGTCCATCGTGGAATATTTGTCATACCTGTCCCACTTCCCTGATCAATAAGTCTGACAGCTCTCCTGATGCCACTGTCTGAGTACGGTCTACCTGAAGGCCCTATATCCTGCTAACATTAAGCAGGGAAAGTACCAGTCTTGAGTGAGAGAAAAGTCAGACCCCTTTTCTTCTGCTGATTTAGGCTGTTGACCACCCCCTCCTTTGAGTCCCAGTACATTTCCCTGCCTAATGTCCTATTAATTTCAGAATGGCTAACTCCATTTTAGTGATTACAATGCTGCAGCAAGATAATAATTCTGTTATTTCAGTATTTATTTTACATACTATTAATATTTTATTTTGAAACTGCACAGAATTTATAAAATAAAAAGCTCAAAGAAACTAAATTATTTAATATACTTTAAATATAAAAACATATAAATATGTTACAAACATCGGGGAAAATGTAAATTTACAAAAGATAAACATTCTAGCTATAATATAAATTATTGGCAAATAAAAATTCATTAAGATAAATATTCAAAATATAAAAAGCATATAACTCGGGAAAACCTAATCAGTTACAGAAGTTGAAAATGAAAATATTGTTTGCTCTTTTTAAATATATGCTAGTTAAAAAATAAAGTGGGTCAATGACATCACTGGGTTGAAAACATATTTTGGTGCAAGCTTTTCTTGCTGAAGACGCTCTTGTGATTTTCTGACTAGTCTGAAGAATGGTGAAGGGGATACTTAGGGCCTAACCCTAACTATTTTAATCCAGGTTTCATCTTCAAATAATTCTCTCTCTCATGTGATATTTACAGAGGAATTCTTGTTTGAACAACTCCTTCCCCCTGCCCACCCCAAAAAAGACTATGTTTTGTGTCAATAAGGAGCTCCATGGCCCACCCCAGCCCCACCCCTGCCAAAGCAAACAGTTGATTTGTCTTCCTCTTCCCCATTTTCATCGTACATATTTGGTAAATCTGATGCAGGAGGACCTGTGCTCATTTCCAACCATCACATTCATATTCTACTTTTCAGAAATTCTTTTCTTTGAAGTGCAATAATAATTATTCCTTCAATAGGAGCCTTGCAAGACCAAATGTAGTTGCTTATTGCTATTCACACAGGCCTGGAGCTGTCTAGACTTGTCTTTTCGCACAATTTGAATAATTGAACCATTGATCTTGCTCTCTAGATATTAATAAATCAAATTTCAGATTTTTTAAAAATTAAAATAGCACACCAACAAATACATGGGATATTTCTGTACTTAAAAAGAGCACAGTGTACCACTGTCATACCACAATTTGGTATTCACTGCTTGCTCCTTACATGGAGTACCTAGCATGCTTGGAGGCTAGGGCTCCTTTGTCCAAATGGGGAAAATGGGGCTCGAGTAAGTGAAGTATTACGCTGAGGTCAGACAGCAAGTGCCAGCACTGACATTTGAACCCCGTTGTTTGGACTCCAAAGTCAGAGTACCCTCTGCTGTCTCTGTTCAGTAAGCTACCCAGCCACTTTTATATAAATAGACTCCATATTATCTGCCCTTTGGGTGAAACAATTGACCTGCATTTTTTCCCAGCAGAAATACTTAGCTCTAAGAGGCATTTTTCTGAGGTGAGCATTGTTGAACACCAGAATGGGCTCTTGTGGCAGGTGATAAAATTTCCTCTTCCGTCATTTTCAAAAATAACCAAGATGAGGAGTTTTGAAATTTACACAAGTTCCAGATGACTCTCTTGAGGTCTTCCCACTCTATGGTTGTGCAGGTCTATGAAAATTAAGATAGTTCAAATCTGGACTCAGTTCTTCTGATACCTGATCCTTTAGCTGTTTGTTACCTTACAAATGAAACATCTGGATAACAGAAGTGAGTGACTTTCTCTCTCTTGTTTTTGAGCTTTGTGTAACCCCAGACTTCGCTCTCTGTTGTGCCATTATCAAAGCATCCAGGTGGAAGGGATATCTCGAGAAATTGGAAATAATCTTGGTTGTCTTTCTTCTATTTGCTCCTTTCATCTCTTCTCTGTTTAATAAGCACAAAGTAAACACAGAACTGATTTTTTTTTATTCTGAAATGTTATGAGCATTAAGCTCTGAGTATTATCATGGGAATGCATTTCATTTGAACTCCAAGGAGGCTTAATGTAAATTTTTAAAGGAAAACCTCAACATTAGTAATGCTGTGATAATTTCTCTTCGCAACGGTGGATCTAGAAGGCCTCCTTCTGGCAGGTCAGATGTTTCCAAATCATTTTTGGGTTTTTGGGTCCTTGAGGTCTCTGTAGAGTGCCATCCTGACTACCTCGGCAGCATTTCGGAAGATTTGAGACTGTTTGGTGGTGGAAATTTCTATCATCAGTCAGTCACCCACTGGGTACCAGATCCCGCAGTGGGCTCTCTACCTGGCTTCTTTATTTAACTCAGACACTTCTACCAACTAGTTCATATTATCCCGCTTTACTATGAAGGCAACTGTAATTCAGAGCAGTTGAGTGCCTTGCGCATAAGTGACAGGACTGGAATTTGAATCGAGGCTGCCTGGTTCCTGCACTCAGGCACTTCCCACTGGAGCACACTGTCTCAGCACTTCTAACCCCTGGCCAGTCACCTTCGGTCCTGCTTCTCAGGTCTGTACGCCTGGGTTCTGGATCTGAGCTTAAAGTCGGTCAAACCATTCCTTTCACTTGATAGCCTCCCAGCCTTCTGCTCACTCGCCTTGAAGATACTCAGCTGGTTTCTTTGGAGAAACCCAACACATTCCATCCTTCACCGCTGAATCATCTTATAAGCCTGCTCTGCCCGCTGCACCTACCCACTTCTGGGTGATGGGGATATAAAGAAGAGAGCCTCCCAGGTGAAAAGTTCCTAGTCTAAGCATCAGGAGAGCAGATGAGTACGGCCTGGAGAAAAGATCATTGTAACACGGTACCGCGCATGGCATAAAGAGGAATAAGCAGTGTGATAGGAGAATCACTACAGTTCACTTTACCTGGGAAAATCTGGAAAGGCTTTCCAGAGGGCATGATATTGGAGCCCGGTTTTAAAGATGTTTGGGATGGGCTGAATTGTGTTCCCCCAAAATTCATATGTTGAAGCCTGACTCCCAATGAGACTACACTTAGAGATAGGACTTCTAAAAATGTAATCAAGGTTAAATGAGGTTCATGGGTGGGCCCTAACCCAATCTTACTGGTGTCCTTATAAGAAGAGGAAACTCAGACACCCAGAGAGACACCAGGCATGTATCATACAGAGAAGACATCATGTGAGGACACAGCATGAGGGCCGCCATATGCAAACCGAGGAGAGAGGCCTCAGGAAAAACGAAGCCCGTAGACACCTTGACCTCAGACTCCCAGCCTCCAGAGCTGTGAGAAAGAAATTTCTGTTGTGTAAACCACCCAGTCTGTGGTATTTTGTTATGGCGGCGCCTGCAAATGAATACCTTGCTCCAAAACTCTTCCTCCTTTTCCTTCTTAATTGAGTGGTGTTAGTTCCTATGTTATTCCACTAATACCTGTCACACCTCCCGCTCTCTCCCCTCCCTACCTCTGTTGTGCTCTGGAGGACCCAGGCATGTTTCTGTAGTTAATGATAGGTAGGTGGGTTTTTCCTGTGAACACGCCAGCCAGCGGCCATGTGAAATCCACAACAGTTTACAAGTATTGATACTGACAGGGCACAAAGAGCTCCTGGCCATTTATAAGGAATGTATGTGTTTCTGGTGTATTTTATGTAATCTTTTCTAAAAATAAGCTTAGAATTCCTACAACATGCAACAGTAAATGTGTCACTTTTGTGTCGTGCAATATGGAGCAGAGAGCTACTCATAAGAATTATACGTATTTCTGAAGATTTAATCACTTACATAATTTTTATGCATTTTTATACATTTATGTTTCTATTCAAAGGTTTAAATATTTGTAAGAACTATAAGAACCCTGTGAAACCAGGGAAATGTTATGGATACATGTAAGGAGAGATCAAATAGACTGGTAATCACATCAGTGTGCATTCCGTTTTGGAATAGCACTGGGCATATACTAGGCGCGCTACCTCTGTGAGATGTGACTATTGCTTCGAGACAAAGCTGAAACTCTCTAAATACAAAGGCCCTCAGAGAATACTGAAGAAATGGAATAAAAACTGTCAATGGAAAGAGTAAAGCTTTGTAAAATGAATGTGATAACAGTCCCCGGTAAACTAATAAACATGCTGTGGTGTGCGGAAGCAGACTTGTACATGGAACTTACAGATGTGAATGCTCTAGTCCAAACTAGTTGATAATGAGTAAGACAGATTGGGGGGGGGGGCAACTAGTTCAAAGGTCATATGTGATCAAATAAGACAGGTGTTCGGTAACAATTTTCAGTTTACCTGTCTCCCCAGCAGATGATGAGCTTCCTGGAGGAAGAGATGGGATTGTATCCTTATTCATTTCAGTTTTTCCAGGGTCTAGTCCCCAATCCAGAGCGGCCCCTCAGTGGATGTGTGATGAGTGAAGGAATGTGTGAATGCGCGAGGGGAGGGCTGACTAGGATGCACAGGTTGGACAGGAAAGGAGTGGGGAGGCGCTCGCTAAGATGGCCACAGTAGCGGCCACATTTCTGTCCATATCTGGACTGCCCTTCTCCTTCTGCTTTCCCACTGTAACTTCGACCTGACCTCTACAGCCGGTAGCTAATGCTTGTGCAGCGTGTTACACTATATCAATGCTTCGTACAAGTCAACTCATTGACTTTGATCTTAAAACATCCCTGGAGTGTTAGACAAAGTGAGAGTTCTTATCTGCGCGCACAAATGAGGCCCCTGAAGCTCAGAGAGACTGTGGCTTGCGTCCCACAGCTGATACCAGGTAGAGGCAGGACTCAGTTCCAAACCACCTCAAGCCTACTTCACCATCAGATGCGGAACACAGGGAGGCACATCTGTGGGAGCAGTTACAGTCTTCCCAGGGAGCTGCCCGCTGAACTGGGCCTTGAAGCATTAATACTGGCATTCTCTTCCCCAGGGTAGCCAGACCCCAGCAGGAAGAGTGATACATCCAGGGATGTACTAGGGGAGGAAGAGCCAGGCAGTGGTACGCAGGGGTGACAAGCAGGGGCTGTGCAGTCAGGCTTGGCTTAGAATCTTACTTACGCCTCTTACTTGTTATGAGATCTTCCAGAAATCTTTTTGATTAAAACTATTTATTGAACACTTGCTCTGCACCATTCAATGACTAGGTTGTGGGTATACAGGGGTTAAAAAAAAAAAAAGCATTGCTTTTCCCATTATTGGTTGTCTAACACTAAACAAGAACATACTTTTATGTATAATGAGCACACAAACGTGGTTGCAAGGAATTAAGTGCATAAAAAAGCAAAGCGCTTAGCGGCTGCCTGGCATATAGTAATGGCTCTGGCCATGGTAGCCAGATGCAGGTGCTTCAGAGTCCTAGGAAGGTTCCACCTCACCACGCACACCCACACGGCTCCATGTGGTCCTATCACCACCGATCTGCACCCGACATCAAATCCTAGATTAGACCACCCTCTAATATTAATGATTCCTACAGTTAGGTCTCCATAAATCTCCAAGTGCCTTCATATCTATTCGTGATTTTAATTACCACCACCACCCACTGTGGTGAGTGTGGTCCTCCCCTAATAACAGCTAGAGAAATGCAGGCCACTATAGTCTGTGACCCACAAAACACAGCAGGCTAGCCAGGAGTGGCCTCCCAGCTCCGTGCCTTCCTGCAGGCCCCCCAGAGGGCCCTCATCACCTCAGAAGCCTTTGCTAGCTCCTCCCTGCTTCCTAACTGCAAGTACAAGGTCCCTGACAGGGCACACAAGCGTGCTTCCCAAGCCCAGATCGTGTAAGAGCAGTGATCCTGGTTTACAGTAACATTTTCCCTCTAGGAAAGGACACTGTAGTGAGCTTTACCTAAATCTAATCTAATATCCTTTATTCTGATTATTTATCTTACTGGTTTGGGCACTAAATGTCATTTATTTCATAAAATGATAATGCTTATAGTTGATTTCTTTTAAAAAATATTCCTATTTAGCAAAATAAAGAGCTTGATCTAGTTCCTTATTTGTTTTTTAAACTGATGTGTGAGATCCAAAAGATAGGACTTTAGTAGTCAGGACTGGTGCCCAGCCCTAAGGCCTTCTTCTCTGATACCCACCCCCGCTCCATCCTGTGTCTTCACCTCCTCCCCCTCCCCTTCTCTCCCCCTCTCTCTCTTTCCTCCCTCCCTCTCCTCTGATCAAGCAGTGCCTGACCTAATCTGTTCACCATTCCTCAAACTGTATGATTGCCTATGTCTTCAGGTCAGTCCGTAAGATGGCCCTCCCTGGCCACCTCTTTCCATCCCACGAGGTATACTTAAAGCTTGCCTTTTATTTAATTTCCCTCTAGGGCGCCTGGGTGGCTCAATCCGTTAAGCATCTGCCTTTGGCTCAGGTCTTGATCCTGGGGTCCTGGGATAGAGCCCCACCTTGTGCTCCCTGAGCCTGCTTCTCCCTCTCCTCCCCACTCATGCTCTCTCTCTTGCTATATCTGTCTCTCTCTCTCAAATAAATAAATAAAATCTTAAAAAAAAAACCTTCCTTCTATTCTCCCAGACCGTGCTAAGCACAGTCCTCCCAGGGAGTTTGCTGGTTCCAGTGTAGCCTCTCCCCTTTCCTAGCAGGGTGGTGGTTTGTCCATGTGCCTCTCCCGTGAGAACTTGAGCCCCGTAAGGGCGGAGATGAAGCCATAGCCTTCCTTCTGTCCACTCCTTGTGCTTAGCCCGGTGGCTAGCCTATCACTAGACCACATGGATGAGGTAGAGGGAAGGAGAGGCAAGGAGGGAGAGGAGGAATGAGGAGAACAAAGAGGAAATACAGAGAGGCACAGAATGGAGAGACAGGGATACACACAGAGAGAAAAGACAGAGCCCGGAAGAGAAAGACAGGGAGAGGGCCAAGAAACTGAGAAGTAGAAATAGAGAAAGAAGAGGGGGGGGGAGAAGAAAAGAGCTGTGTTGTGAAAAACAGGCATCAAGGGAAGGGAAGAGAAGGGAGGGGAGGGGAGAGGAGAGGAAAGGAGGGGAGAGGAGAGGAAAGGAAAAGAGAAAGCAATGGGAGGAGGAAGTTTGCTGCCTGTGAGTGAACAATTTCCGTCTAGTGTGTATCCGGCAATCTGCAACCTCCACTGTTGTTAACTCAGCAAACCTACCTTCTCAGGGTGAAAACACCTGCCTTCCCATCACTCATCTTTAACACATGCGGGGGGCTTTGATTGTGGTCCATCTTTCATCCTGTAATTATCTGAATATATTTGCATTAAATTATATTTAGATTTTCATCATCTCCTTAATTTTCCAAGATAAATAGAAAAATCTTTTTTTTAAAAAATGAAAATGCTATAGACCACGTATTTAACCTTAGAAAATTGGCAGTCCATTAAAGAAAGCAAGCATTTGCTGCTTTGGCAAAAATATTTTATTCCAGAGGATAGTTTCTTCCAGGATATGTACGAAAACTCCCAAGTAAGTTTTAGAGTGATGGATCTTGACCAACTTAGCTCTAATTTAAAAGTTGTTGTTGTTGTTGTTGTTGTTGTTGTTGGACATGTATATACTCTTGTGGATACAGCTCTCTGGAAAGCACCTCAATTTCATAAAATTATAACTTTTTAAGAGCATGGCATCATTTTTTTCTAAGTTTTGGTTTAAAAAAAAAGTGAGTAAAAATGAACATTTCAAACTCAACTCACCAAAGGGATGTCATGATAAGTACACAGTTAAGGATGCCCTAGAATGAAAAGGTGAGATCTCACTTCAAGTTGGGTGTAACCATCTCAACCACTGTTCTGTATGGAGTGCTTCCAAAGAGTTTCGCTCGCCTTGCCTCATTGCATGCACACAACCACATCAGTTCCTTTCATCATTTCCATTCCAGTGTGGCATCAGGGCTCCCAGATTTAGGTCACTAGAAAAGTCAAAGAGCTGGTAAGTGGCCAAGCTGAGTTTTGTCCCAGAAACATCTGACACCAAAGCCCATGAACCAAAATGTTCTTCCCGGTGTGACAAAGACATAACCTTCGTGACTGTTGACCGAGGTTGATTGAGACTGACTGATAGATCTGCTGACCTTTAGCCTTAAACCCTGAAAAGAGGAGAAAGAAAGACACTGCAATTTATTCAATGTATCCTTTCATTTAACTCCAACAACCAACCCATGCAATAGGAATATTTAGATATTCATCCCCTTTGACCACTGAGGAAATTGAGCTCCCGAAAGGTTAAGTAGCTTGCCTGGTTCCCCAAATTGCCTCTCCAGTCATTTAGACTCCTGAAGAAGGTATGAAAGCCCAAAGTCTTCATAGCCTGCCCCCCTGGAGATGAGAACCGTTACTTCTTTGTATTTGTTTAAAAGCTGAACTTCTGTTGAGTGCTTGCTGCATGCCAGACGGCGTTTCATTAAGTGCATTGCAGAAATCCTCTCATTCCCTCCTCACCGCAGACCTGTGAAGGAAGTTCACTCTCTCAGCCCTCTCCTGGACTCTTTATTCACCCTAGAGCAGAGAGCAATTTGACTTCAGGGCACAGGCAGGTATAGTAAGACAACAGTCTCAGGAACATGCTGGAACTGGAGCATGTAGGCCCAGCCTAAGGGCATTCAGATTCTGACTATTTAAAAACACCCCCCAGGCCAAATATGCCTGTCTGCCAGCCTTGTTTATGCCCCTGCAGGTTCCTTATCCCGGCCCCCCAGAGACAGTGGGGACTCAGCCTGTCACTGTTGCTACTCTGTTTACAAAGCCTGGCACCATCTTTCATACTCTTATTTTAAGATAATACCATGGATCCTCCCAACTTGGGTAATCCAGAACCATCCATTCCACTTTCCTGCGGCTTCTAAAGTAGCTACACACAGTGCTCATGTTATTACAAGACCCTTAATTGTTATTAATTGTCGTTGGAGGTGACAATAATTAATGCACTGTAATGAAGTGCTAGCCCACCATCCTGGTGTGTGTATTTAACCTGGACTTGTCTAAGGAGATGAACACTTGCGAGAGAGACCTTCATGCCTTGCTGCTGAAGAAGGGACAGGGGTGGAAGAGTTAATCCAGAGACCCAAAAGCCTTGGGCCACATCTTCTGTGGGAAGATCTCAGTGCCCTGGTCTGTGCCTTCCTGCTTCCCGTCAGCCCCGTGGCTCCCTGCTGCCAAGCCAGCCTCACTTGATCAGAGCAGCGGGCTCGTTTGATGACATGCCCACAAAGGCTTCAAAAACCAATTACCACGCTGCCGATGACAAATACGAAAGGAAAAAAAGCAGCAATGATCGTTTAATAAATTTATTATGAAGACAAATGACCCTTGCATAAATCACCCTGCCTCATTACTGAAAGACCTCGCTTATTTCAGACGTGTAGACAACAAGGGTTCATTTCAAAACTGTGGTAGTACAACCCCTGGGTGGCCTTAGGAAGACTGAGGAATCCTCCTGGCCTGAAACCAGTGGGTCCCCTGGTGAGGTTCCCCAGGATGATGACAGCCATTAGCTCAGCCCCCGTGTGCTGCTTTTCTGGACCACAAGATACGAAAGTGAGGGTCATTCTGCATTTCCACACCACGTAGAGACTTGGAATGAACAGCCCAGAGAGGGGTGGCTGAGAAGACACCAGCAACCACCGTCGATGGGCTGGGTAGGCACTCTGTTATACACAGCAGAGTGAAAATTTCATCCTGTCCTCGTCAAACATACAGGGGCAGCAGCTGCTAAAAGCTTAAGAACATTGGCTTTGGACTTAGGTAGCTCTTGTTCAAGTCCACAGTCTACCAGACCTTCACTCTGTGACCTTGGCCAAGTTACTGAACCTAAGTCTTATCCCCTAGTCCATAAAACAGAGAGGAAAAGTAGCTACTGCACAGGTGTGTTGTTGTAATGATTAAATTAAGTAATACAGGATGAATACTTAGCATAGAAAAGATTCTTCATGTGTTGTCGTGAAGTTAATTATTATTTCCCCACTTGACACAGGAGAAAACCCAAGCTCATCACAGTTGAGTGTCTCATCCACAGAACACAGCTAATAGTGTAGCCTGGACTCAGACCCATATCTGTGTCCACCTCCCCTGCCCTTTGCTTAGAGCCTAAGGCTTTCGATGTGCGAGGGTAGCCCCAAGGTCTGTAGTCTACTGGGGGAAATTTACTGGAAACTACACCTTGAACAATTACCTTCATTTCCTTCCAAATCAGAGGTAAGGAGTCTTCCCCATTTTGATGCCAGCTGACTTCTCGAATTAGTAGAAAAATTAAACAACCTCAAATGTATGATTAAAGGTACGGGAGAATTATTTCTGTTCTGAAATTGATTATAAACTTGCAGTCATCGTTCTGTTTTATTTTTCTAAATACTTGAGTAAAAATGCCTACTTCCCTGCTCTCCTACTGCGTATCCTGTGTCGTTGCCTCACACATGGGTTACTTGGAGGACTGCCAAGGGCATGTGAGCTGAGACCCGTGGCTTAGGCCCACTGGTGGACTTGAGCTAGTCTTTATATATATATGGCTATAGTCTTATTCCATGTCTAGTCTCTACATACAAATAGTTCAAGGAGACTGCAGAAGATTGACTCTGGCCACACAATGGTTAGTCCGACAATGTCCCAGTAAAGAAATGTTGGAGGGCCTGCTGTGTGTTAGGAAAGGACTTGGCAACAAAACCTTACGAATAGGGAAGCCGCTACTTTGAAAAAATGGTTTATGACTGCCTTCTGAGGCAAGTCTGTCCCTGTCAGTGGTGAGACTCTCAGAATACCAAAGGGCTGTAACTGTTCTCTGTTTACTAGGCACTTACTGAGTGCCAGGTACAGGGGAGCAATGATGGGTCACACGTGAGCCTTCCACCCCATAGTCTCCCTCCATGTGGGAGTACCTCAGCAAAACCCTCTGGGAGAGAACTCTCCGTTCCCCTCCCCCCACCCCAACTTTGAGCAGAAATTGGAACTCCTGAATAAACCCCATGCTTTTTGTTAAGAAATTTTAAAAGTAACGGAGGGAGTAGGGAACTCACTTCAATGTAGAGACTACCAGCATGTCATCCCCTCACAAGAGAAATACAGTTGTTGAGTCAAAGGATCTTTTCCTTTTCAGCCCAAATCTCTTCCTCTCAACACACACACACACACACACACACACACACACACACACACACACACAAGCACAAGCACACGATCATGATTTCTCTCTCACATACACACTTTCTCTCTTCCACACGAAAATTTACTCTCCTACACACACACACAGACACACACACACACACACACATGCTCATGCATGTTTTCTCTTTCACACATGCACACACACACAGTAGCTCTCTCTCTCCGTCGCGCGTGCGCGCACACACACACACACACACACACACACACACAAATGACCAAGCCTTTGAACCCAGGACAGAAGGTGGGACAGAAACTCGGACAGTCTACAGACTGTCTTGTCAGAGAGGAAGCAGCAATGTGGATCCGAAGGTGATGCAGACAAAAGAGCTGCCTTCTGTTGGGGCTAATGCTTGAGAGTCCTGGGCATGTCTGCCAAGTGGGGCCCTGTTTCCAGCCTTGAGCCTATGGCATTGCAGGGGTTGCTCCCTCCTCCCCTCCCCTCTGTCTTGCTCTCTCCCCTCTGCATCTGTACCCCTTTACCCTGCTCCTGCTGCTGCATGTCTGAGAGGGAAGGCAGGAGGACCAGCAAGCGCACCTGTTGGTGTGTCAGCGCGCCCCTCACTCTGCCTCGTGCTGGGTGTAGGGTTCGGCATTCCATTCCCATAGCAAACCTATGAAGATGACATATATTTTTTTAATTTAAAAACCCCTTCACTTATTCCCCCCCACCGTAACCACCAGTTTGTTCTCTGTATTTATAACTGTTTCTGTTTTATTTGTTCCTTTGTTTAGTCTTTTAGATTCCACATATAAGTGAAATCATATGGTATTTGTCTTTCTCTCTCTGACTTATTTCACTCAACATCATACCCTCTAGGTCCATCTGTTGTTACAAATGACTAGATCTCATTCTTTTTTATGGCTGAGTAATATTTCATGTATATATATATATATATACACCACTTTTTCATCCATTCATCTATGGATGGACACTTGGGCTGCTTCCAGGTCTTAGTTACCGTAAATAAAGCTGTAATAAACATAGGGGTGCATATATCTTTTCAAATTAGTGTTTCCATATTCTTTGACTAAGTACCCCCTAGTAGAATTACTAGATCATATGGTATTTCTACTTTCAATTTTTTTGAGGAACCTCCATACTGTTTTCCACGGTGGCTGCACCAGTTTGCATTCCCGCCAACAGCGCACGAGGGGTCCCTTTTCAACACTTGTTATTTCTTGTCTTTTTGATTTTAGCCATTCTGACAGGTGTGAGGTGCTATCTCATAGTGGTTTAGATTGGCATTTCCCTGATGAGTGATGTTATGTTGAGCATCTTCTCGTGTCTGTTGGCCATCTGTATGTCTTCTTTGGAGAAATGTCTGTTCAGGTCCTCTGCCCATTCTATATCAGATTATTTGGTTTTGGTGGGCTTTTTTGGTGTTGTGTAAGTTCTTTCTATATTTTGGATATTAACTCCTTATCAGATATGTCATTTGCAAATATCTTCTCCCAGTCTTTGGATTGCCTTTTCATTTTGTTGATGATTTCCTTTGTTGTGCAAAATCTTTTTATCTTGCTGTAGTCCCAGGAGTTCATTTCTGCTTTTGTTTCCCCTGCCTGAGGAGACAGGTCCATAACTATGTTACTGAGGTGAAGAGTATATTATTATCCCCATTTTACACACGAGGAAACCAAGGCTCAGAGTAAAAGACTTCCGCAAGACTGCCCCACTACGTGGCAGAGCTTGGATCTTGTCCCAGGCCTGACTGACCTCAAGGCCTCTTCTAGCCCTCTCCTTAAGAAATTGTGGGAGGACAGGAGGGAGATTCCAAACCTTAAGATGAGGGTAGCTCAGCGGGGATAGGAGTGAGGAGAAAGGGAGGAGCTGAATGCACCTCACTCCACAACTTGTTTCAAAGCTCATCTTGGCTCAAGTTCCCTTTAATCCATCCCCTTCCCCTTGCTCTCAGTCCCAATGATAGTAACTGGGGCGTGAATTGAGGCCAGAGGACTGACCTTTTGTGTGCTGGCAGTCTGTCACTGGCTGTGGCCATTGGGGGAGGGGATGGTGCACAACCTCCCAGCCCAGTGGCTCTCCTCAGGGGATGGCTATTCCTGGGAGAGGGAGCAGCTGTGAGTCATTAGCAGCCAACACTCACAGCAGCTGGGAAGAGGGTGCACCAGCCCAATGAGGGGGGTCTGGGCAGAGCACCAAGAACATCCCCTACTGACACAGAATGAGAGAATGATGGCCTACTGGCTAGTTGGCATCCTTAATAGAGCACTGCCAGCTTATTTTATAGGTGAGGAATCCGATGCCCAGAGGGAAGAGCTCTTTACACACCTTTACATCCCCTGAGAGTCTTCCACGGTGTGACCCTATACTAACTTCTAGCCCGTCTGCCCTGCTTGGAGTATGCTGGCATTCCAGCCCTGCCTATGCCTTGTTCCCCAAAGATCCAGGCCCTTCCTTTGCCACCACGCCTTCACTCATGCTTCTTCTGTCGCAGTCTGAGAAATACCTTCCCTTTTTTCTCTACCAAGTGATTATAAATACCCTGTAGGCTCATTTCATAACATATGGAAGGGTGGGTCCATCACAGACTGCCTATAGGGCTTTGTAGCTCCTTTTAAAGCAGCCTAAAAGGATTTGTAGTCTTAGAGCAGCTGACCTGTAGGAGCCCATAGACTATCTGTATATGGCTGCACTGCCGTTATGGGTCTCCCATAAGTACTTATAGAACATTATGGATTTCTTGTAGAATCCCACAGATTACCTATGATAATTGTGCCATGTTCAATAGTCTTTCGTAGGACTATCTATTGAGTACTTACTATATGCCAGACCATGCTCTGAAGAAATGAGGTGAACAAAACTGACAGGGTCCCGGCCCTTTCTCTAAACATAAGAAAGACAGTCAATATGCAGGAAACTAATAAATAATTTCAGATGACATTAAGTACCACTGAGAGTGATTGGGGCAAAGACCCAAAATTCATAGGTCAAAGAAGGGCTTTTCTGAGGAAGTAACATTTGAGCTGAGATCTGAACTGTGAGAAAGGATCATCCGGAAGACGGTCTGAGAAAGCAGCCTTCCAGATAGAAGAAATAACAGATGTGTTGGTCCAGAGGCAGGAATGAGCTTGATATAGTTGAGGAACAAAAACCGTGTCAAGGTTACGGTTAGTGAACAAGCACGAGAGAGGACACTGAGCACATACTAGTGATAAAGAGAAAAGCCACAGTACCTTCCCTCAAGAAACTCAAACTCTATTTCCCTAGTCACTTTTAGATTGTAATAGTAAGTACCATCACAGATCACCTATGGGTATTTATGGTACTATTTCAGGACTTACAGGAGCTCTCAAAGATAGTCTATGATGATAATATTTCACTATGAATTGCCTATAGGAACATGATATGTCAACTCAACTCACTTGAGTATTAGAGATGAGCTGCAGGTTCTTACAATCTCAGTACAGGTTCATTTATGTATACTTAAGGCAAACCATTAGTGATGCCTCCACAAGCTGATAGTTGCATTGCAGATGACCTGACACTTGACATCACTGTGGTTCCGTCATAGACCCTTTAGATGCTTTTCAATTTCTAAAGCTTGCAAAATATGTTTGCTATATCACTAAGGATTGTTGGAGATTATTTTTAAACTTAAGACTGTCCCAGGGACGCCTGGGTGGCTCATCAGTTAAGCGTCTGCCTTCAGCTCAGGTCATGGTCCCAGGGTCGTGGGATCGAGTCCTGCATCGGGCTCCTTGCTCAACAGGGAGCCTGCTTCTCCCTCTGCCTGCCACTCGCCCTGCTTGTGCTCTCTCTCTCTCTAACAAATAAGTAAATAAAATCTTTAAAAAAAAAAAAAAAGACTGTCCCAAAGAACAATTTCTCTTTGACTCAGTTTTCACTCTGTTGTATTAATTAACATGAGAAATTAATCCCAAACAAGTATTTGGAACAAACGATAACACCCAGTTAGAAACATTTCCCCGGTATGTAAGGATCAGGTACAGCTCCAAGTGACAGAGATGCACAAAAATAGTGGTTTAAATAAGATGGAAGATAGAAGGCTATTTCTCTCATAGGAAAGTCTGAAGTCCACAGTCCACAGGGATAATCTAGCAGTTCTGTGCAAAATCTTCAGGGCCCCAGGCTCCTTCCAGCTTCCTGCTCTGTCATCCAAGATGGCTCCCCAGCCACTGTACCCACGTTCCAACGAACAGGATGGACAGAGAAGGAAAGAAAAGGCAAAGAGTGTGTGCTATTTTCTGGGGACGGCTTCCAGAAACTGTCTCAATACACTTCTGCTTACCATTAACCAGAACTTAACCACGTGGCCACATTGCTGCAAGGAGGCTGAAAAATGCAATCTTTATGCTTGGCAGTCATATTCTCTTTCTAAGAAAGAAGGAGAAATGGATAATGAGGAGCGATCAACAGTTGTTAGTATACCGTATGGACACAACGCATGTAACAAAATTCACATTAGTAGAAATGTCCCAAACCAGTGCTTGCTAGCCCTAGGATGTTAAAACAAAAACAACCCCAAAAACCCAGTAAAACTAAATTTTAAAAAGGAGGGAGTCCATTATAGTGTTTCCAACTTATAATTTGCCCTAGTCAGGACATGAAAAACAATTTAAATGTATCATCCACCATAATAATCATCTCCTTAAAAAAGACTTTATCACACACAGAAAAAAATAGAAAAAACTTTAAAAATGTTTTAAATGGAATAAATTTAGCTTTGGTGAGGAGGTGGGATAGTCATTTTTTTCATTTCACCACGAGGCAGTGAACACTTATCAAAGACCGGTATTATTTAATGATGCTTCAACCTAAAAGAATTTAAGACAGTATGACATTTTCTGTTTCTAAAAGCTTCCCCCAAGTTACAATAATAATGGCCATTTATTTAGGGCACAAGCTATTAACTGGTGGACCTCGAGCCAGATTCTATTCATAGATGTTGTGTTGGAGCTAATCAGTAATTTCTAAAAAATACGTTGTCAACCTCTAAAACTTAAGAGAGTTTGCATTTAAAAAATGTTTAATTCCTGCTTCTCTTGAAAAGTGGGACGTGCTGCATGTTGAGCCCTCATTTCCACATGATCGCCCCCAGCTGGAGGAATGGGAGCCTTCGATGGGGTGTGTGCTTGCCAATTCATTATGGTCCCACCTGGCCGGGGCCTCTCCTTTCTGCTACCTGCCAGGCCCCTGTGGAAATCAGAGTTTGTGACTCCAAATTAGAGCCAGTAATGTGCAGGTACTTGCATATGTGTTTCTAAATTTCACATCAACCCACAAGTTAAGCATTATATCTCAAGATCAAAGAATGGAGGGGTAGGATTATTTGCTCAGGTACCAAAGGGCTAATAGCTGCCCATCTGGAGTTTGGACCCAGGCCCCTCTGGCTCTAAGGCCCATGTGTGTTCCGCTGTGCCACCCTGCCTTCCAGTGGGCCTATGACCCACGTCGCCGTCAGCCCTCATGTAGGTAGAATTATTCATGCCATCTGGGTTATAAGACTTCATTAGAATTAGCTGACAAAAAATTTGAATTTCCCGTTTCCCTTGTATTATTTTAGATTCCTTTTTATATTTATTTTTGAGGGGGGAAAAAAGTCCTGGGGAAGGAATGATGGATCAGAGGAGGCCATAGCCATCCATCATGCAGACACAGCATGCATTTAAACAGCTCTGAGAACATAAACTGGTTACTTAATCGGCCCTAGCTAATCCATGGAGTGAAGAAGCCAAGCTGCATTATGGGAAACGGCTTCCACATGTCGGGTGGGCATATCCAACAGAGCCCCAGGGTTCTTGAAGCAGCTGCTAACTGAGGCTCAAGGCCTTCCCGAGCCTCCCACCCGCTTTAGGCTTTCAGTGCCTCATGGGTAGGGGTTTTCAGAGCATGAGGAGGTGCTGGATCTTTCGTTAAAGACGCAGTCCTGACATGGAATGAGAATTTAAAATGTGCATGTCTTTGAGCTTCCTTTCATTCACAACTGGACTTCTTGACTCGTAGCAGCATGCTGAGAGCTTCCAGTAAGATACAGAAAAACAAAAAGTCCCACTACCTGCTATATTCCTACTACACACAGTCTAGCTGTCACTTAAAAGACTACGTACATGTGAAACATATTTAAGCATGACTTTATCAGCTCTTTCCAGATCATTCAGTTTGACAAATGCAGTGCTGCTTCCTTCCGTTCTTTGAGTTGAGGTGACTGCTGTGTGACAGGAAGGAATGGTGAGAGGTGTGTGCGGAGCTGAAAGGTATGATCCTGGCCCTCAAGATGCTCTCAGTCTGGTATGGAAGACACACACGGACAGATTGTTCATGCATTCACTCACTGATTCCCCACACTGGTTTTAAATGCCTCTCTGCCTTCGTGAAGTTTACCTTCTAGCAGAAGGTAGAAGAGCGTTGCATTCCTTTCCTAAGGCTGGGGTGAAAAGCACAAACTCCACGACTTAAAACAGCATGAATTGAACAGGAGTGTCTTTCCAGCCTACCACGTATTCCAAATGAAAAGATAACTCTTGGGGCGCCTGGGTGGCTCAGATGGTTAAGCGTCTGCCTTCAGCTCGGGTCATGATCTCAGGGTCCTAGGATCGAGCCCTGCATCGGGCTCCCTGCTCAGCAGGGAGCCTGCTTCTCCCTCTCCCTCTACTGTTCCCCCTGCTTGTGCTCTCGCTCTCTCTGTCAAATAAATAAATAAAATCTTAAAAAAAAAAAGAAAAAAGAAAAGATAACTCTCAAGTGCCTAACTTCCGAGTGCCCAATCAGGACGGAGGGCAGGTCAACAGCGACAGAGTGCTAGGAGTGAATCAAGGGATCCCAGAATCCAGAGCTCGGGACACACAAGGAGCCTCTTCCAGGCAAGCATAGCAGAGAATTCTGCCCGGCATGTAGTGGAGGCCCGGTGAATACTCATTCCTGCAGCCATTTGCAAATAGCACTAACTTTGCTCCTGTCCAGAAAAATTCTGTTTGTCCAGACGATGTCATTTTTTAAATACAACACGACTTATGTTTTAAACAAACATCATAGGTTTGAGATGTATGCTGAAGTGACCAAACAAAATGTTGTAACATCTAGAGTATAAAAACTGGTGGGGCCTATGTTTCCAAGTTTATTTTTTTGACAGAATGCCAGAACTTTTACAAAATATGTTATTTGTTAAAATAATAATTTACATTTCTTCTGCCTTTTAGAATTTGCAAGGTGCTTTCATGTTACTGTATTTATTTAATCTTTACAAAGAACCCAGTGACTCTCCTGAATTTCCAGAGGAGGAAACCAGGATCCATTTCCATAGGCCAATAGCAAGAACAGAGAAATGCCTGAAGAAACACCTTCTAATGAACTGTTACCTTTCCTCTTTAATTCATTTTAGAGAGAGAGTGTGTGTGCATGCGCAAGCAGGGGGAGGGAGAGGGACAAACAGACTCTGCGCTGAGCATGGAGCCCGATGCGGAGCTGCAACTCATGACCCTGAGATCACAACCTGAGCTGAAATCAAGAGTCAGATGCTTAACCGACTGAGCCACCCAGGAGCCCTTACCTTTTCTCTTTAAAATATATTTATTGTTTGGTAAGGTTTTAGCCTCTAGTCCAAGGATTACACATACAAATTCCTACAGGCTCTAAGCCGACCACAGGAGGTATAAATAGGCTTGGTGTAAGGTCGCAGGGAGTTGGATCCTGCTCAACAGTATACCCCCAAGGGATTCATATTGCAGTTTATATTTACAACATGCATTTCTATGACACATGTAATTTTATCAAAGCAGAATTAAGCTAAATATGTCTTCACAACAAATTAAGGGCAGTAGGAGTCGGGGATATCCCCCACTTGACAGATAAGGAAACTGAGACACAGGAGAGTTAACTTGAAACCAATAGTAGAGCTTCATCACTAGGCAGTAGAACGTAGTTAAAAGTACATGTTTTAAAGGCTGGTGGACTTGACATAGGAAATCGCCTTTGCAACTTGCTGAGCTCTGCGATGATATGGAGTTGCTTCCCTTTGCTGAGCCAGGGTGTCCCCATTCTACGTAATGGGAATGATAATGTCCACTTTGACAAGCTGTTTGAATATCAAGTGTGATCATATGTGCAAATATTTAGCCAAACATCTGACATATCCTGAGCATTTGATAAATAATAGTTAAATGGTGTTATTTATAGAAAGGAGAAGAACTCCAGGCTCTTCTAAGGGCATGTTTTCTCCTATGGCTTACCAAGCCCTCAGGTTTGAAGACTCAAATGCTTTATTGGAAATTCCTTCAGGATTCTGCAGTGATGAAGCTCAAGCTTAAGAGGGCAATGCAGTCCTTTTCCTTTTTCTTTTTCTTTTTTTTAAATATCTGTTCAGCAGGTTGACTTAATGATCAGAGGACAGAAATAAATTTGCACATGGGAGAGAAAATCATAGATTGTCAGAGATAGAGGTGACCTTACTTTTCACATGAAGAAACAACCACAGTTAAACTATCTATATAAACAAATTGTAAATATAATTACACATAATATAAATTTTATATATTCAATTTTCATATTTTTATAGATATTCTGTTCTATATATCATATATATTTTTATATTATATATATCTAATGTGTATACACACACACACATATTTTTGGTTGTTGTTCATCTCTCCATGGAGAGGGTCTAGAGCATAGACACTTTTTTTCTGGGAATGGACCTGCCTCAGTATTAGGGTATTATAGGGTGCATATGGGAGGGGAGGAGGAAAGAAAGGGTGTTCGCAGTCTGGCAATTCCTCTTTTTGCCCTCACGACCTGTGCTCTGTTCTCCCCAACAAATCTGAGTCCTGAACCTTCCAAGGGTCTGCCTGGCTGATGAGCCTCCTGGTCAGCTGAATCTGTTGCCCTCAGCTGTCACTGGACTGTTTGCTGGGGGGACCAGTCATCCAGGAGCTTTCAGATTTTCTTACATTTGCTTACACGTCTCATGTGCTTGCGGTCCCTCCCTCATTAATTGCTTATCCAGCCCCCATTCTGTTATTCTTTGATTTTGATGAGATGACTAGAGGAAGAGAAAATAGATGTGTGTGGTCCAACTAAATTCTTTACATAGACAAGCTTCATTCAACTTGTTAAATGAAGTTCAAACTGGGCAGGGCTGAACGCAAAGCAGGAAGACCTAATGCACAGGGACTGTGATGGTAAGTCGAGAGATGATGAGAGTCTGAGCTAAGGGATGGGCTTTTGGAAAGGATGCACAGAAAGGGATACATTTTGGTTATGTTTTCAAGGTTGAAGTAAAAAGATTTGATGACGTCTAGTTTCCACAACTGGATAGACGATAACTCTTAAAATAAGGAAGGCAAAAGGAAGAATAGATTCAAAGAGAAGATAATGAGTTCAGTTTGGCCACATTAGGTCATATTGGACATTATAGAAAATGAATATTTTCACGTGAAAACTGAAGATATCATAAAAAACGTATGATGAGTAGGGAATGTAATTGGACAAATGTTCACAATAGTAACTTTTAACTCTTTAAGCTGTGATTCAGTACAAATGTACGTAGATACATACACACACAACCAAACACAAGACTCAAAAAGAGCATACCTTTAAGTTTGATATCCTATGATATTTTCTGTTATTCAATTTAAATATAATTCTGGTCATAACCCACTAAATTGATTTAATGACTTACCGATATATCATGAAAAATACTGGCCCACAAGGTATGGCTGATCTTCGGAGACAAGAATGCAAATCATGAATAGGGTACCCCTAGCCATCAATCAAGATTTTGCTTTGGGGATTAGACTGTGTTCAGGAGAACGCATCAGTGTTCATGGATACTAACTAAGGAAAGTAGCTATCTAAAAAGAGGCTGAGATTTAACACTATGCATAAGGAAAAAATAATTGCAAGTGGAACAAGGAAGTGAATGAATGAAAAAAACCAAATTCTTTTGTTTTTAAGGATCCTAGGGAACCTATTGGGTTTGGGTACCACTGAAATGAATCCTCATGCGAACACAGGCCATGGCAAGAAATGGAATTTGCACTTGGAGTCAAGGAGGCTTTTTTGTTTGAAATAGGGTACAACTCAACATCTTCTCTCTGAAGCCAACCCTTAAAACACTGCCATAAAGTATGGATTGTACATTTAGTCCCTTCCTGTGTAGTTACTGTATGTTCACGAAGGGCCTTGACACAGTTTCTGGGTAAATATGAGAACTAAGGCCTCTGTTTCACTTTCCACTTTATTTGCATTTTATTTGCCACTCATGTACTGAACACCTGCTACATGCAAGACCATAGAAAAATATGGACATAAATAAGACAACTCTGTCCTCCAGGCTCTCACAATCTTGCTAGGAAGACCAAAATACAAACGACTCTGGGAGCAGGCTGACTGTAATAGGCATGCCACCAAGCACGTGAAGGACAGTAGGAGGTCAGGGGAAAGAAAATTATTTCATCTCAGGGGGCATTGCCTCCTTTCTTCCTTTCGTTCTTTGCTCAAACATCACTCCCTCAGAGAAACATTCCCTGACCACTCTAGCTTAAAGCATCATACACTACCTGCCCAGTAACTTTGTCCCATTAGCCTGTTTTATATTCTCCATGGCAATTCATATTATTAAAAATTATCTTTATTATTTACTTTTGTAGCCATACATTTAGAAAGATTTGCCCGAGGTGCCAAGAGACAATGGATAAAATATTCCAAGTGTGGTTCCAGATCTAAGTGTCTAAGTGAAAAACAGCAAAGGAAATAAGTAAAAACCATGTACACCACCCTCACGTCTCTCACCAGCATTAAGGTCATGAAATTGTCAGGCCATCACAAGGTTGGAACTGGATTTGCTCGGAGGGATTTTCTTAGCTGAGAACTGAGTCCCACTCTCTCCATGGGAGGAGTTGGAGGTGCCTGCCTATACGTGGGTTCTAGTGAGCACTACCTCAAGTGAATATCTGGGCAAGTTGAATATGTCACTGTTACCTGCAGGAGCATCACAAGCCATGCCAAAACTTAGTGACTAAAGACAAGCTATTTCCATATTTTATGATTCTGTGGACCAGAAATTAGACAGGGTACATTGCGCAAGGTTCGTATCTGCTAGGCAATGATGTCTGAGGTCTCAGTTGGGATAACCTGAGTGGTTGGGGGCTACCCAGGAAACCATGTCTGTCTGTCTGTCTGTCTCTTTCTCTCCCTCTCCCCACCCCCACCTCCACCCTGGGATGGACTAACATGAGCTTTCTCTCCTTATTTTCTTTTATAAGAGAACAAGAAATCAATACAAAAACTTATTACTTTTCTATATAGCTTCGTAGTTGACAAACTGCCTTCACCTGCATAGTCTGGTATGGTCAGCATACCGGCAAGGGGGAATTTATCTCATTCACAAATGAGGATGTTGAAGCTCAGTGAATGGAAGAAACTAGCATCCAGGCAGGTGCTAGAGCCTAGACCTGAACCAGTTCTTTTGTGTCCATTCCCAGTGTGCGCCCACATGCCTGCTCACCCCCCGTGCATGCATTCCTTACACACCCCTCTGGTCACACCCGCTGAAGTCACACACCGTCACATCCAGTGAGTGAGCAGAAAGCAGCCGCACATGGCTTGTTCAGGGCAGTGGAGCTCCCCGTTCCCAAGGGAGACGACAGCATGTGCTGACCTTGAGAGAATGATGGCTCCAGCTAGAGGAGGAGATATCGGCATTCAGAGGGAATCGGGAATGAAGAGTGCAGTAACCATCAGGTTTAATACTGTGCACACACTTCTGATGAATATGCAAATGTGGCTGGTACCAGAAGCGGGAGGCGAATAACATTTACTAAACAGCGGTGTTAAACCACTTTGAAAGGGGTGTGTCAGGAGCATGGTAATGAAATTAATCCTCTTCACCTGTGAATTATCTATCAGGGGCTTTGGGTTTCATCCAAAAATGTCTGACTTGAGTTTGCTCTGCTGAGAGCCTCTTGTGTAAACTTGATCTTAATGGAGAATGAAGCTTCAGAAGCCAACACAAGATAGGAAGTGACAAAAAGCACTGTAAACTCTAAATCTGCATTATTAGACGGTAAAGGCACTTCAGTTGTGCCTGCCCATCCAGGATGACTGCTCTGGGGCTGATGTGGACTGCTCGACAAGATTATCAAATGGGAAGACCAGTCATTGGGAAGATGGTCGGAGTGATTAGATCAGAGCTTGCACCGTCTGGCAGGAAGCCTGTAGAGAAGGGACTGAGTTCAAGTGTTTGAGGGAGAGTTCAGTCTCTCCAGTGGCAGATGAGAATGAAGCCTGCCTCTCTAAAAGGAATGCCAGACCAGATCTCTAAGTATGAACCAAAACAATCACTTATAGGCACTGTGCCAAGTACTGGGATCCAGAAACAAGTCACAAAGTTCAAGGCACTCGTCTATTTACTCAGTCTGCCATGGACACTCATTATTTGGGGCCCCCCAGAACTCATACTCCTTTCTTTTGGAAATAGCATCTAAAATTGCTTTTAGGGGTCAATGTTTTGCCCTCAGAAGTAGCCATCAGAAGGACTGGCCATCAAGATGCTCTGCCCTCTCTAGCCAACCAGACTGTGTCACAGCTTTCAATTCTGGAATGCTATGCAACAATGGTGAAGGGAGTTGGAGTGGAGTCCCCTGGCTGTGAGCTACCCGTTCTTGCTTCTCAGATCGCTCCATCCACCCTAGTTTCCATCCATCCATGAGCCTGGTCCTTCAGCCTCATTGCCAAACTTTTAATTACTGGGTATCCTCCCAGTCAATTTATGTTTCCATTTAGGTTAGCTAAAAGCCATTTCTGTTGCTTGCAACCAAGCAATCCTAACAAACACATCCTCATTCATTCATTAGCAGTCCTTCAGTACCTTTTTGCAGATATCAACTAAAGAGATGATAAGGGCTCTGTCCTCAGAGAGCTTAGCACCCGGGGGTAAAACACTGAGTCAGTGACTCACTATCTACTCCAGGATCTGGACTGAAATCAGGACAAGAACAGAGGAGTATTATAGAAATAGTATCAAGGAAATGGAGTTTTCCTGAGGGGTGTGAGAAAGCCTCACAGGGATTCTGGCATCTATCCGTACTTCAAGTGCTGACCAAGGGTATGACAGACATATAAATGAGGGAAGGGCTTCAGCAGGTGAAGTCACAGACAGAAAAGCTAGGAAGCATTACTGGAACATAGGAGATTTGTAGAAGAGAAGATGGAAAATAATATTTATACTGTATTCAGTGCTTGGTAGAAACAGTATTCTTCATTCTGGTTTTTTATGCAGTGAATTTGGAGTCCCAAAATGTTAAAGGACTTGCCTAAAGTCACACAGCTACAGAGCTATAGAGACTTACTCCTAATCACATATCCCATTCAGAGCATTTCTGTGAGGAGCAAACAGAATCAAAAGTGTCCACATATCTCTTTGTCTCAACTGGGTCAGGCCTCATGGTGAAAGATGGCATATGGTCTGTTTTCTGTTTTCAATCCCCAGAAATTAGCACTGGGTACACAGAAGGAATCTGGTGTGTTGAGTGAATATGTAAACAAATAGTTATCGATAACAAAAACAACAGCCCACATTTGGAGAGCATTTAAGAGGTTACTCGATCTCATAGTGAGCCTCAGTTGTATAAGCTACACATAGAAGGAACAATCTTTCTTTCCCAGGGTACCTACTTTGGATAGCAAAGTGATCTCCCGTTGTTATCACCCCCATTTTTCAGATAAAGAAACTGCAACTCAGAAAATCGAGAGATTGCCCTGGCTAAATGCTGGGGACCTGGGAAAGCAGTGTGTGGATTTTCAATGGGCTCCCTCAGGAAGTGGGGAGACCCTGAAGATGGATGAACTAATAGGCTCCTCATTGAAATAAAAGGCGTTAATATGTATGCAGTATTTTCTCTCTAGTAGCAGTGGAGGTTGGACGAATTGAGTCTCTATGCAGAGAAAGAGATAAAAAATAGCACAAGTAACTGGGCATCATTAAAAAAAACAACAACTCCCTTTTTAATTAAAATTAAATGTCCACTGTAAGGGGGGAAAAGCGGTGAGCAACAAATACCCACAGCTTTGTTTAATCACCTGTGATGAATTATAATTAGGATTTGAAAATTATTGAACTTTTTTCCCCTTGTTCACCTTGGAGCTCTGAAGGTGAATTTCAAAGAGTGCAGGAGGAATGAATATTAAAAAGTTTGTTTTATACTTGAACACCAGAGCTCCCATCTCATTTTTCCATTAAAGCTCAACTTTTGAAATTTTTCTCCGCTTTGCAATAATTACATCTTCAGCCTGACAACTCATTACATGACAATGCTTATGCTAATGAATTCTATAGGCACAAGGAAAGAAAAGCTCTGGCTTTTCAGTGATGAGGATTTAGAGGTGGCTTTCTCTCTGCGGTTCCAAGAGACCCTGCCTAAAACCATCCCCACCCCTGCTCCAAGCACCTTGCATTGACAAGCCTGGCTTCTTTTACTCTTTCCTGACAGATAAGCAGCATTGGCTGTCATACCCTTGCTCCACCTGGTAGCTGGTTTATTTTATTTTATTTCATTTATTTTAAGTCCTGCTTTGTTCTGGAAGACTGGAAATGAAGTTATTTGTGCAACATTTTCAGCCTCAACAATGGGACAAGCCCACTTGTCCTGCTCACCCTACAGTGGTAACGTTCTATATTTTTTTAAATACTCTCATTGTTATTCTGATCAATTCAACCTACAGCTATTATTGACTTCCTACTCTGTGCCAGGCCCCTGAACAGGGTGAGAGAGAGAGAGGGTGGGGCAAGGCTTCTAGGATACAGCTCCTGTCCTGTCCGCGCTGAGCTTACATCCTTGCGGGGGGCTCAGGCATGGGGATAGAGTAAACAGTCCTACTCCACTCTACCCACAGAGTGTGCTTGTGGCAGGGGCACGCTGATCCCATCTGGGCTTGGTGGCGCACGGGAAAAGACTTCCCCAGGAAGGTATCAAATGTGAGACCTCATCAGAGGTGGAAGGATGAGCCTTAATGGATCAGAGGGTGCGTACTGTTGGTGGTGGGGAGGGAGAGAATCGGCGAACAGCCCTGGCAAAGCCCTGGTCCAAAGCAAGGGCAGCGGAGTTCAGGGAACTGGAAGTTACTCTGGGGGGCTGGAGAGTGAAATAGAGGGTCAGGAGGTACTGTGATGGGCACTGAGGCTGGGGAGGAACACAGGGTGCATGTTCCAAAGGGCGACACCTCTAGGCTAAGGACCTCACGCCTGTGTAGCCTCAGGGCTGTGTGCAGCCAGCCAGCCAGCCAAAGGTTTTTGGGTTTTTTCCCCCCCCTGGGGAATGAGTGACTTTGCTTAAAACCCTTGAAATGCCCCCATACCAGTTGACCACTTGCTAATCAGGTGTTCTACATATATTATCATACTGAATCATCACAGCAAACCTGCCAGCATCTGTGTCTCCATCTCACCTCTTAGAACACTGAGGCTCAGCAGTATTTTGTAATGTGCTTGAGCTTCTCCTGCTGCGTGTCAGTGGCTGAACCGACTCACGCCCAGGTGGGGAGAGCTGTGCGATTCGGAAGTCCTGGTCCTGCGCTGTGCTTGGCTATTTCCAGCACTTCTGGAGAGAATGCCAAAGGGGTCACCAGCTTTCCAAGATGCCTTAGGGAGTGGAGGGCAGGGTGTGCATCCCTGTCTCGTGCTCTTTTAAGTCACTGCTCTAACAGCGCTGTAGGAGCGAGAGCCCTACCGGGCATCAGGAAACTGCTTTTAGGTTCTGCCGCTAGCTCATGGGTCATTTCACTTCAGCTTCTGTTTTCTCAATTATAGAAAGAATTGTTAGACTGTGCCCTTAGAAAAAGAAGTAGTTCAAATCAAAGGGAAGAATCTCAGTGGAAGCTTCAGCTTTAATAAGAGACAAAGGAGTTCAATGCAAGCAGCCCTCACTCACTTGTAGCTGGTGTGAATGAAATGTCGGTCTTGGGGGCTGGATAGATTTTAGGAAGCCAAAGAGGTGAAGGGAAAAGATGTCTGGAAAGATGTAAGAGAAAGGCTTAGAGTTGTATTAATATATAAGGGAGTTATAACTCAGTGAATGGATGGATGGATGGATGGATGGATGGCTAGATTCTGGCCCTGGAAGAGGAAACCATCAGCACTAAGAAAATCCTTTGGCAGAAGTTCTGCAGGACTCTGTGAGGCTCACCTAGGATCATATCAGCACCTAAGGGCTATATAGCCCCTGGATGAAAAATTGCCCTTCTGTAGTGTTCTGCAGTAACCATACTCCAGCTGGCCATCTGCCCTGATTTCTTCCTCTGCCGTTCATTGGGGTAGCAAAAAAAGACATTGTCTCTCGGAAACATTCTTTGATTCCATGCCTAGGCTAGGAAGTTGACTTCTGAGTTCCCACAGCTGTCCTCTCTCTGCCCATTGATGCCCATGTCTTTTCTGCCCACTAGACTGCAACTCCTTGAGGCCAGAGGCCATATCATTTCATTTTCATATCCCCACTATAGTGCCCGGGACAGAGTTTATGAATGTAATATCTGACACTTCCTGAGTGGGACACTGAATAGGCTAGGGACTATGTTTCATTTAATCCTTGCAAACACATCTGTGAGGTACTAGTATGTCTATTTTATAGATGAAGAAACTGAGGCTCAGAGAAGTTAAGTGATTTGCCGAAGGTCACACAGCAACAGAGTGATGGAGTCAGGATTATTTGCAGTCTATGCACTGGCAGCATCAGCTGGGAGCTTATTAGAAAAGTAGATCCCCACCTCAGACTTACTGAATTTATCAAAATCTCCAGGTGACTCATGTGAACATTAAGTTTAAGATGCACTGATCTAGTAGAATGAAAAGAAATTGCTGAATGAACAAACAATCTGAGTTTGAATCCTGGCTTCACCACTTACTTGCTGTGTGAATGGGAAAAGTGACATCGCAAAGTGTGGTTTTCCTCATCTGTATTATGGGAAGAAAACAAGAATCTACAAAATAGGTATGAGGGTACAAAAAGATCATGCCTGCAAACCCTGCCCATTGTAAAGACCCATAGATGTTAATATTATCATTAGCTATCCCCATCTCTGAACCTGACTTTGCTCATAAAATGTAGAAGGAAGGTATTAGACTGCAAGATCTCTGATTCTAACTTTGTAGCCTTGGCAATCCTGAGAACATTAGGGTGAAAACGCCATTAAGACCCTAGAAATATGTTACTTTGTGGTCATTAGTTTTCCCTCCCACACCCACTATTGTATCAAACTGCAGACAAAGCATTTATTTGCCTTGTCTCTTTCTTTCGTGTGTTACACAGCCAGGGAGGGAAGTTTCTCCTGGTTGACTCTTGCTGTCCTTGTTCACAGCTCTGACTCCTGCTCTCCCATTTTTCTGCAAAAGATTTCAGAAAGAAGTGTATGTTGATTTGCTGTATGGCTTCTTGATTAGATGGCAGATTTGTAACTGGGGTGGATGTGACAATCAGGCAGGCTTTGATTAGACCTTTCTGATATGTAAATCCAGGTGGATAAGATAAGTGGCATTAGGCTGGGGCTGGCAACAAAGGTAGGAAGAAATCCCAGGTGACTGGAATTAAAGAACCGTCTGAGCAGGGTGTTGGTGAGAATGATGTGAATTTCAAAGAGCCCGGGATAAACACTCACTTTCAGATGGGCTAATTTATGCAGGAAGTCCTTTGAGAAGCCAATTCTCTCATCCCAGAGAGTTTATAGAAGCCAGCAAAAAATGGTTAAGCACTGGAATGTAAACACTGGTAATTGGTAATTAATGGGCACACCTACGAGGAAGGCATATGCCAAATTAAATTGATTGCTTGAGTTGTTCATTGATTCATTAAACAGTATATGTGTTTTTTGAGCTCCTGTTCCATCCAGGCACTATGCTAGGTGCTGGGGACTCAGATAATAGGGTGAGAGTCCACATAGGAAGGGGCTGGAGTGCAGCTTTAACATCAGTAATTAATGTTTTCTCCTTTCTTAATTCCTTCGTCCTTTCAATTCCTGCTCCAGGTGGGACAAGGGGCAGGGCTTAAGGATACCTAGAAAGGAGAACAAATCTCAGTCTTCTCAGTGCTCATAGCCTCCACACTGCTCTAGCCTCAGTGCCTCAGACAGTGAGCACCCAGTAGGCATACAGTAGGCTCTCAAATAATTCATCTATGAATAGGTGCATGAACAGAGATCGTCATTAAACCAATAATTGCATGGGTAATTAATTACTAATTGTCCTAAGTGCTGAGGAAGAGAAGCATGGCGCAGGGTACCCTAAGAAAACAAAACAAGGTGATTTAATCCCGTCGGGGGATCCAGAGAAGCCTTCCCCAAGAAGGTGATATTTAAAATGACACCTGAAGGTGAGCAACAGTTAGCTATGAGAGTGTGGGGAATGTTTCAGCAGGTAGGTGAAGATAACACGCGTGAAGGTGCTAAGAACTAGCTCCCTACCCTTGAGGCACTAATACACCTGCAGGTAGCAGATCTTGTTAAGTAAAGGGGGATGGGAAAGGAGATGAAGTCAGAGGGTCAGAGTGTAGGTGGCGGGGGGGGGGGGGGGGGGGATAAACACCAAGACTTGTGTGAGCTTCATGTTTCTGCTGAGACAATGGGCACACTCTCATAGCTAACTGGGCCGGGGCGGAA
>NW_022589705.1:55485031-55564886 GCF_004348235.1 Phoca vitulina
GCAATCATATCCAAGATTTTGGGTCACGTTTAGGATTTTGCAGGCAATGCTGAGCTTCCTAACAATAACTCTACGTGGCAGGGCACCACAGTAACTCAACACATTGGCCTTTCAGAAGAACCTGTGCATGTTACCTTGGAATTATTCCCTGGGGACCTGTGCCTCCCGGCACTATCTGTGGCATCAGCCAAACAAAGGCGGGACTGGGAACGTGTGAAAGGACAGTGAAAGTGGAAGTCTTGCGCAGAAGACAGAAACAAAAGCTGGCAGAAACTATTTGAATCTCAGAACCGCCACACGTTCATTTTGTATGTGACCCTGGGCAAATCACTGATGCTTCTAAGTCTTCCAGGGAAGAGAAGGGGAATTTAAATGATTCTCTGTGGGAAGGGCTTTGCCTAGTACTTATCACATAGTAGGTGCTCACTTTATTTCTATAGCTTTGTTCCAAATTGAGATATTTGGGTGCCTTAAAAATTTTGTGTCCTTCCAAAACTACAGTTCTAAAATATTTGGTCAATATTCATTTGAGAGAGGTGGGGAGGAACTGATTTTCTTTTTTTTTTAAAGATTTATTTATTTATTTGAGAGAGAGCTCACGAGTGAGGCTAAGGGCAAGGGACAGAATCCCCAAGTAGTCTCCCCGCTGAGTATGGTGGGGCCTGACGGGAGGCTCAGTCTCACCACCCATGAGATCAGCACCTGAGCCAAAACCAAGAGTCAGACATTCAATTGACTGAGCTACCCAGGTGCCCCAAAACTGATTTTTTTAATCAACAGGTATATTCAAAAGAACATACTTGGCATACTTAGAATTGTGATTTTTCTGAACGCCCAAACTTCCTGCATTTAAAATTCAGATAATAGAATGAACAAATCATTTCTTTTCCCCTGGGTAAATGTTCAGTTTCAGAATTTCAGCTGACTTTTTGGCTGCTGACTTCAGACTCACTTGGCTGGTCTGGGGCCAGTGGAGAGTAGTGGGGAGCTTTATACCTGTAGGGAGTAGCTTCCGTACACAAACATACCGTATGACACAGGTGCTCTCCAGCAAGTTGTGTGTTTTTATTTCCACATAAGGGCAGTCTCCTTCAGGGAAGTGGGACAGCAATACTTGTCTATAGTTTTTGTCTGCCTTTCATCTTTCGGTAATGGAACCCCTTTTTCTTGATGGGAACCTGACCTTGTGTAGTTCCTGATATGAATCCTCCCTGCACATCAAATGGCTGGGCTCTCAATCCAGACTTGACCAATCAGAGCGCCGCTTTCCCCTTACCAAAATGATTGGCTCAGACTTAGGCCAATCAGAGCATTAGCTCAGACTTTGGCTGGAACTTTTGGGAAAGCAGTCCTCTCTGCCCTCTAAGGTTCCCAGTTGTAAAAACAATGTTAACTGAGAACGACCAGAGATTTCACACGTTTGCCACCACTTAGGACAAGCCAGCCTAAGAGAAAAGCAGAGTGCACTGACAACCATTACTTGAAATCCTGATGATGCGTTAGAACCTTCCTGAAGTTTGCGGCTATCCTGAACTTCCTCGTCAAGTGTGCCAATCAGTATTCCTTTATCATGTAGGTTTTTATGGCTATATTTAAAAAAAAAATAGTTGCCATACCGTAATATCTACACATATTGAAAGTGTACAATTTGATAAATTTTGACATGTGTGTACACTCATGAAACTATCACCACAATCAAAATAATAAACATACATGTGTGATTTTTACGCCCATGTTCATGGGAGCATTACCAAAGGGTTAACAAAAGACGGCATACCCATACAATGGAATATTATTCAGCCTTAAAAGCAAGGAGATTCCGACACATGCTACGACATGGACAAAACTGGAGGACATTGCACTAAGTGAAATAAGCCAGTCACAAAAAGACAAATATGTGCTGTATGATTCCATTCAGATGAGATACTTCAAGTAGTGAAATTCATAGGCACAGGAAGTAGAATGGTGGTTGCTAGGAGCTGAGGAGAGGGAGGGATGGGAAATTACTTTTTAACAGGTACAGAGTTTTAGTTTATAAGATGAAAGAATTCTGGAGATGGACTGTGGTGATGGTTGCCCAGCAATGTGAATGTGCTTAATGCTACTGAACTATATGCTTAAAAATTGTTACAGTGGTGGGGTGCCTGGGTGACTCAGGCAGTTAAGCGGCTGCCTTCTGCTGAGGTCATGATCCCAGGGTCCTGAGATCAAGCCCCACATGGGGCTCACTGCTCAGCGGGGAGCCTGCTTCTCCCTCTGCCTGCCACTCGCCCTGCTTGTGCTCTCTCTCTCTCACTCTCTGTCAAATAAATAAATAGAATCTTAAAAAAATAGTTACGGTGGCTTTATAGACTGAAATGTGTTCTTCCAGAATTCCTATATTGTAGCCCTATCCCCTGCTGTGATTGTATTCAGAAATATGGACTTTAAGGAGGTAATTCAGATTAAATGAGATCATAAGTGGGACTCTAATCCAGTAGAACTGTTGTCCTTATAAGAAGAGGAAGAGACACCAAAGATCTCTCACCATGCTTGCAAAGAGGAAAGCCCATAAGAAGACACAGCAAAAAGGAAGATCTCACTGTAAACTGACCATCATCTTGAACTTCTGGCCTCCAGAGCTGTGAGACAATGAATTTCTGTTGTTTAAGCCACCCACTCTGTGGTGTTTTGTTATGGTGGCCTGAGCTGACTAATATAGATGATACATTTTATGTTATGTGGTTTTGTACCATAATTTAAAAAAAATATATAGTTCAACTTAGTTTTCTTTTGTGTATGACCCAAAGATTCCTCACTAATATGGCAACCGACTTAAATTTTATCAGTCAGGTAAAATTCCTATGTGGTGTGTCGTGTTAATTGGCACAATATTTCCAGATTTTTCCAGTGAGGTTTTGCTCCTTTCCATAGTTGGGTGCCCCAGGCAGTCACTGCGCTGGCTGGCCTCTCCATCTGGATCTAAATTTCTTGAGGAGAAAAGTGACACCAGGCAGCTCCAGAAACAGCCCCAGTAGCTTTATTTGTTAGAATCCTGGGTGTTATGCCTCAAATTCATGATTCCTGTTCCCAGAGAAGTCTTCCCAGGAAGACATAGCCTAAGGCAGCCTTGAAAAATAAGTGCTCTTTCTCCTCAGAGCCTTCGTATTCCATTTCCGGATGTTCATATTTGGAAATCTTCCCTCATTTGTCTCTTTAAGTGCCAGCACTCAGGAAGGGCCCAGCCCCACTGACAGCCCAGAGGCTTTCTGCTGAAGGGATTTCACGGCATCAGGACGAAGACCCCAGCCTACCAGACGGCAGAAATCCTGTCAAGGCCAGTTGGGGCTTATTTGTAACTTATCTGAGAAAAACATCACAGAGTATATTGTGGCCAGGGATCCTTGAACGAGAAGGTAATAGATGAAATAACTTATTACTTCTCTTCCTTTCCATGCTTCTTGGAAGAATGAAAGATTCCACTATACCTACTCATCAGAGCTTTCGCTCCAGACCTTTCCCCAGAGCCTCTGACACTGCCAACATTTGCACACCTGTCTGAGGCGGATGTGCATTGGCAGTGACAAAAAATAGATTCTGCTTACTGAGCATGTACTATGTGCACCAGACACCGTTTGATGTGCGGCCATCGTAGCATGCCTTATAGGAACACTGTGAAATAAGTCTTATCAACCTCATTTTACAGATGAACAGTTTCAGAAAGTGTAAGTAACTCACTCGGACTCACCTTGTCAGTTAGCAGAGTCAGGATTTGAACCCAGATCTATTTGCCTCCAAAAATACTGTTTCCTCTAGGAAATGCTGTCCCAATTCAGAATTTCAAGTTCTATAAATAACTTTGATGGGGGTATTCCTGCACTTTCATGAATCTGGCTGGCCTTTTCACTCCCTGAACGTTGGTTGGCGCGATGATCATGACGGGATATCCGCCATTTCCTGAACATCTAACATGGGCCAGCCACACCTTACTTCTCTTAAATTATCTCTAATCCTTATACCTCTCTGCAAGTAGGTATTATTTTCCTCATTCCGCAGATAATGCGTCTGGGGCTCAGAGAAGGTGAAGGATTTACCCCAGGTCACACAGCCAATAAGGAACAGAATGAATTCCAGCCGGGTCCACCACATTCCACAGCACTGGCCCTCTGTACTAGAGCATACTGCTCCATTCCAGTCAAAGCGTCTAACATTTTTGATAGTCATTTACAAAGCGATTTCACCATCACCTGGCTATCCATCACAAACACTTAGGAATTTAACTTAAAAAAATAAATCATGGCTTACAGTGGGAAAGAGAGGTGAAGAAGTGGATCACAGAGTGTTTTGGGGGCAGTGAAACTACTTTGTGTGATACTATAATGATGGACACATGTCATTGTGCATTTGTCCAGACTCATAGAATGCACAGCAAGAGTGAACCCTGGTGTAAACCATGGATTTGGGGAGATGATGATGTTCTGTATAGCTTCATCAGGTGTAACAGATTACCACTCTAAGGCAGGATGTGCATAATGAGCAGATATGCATGTTGCGGTAGGGCAGAATGTGTATGTAGGAACGTGGGAAATCTCTGCACCTTTTTCTCAATTTAAATCTGCAACTACCTTAAAAAAGCCGTAAGGAAGAAAGACAGACAGACAGGCCTGGACCCTCTCTTAAAAGAATCCGATCACTAGTCTACCACCAAATTTATGTAAATGGAAAAGTGAGATTAGAAAGCAGGATATAGGATGAGTGTATGTATACTTTAGGACCAAGAGGTTTTTTTGTTTGTTTGTATGGTTGGATTTTAGGGTAATATCCATAATATTCTAGACCTAGAATTCCTGAGTCAAAGGATAAGAATATTTTTATGGAGGGTGTGTGTGTTATGAACTAAATTATGTCCTCCTAAAATTCATATGTTGAAGCCCTAACCTTCAATGTGGCCATATTTGGAGATGAGGCTTTTAAAGAGGTAGTAAGTAAGGTTAAATGAGGCAATAGGGTGGACCGCTAATCCAGTACGACTAGTAAGACTTACAAGAAGAGGAAGAGACATCAGAGAAGTGCGTACACAGAGGAAGGATGATGTGAAAGAGGCAGAAAGAAGGCAGCCAGCCTCAGGGGAAAACAACCCTGCTGGCACCTTGATCTTGGACTTCCAGCCTCCGGAATTGTGAGAAAATATATTTTTGTTGTGTAAGCCCCCAGTCTGTTGAACTTTGTTATGACAGTCCTAGCAAACTAATGCAGTTTATAGAGGTTGGTTGGTTGGTTGGTTGGTTGGTTGGTTTTCCTCTAAATTGTTTTCCATAAATTTGGGCCAATTCATACTCTCTCAGAAGAACTTAAGGATTCCACTGATCTCCCTGTAACCTCACAACTTGTTAACTATAAGGCTTTTAAAATCTTTGTCAATCTGAAAAATGTGTTATTTTAATTTGCATTATTTCCTTCCCACTAAGGGGGAAATGTTTTCATCGTTGTAGTTGAATTGGCTACTTTTATTTCTTCTTTCAAGTCTTCTGTTCATTTTTATATTGGAGACTGGCTTTTTCTTATTTGTAGAATATCTTTATATATCAAAGATAGCCTTTAGATCTTAAAAATATAATCAAAGATGTCTTTATCTTTCAAATATATTGTAGATGCTTTCACCAGGTTATTATAGTTTACCCTTGAGCAATGGGTTTAAACTGTACTGGTCCATTTATTTACCTGCAGATTTTTTACAGTACTATAAATGTATTTTCTCTTCCACATGGTTTTCTTAATAACATTTTTTTCTCTCGCTTACTTTATTGTAGGAGTACAGTATATAATACATATCACGTATAAAATATGTGTTAATTGACTGTCTATGTTATGGGTAAGGCTTCTGGTCCATAGTGGGCTATGAGTAGTGAAGTTTTTGGATAGTCAAAGTTATTCACAGATTTGCAACTATAAAGAGAGTTGAAGTTCCTAACCACTTATTGTTCAAGGGTCAACTGTATTTATCTTTTGATTTAGTTTAAATTATGACTTAGCAAATCTAGTAATTTCTTCTTGTCTGGTTTCTCTTTCTGGAATGAACAGTGCCTTCCAGTGTCTTGCCTCCCTCAACACTGTAGAAATACAGAAATATTCACATGTATTTTTATCTAGTTCTTTTTGTTCTGGAATCTATTTAGGGATAACATTAGTGATCTCCCTTCAGTCAATGATGAACCAGTTGTCCCAATATTTTTATTTAATAATAGAGCCTTTTCCCCAGTTTTAAAATGCCCTCTCAAATATGTGCTAAAATGTTCCAAATGCTTGGATCTATTTCTGGCCTTTCAATTCTGTTCCATTAGTCTATTTTGCTTAAATTACATGTGAACTATTGTTTTTCCTCCTGTACAATATGTATTGGTTCCAAATGCTACATAAATAATAAAACGAGCCCCCAGATTTCTGTATTTGCAAAGATTCAGATGATTTTATTTGCTCTGTGTCTCTTTCCCTAATGTAAGCAGATGAGGAGAGTGCTCACGTTTGCCTTGATGTACTCTAATGATGATAAGACTTTAACCTTCTTTGTATTCAGGATTATAATTCTCTGGTATTTACTGGAATGTCATTAATCATTTTAATCACAATAAACTCATTTGATAGTAATGCAAATGTCCTAAGAATTTAGATAGCACTTCCATTTTAATTCACCAATAATTAACTTTACCATTATTTTATAGTGTTATCAGTGCTGGTAGAACCTTGCAGATGAACTTTAAGGAAACATCATTCCTTTGTGGGGAGGGGCATGGGGAGAAGCAGCATAACAGCATACAGATGTTCCTTACTGGCCTTAATGCAGCTATGGGAAGCACTTTCCACTTTTAAGTTGATGCTGCCCACAGATGGAGAAATAAAAATGACCCGAATGCTTCCCATGTGTGTGGCCAGTCTTCCCCCTTCCCCTGTAAATCATTCAACAGCAAAAGCCCTTAATAGAACTTGGTAAACGTTTAATGCAAATATGTGCAGAGGGAGCTGGAGGGAGACTCTAGAATGCGGGAGAGCAGAACAACAGAGTGGCCCCACAAGCCACGGAGTAGGGGGTTAGTGAAGAAGGGAATGGCTGTTGATCTTGCTGAGGCCCTAGGGCCAAAAACTCCCAGTTGGGGAATTAAATGGTACTTAACAGTGACTTTGTACAACCATGAGCCAACTCCTGCTATGTCTGATGTCTGAATTCACAATTCAGGTGTCGGCCCTTAATATTTATTACCTGGGAATTTGGGGCAAGTCTCTTGTGTGCTCTAAGCCCAGTCTACCTCAGCCATGATATGGAAATGATCATATATCTCTTGGATGACCAAAGAATTAGAGTAAATATTTTATTTTATTTTATTTTATTTTTAGAGTGAACATTTTAAACTAACCAGCCCAGGGGCTGAAACAAAGTAAACTCTTTAAAATCATATCTTCATCACTGAGATTATTATCATGGTGCGGTAAGGGACTCATGCTAGAATGGAGGTGGGAGAATTAAGTGGTAAAGATTAGGCATTGAGTCTCAACTCTGCCCTTTATTAGCTGTGTGACCTGGAAAAAAAATTATACAATTTTTCTGGGCTAGTCTCCTGATATGGAAAATGGAAACTAGTAATCCCACAGCAATCTGTGTCTCGGTGTTTTTGTGAGAATAAATTACCTAATGGTTGGGAAAGAGCTTTGAAAACCCTCTAGATATTATTTGCCTTTCAAATGTGAAATATTATTATCCCTTAGAGACCTCTTAGCAAACCCTGAAGCCCTGTAGATGTTGCTAGCCCTTACTCTGAAATTATCTGATAGAAGAATTCTCATGGTCCCAGCAAAGGACAAGGAATAGCTGGGAGAAGATAATGTGAGTAAGATTTTAACTCACTTGGGAAGAACTTCCTAACAATTTGGGATGCATGATAGAATTCATTTGGGAAAATTTTTAAAATAGCCTGAGCTACCTTGGGAGATACTGAGTTCTCTCCATCATTGTCATGGTCTCGTAGAAAAAGGAAAGGTGGCCATCTGTCAGGGACGCCATAGAGTGGATGCTGGTGTTGGTGAGGAATGAATTCACTTAAAAAGCATTTAATATCTTGTCCCCTGAGCTCCCCACAGGCCAGACTCTCTAGTAGACATCAGATATGAAAAAGATTTGATCTCAGAATCTGTTAGGATCCTTGGTGGTAAGCAACAGACAGAAATAGTTCTTAAAACACACACACACACACACACACACACACACACACACACACACACACACACGGAGAGTATCGTGGAGATTGCAGAGTTGAGGAAGAATCGAACATCCAGAGTTGGGGAGAAACAAGGACAGGTGGGTGGATCACAGAAATAGGAACAAATAGATTCTGCTAAAAGAATGATTTGGTTCAAACTGTTTTAATATTCTGTCACAACATGTCACTTCCCTTAAGATTCAAATTTCCTGGAGAAACAATCTGGCCTAATTGTACTTGCCTGCCAGAGGGAGGGATGTGTATGATGGAAATCTTTATCAGCCATTTCATTAGGACCACATGGAGTAGGGTGCTGGCATGGTTCTATCCAGGAGAAGTCAGTACTGTGACCAATATAATGGGTCGGGGATCCTGGAAGACAGATGTGTATGACATTCCTGGCCTTGAGAGTCACAGCAGGGTGGGGAACAGACAAATACACAGCAACTGTGCACAGCTGCAAGACCACAGTGGAGGGCACTACTCACCCAGACCTGGGGCTTTGGGAGGGAGAGGGGTGAAGCTGAATTGTACTTTCAGAGAAGAGGAGGAGGTAGTTAGATGAAGGCACTCGTAGGAAGAGGAGAGGTTCTGAGTCTCCTTCTGATATTAGGATCCTTGATTCTGAGCACTGAGCCCTGGAACTTGGTGACCCCTCTGTGCTTTGTGGTACATGCCATGTCCTTGCTTTTGCTTTGTTTCCCCAACTAGATCATAAACTCCGTAAAGGCAGAGGCCTGTCTTACACTCCTTGGGTCAGCCTTCCTGATGTTAGGATGCGTGGTTGTTGGGCTGGACTCGTATCATTTCAGAGCCCTGGAATTAATCCTACCCTCCTCATTGGACAGCGGAGGATGTAGACGTCCAGATGGCCCAAGTAACCTGCCCACGGCCTCACAGCTTGTCCACAAACGGAAGTGAAGGGACATGCTGAAAAGCTCTTAGAAGGTTTTATGACTCTTTTCTGCTCATTTTAAAATAAGTGTTAGTTGTACATACTTGACTGGATTATAGAATTACCCATACCACATTATATATTCATGTAATCATCATACCCTTATCAGGTTGTAAAAGGTAATATTCCCTGACTGTGCTTAGCATGGTGCTGGACGTGGAGGGCAGGGAAGGATGTTGAGTATAGAGGCCCAGAACTGTAGAAGTAGAATGGATCTTAGAAGATTAAATGCCGAAAGGGGCTAGAAAGAGAACACAGACGTATGATTCAGATGCCTTCAAGGTCCACAACAAAGGGGAGTGACCCAGTTTGTGAAGAACCCAGCAGTACGTGCGCTATTTGAGGGAAGAACACTCTAGTCAACTCAAGCTTATTATTGTGCCATGCAAGAGTTCCATGTTGCCGTGCCTCTATGTTTTCAAGAAAAGGTACAAATCTAGATTTAGATATAGAATCTTGTAATTATTTTAATGTTGGCGAAGAACTAAAAATGATTTTAAATAGAGCTCAATGACACAATTTTTAAAATTCTCCTGATTTCTGTTGTCTCTGGTTTAGAGTTTCTTCTTACTTGCCTGCCCGAAGCCACGGGTCCTAATGGAGGAGAATTTGATGTAGACAAATTTCCTTCCAGTCAGGAAAAAGAAAAGAGAAACTTGGGCCTTTTGTTCTGGGAGAGTGTACAAAGGAGGAAGTAGAGGAAATCAAATAGGACGATTCTTTTTTTTTTTTTTTAAGATTTTTATTTATTTATTTGAGAAAGAGTGAGAAAGAGAGAGCACAAGCAGGGGGAGCAGCAGAGGGAGAGGGAAAAGCAGGCTCCCCACTGAGCAGGGAGCCCAACGCAGGGCTCAATTCCAGGACCCTGGGATCACGACCTCAGTCAAAGGCAGACGCCCAACCGACTGAGCCACCCAGTCGCTCCAAGAAGGATTCTTAATAATCCCTCCTCTCTACCTCCTGCTGTGTAGCCATATCTTGACAAGGGGTGGGGAACTAGTAATGGAGATATCTAGGCAGGTATTAGGGGACCAGGAGCACAAGAGGCCAGAGCCCACTCTTCTGGGCATTTCCTGGGAGACACTACAATGCTCTAAAGAAGATTCTGTATTTAGCTTGGCACCATGTCCCATAGGAGAGCATATTACAAATGTGCATAGAGGCATCTACAATAAGAGGTCTGAGTAATATTCCTTCTTCCCCAGGGCCTGTCCATACTCTGGATATCCCGGGAGGGGATGTAGAGTTGCCCAGCATAGGCAGCTGGAAGAGACCTGGTATCAGAAATCGCAAAATCTAAGGACCATGTCTAAGACCAAAGATTTCAGCTGTGGAAGCAGAATAATATTCCAAAGAACCAGAGGACCTGCTACATCTTAGCAGACACTATACAGGATCTAGGGATACAGCCAACCCTGCACTTCTGCAACAGATCTAGAGAAAAACAAGACCATTTTTTCACCCTTGACCATGAGCATATACAGAGAAGAGCCAAGATGTCCAAGAGACTCTTCATTCCAGAAGAGATGGAAGTAGGTTTAACTGACAAGATTCAGTTTTTCACCACTATCCCATGGGGCTGGAGGCTCATGAGGGGAGTTAGAATTTTAGGAAGTATAAGACTCACATTTTCCCAGTATGTTTGATTTGATGATGCACAGGGAAACCCAAACACAAATGCTAGGCTGTATCTGACCCATGGGTTACTTGTTTGCCAACATGAATCTATCTAATCCAATCCCATATTTTTTTTTAAAGATTTTTTATTTATTTATTTGAGAGAGAGAGAGAGAGACGAGAGAGGGAACACAAGCAGGGGGAGCAGCAGAGGGAGAGGGAGAAGCAGGCTTCCCACCAAGCAGGGAGCCCGATGTGGGGCTCGACCCCAGGACCCTGGGATCATGACCTGAGCCGAAGGCAGATGCTTAACCACTGAGCCACCCAGGTGCCCCCCAATCCCATAATTTAATACAAAAAGAAACTGAGGCCCAGAAAGGGAAAATGTGTCAGGTCACAGAATGAGTTTGTGTTTGTATCCTTTAGAATTTTAGCTGTTGGTAACTAATGACTTAGATAAAAGTAGTTGAAAACATTGGGGTTTATTACATCACTAAACTAGAATTATAGGGTAGGCAGTTCCAAGGTCTGTTCACTCAACAGTTTAATAATCTGAGGACTCTGAATTCACTTTTCCAATCCTCTTGGTTTTCCCCCTCATGGTCACAAGGAGGCTGCCCAGCTTCAGACATCACATCCTCATACACTAGCATACAGAGGCAGGAAAGTAAAGGGATTTTCATCAGAAAGGAACATCTTTTCTTGAAGCCCACTTTTATTTCATGGCTAGGATTGGGTCGCAGGCACACTGCTAAACCAGTCACCTGCAAAAGGAGATGAGACTACTGTGGTTGGCTTTGACCAATCATGATTCACCCTCCAAGGCTGAGCCCATCTTACCTGAGCAAATTGCCACCAGTTAAGTAAATAAAGTCAGAGTCTTGTCAGTAAAGAAGGCGGGGGGTTAGCATAGCCGTTGATGTGGTATATGCCCCCGTGCAGAAGCCAGAGGCAGGGTCCAGGTCTCCTGCCCTTGCCAGGCTCCTACACCCAATGCCCACAAGGAGGAGGCCCCCGACTACAGAACTGATATTTTCCGGGTTCTCAGAAACTTAGCAAAAGGGGCAGAAGATATTTTAACAGTCTTCCTAAATGAGTCGTTTGTCCAATTTTCAAATAAAAGCCCTGCCAATAAATTAAAGGAAAACATTTCTATTTTCCTCGGGAATGTGCCTATTACGTATCATGCTTTCCATTAATTTGATTGACTATAATTGATTTAATATAAATATGTAATATATAATGTGCTATATTAAATATAACAAATATTTAATATAAATTTAATATATATTGGTTTCATTCAAATCTTACCACAGTTCTCTGAGGTTAGTATCACCATCCTTACTTTTCAGATTATGAAATTGAGAACTAGAAAGGTTTAGTATTTTGCCCACATTCACTTAACTCAAAAATAGTCACCCCAGTATTCAGGGGGATGCAGTTACCAGACTGAAGCGAAGCTCTGCCCAAGAGAGTTCCCATTGTATTCAAATCCTTAACAGATTTGGGGCACTCAGATATCCAGCACAACCCACTCCTTTGAAGCTCATAGTGTAAAAAAAAAAAAAATATTTAGGTCGTTCATTTTATTTTTTGTTCCCCCAGAGTTTTCTCTGAAGTGTTACACTAAAAATATGTCATTCTATTAACATCTTTTTTATTCCCTTTCCCAAACCTCCAAAGCTTTAAAGGGTTTTACCTTTGCCAAGTACAGAAATTGCCTTGATTTCTTAAAGTGACAAAAATATGCCTGGGTGTTGGACGAGGCGTCCCAGCAGCCTCACAGGTAAAACCATCAGGTAGCTGAGTCTCTGAGGCATCTCTGCACAGGAAGCCCAGTGAGGGCCTGAAGGCTGGTAGACATCTCCCTTGCTTTGGCTCAGAATCTTTTCTTCAGTCACGACCCAGTGTGGCGGGGTCAGGAAATGGAAAGCACCCTGCTCTGACCTTAGTCAGGCAGCCCTGCATTCTAATGCCAGCTCCTGGGGTGTTGGCTGAGTGACCTTGGTCAAGTATCCTCAGATCTCTGAACCTAAATTAACCTGTTTGTACAGTGGGCAGGAGACCTGCATCATGGGATTGTTATGCAGATGAGCTGAGCTGGTTATAGAGCACCAGAGAGATGCTTGGCAAATAACTGAGGGGAAGGGGCTGGTAGCCGTGCTCATTATCATTGGTCCAAGTTCCATGGCTAACTCCTTACATGGTCTGAGCATCTTCTCAAGCTACTACCCTTCCCTGCTAGACAAGCAAGATCAGACAGAGGTAAAAGGAGGAGAGAGGACTTGACCCCCTGTCAAGTAAAGACCAAGTAGGAAGCCCAAGAGGGGAAAGGACCCTAGTTTCAAATGTTGGAAGGGTTGGCATTGTGAGGAAGAAGGGTAAGTCGTAGCTTATGTGGCCCCAAAGGAAAATTAAGGCCAAGGAGCGGAAGCTGCAGGAAGACAAGTGTTACGTGAGTATCAGGAAGAAGGTTCTCACAGTTGGCTGGTTGGGGATGGATGGGGCTGCCAGATGAGGCAGTGAGCTCTGCCGCCCTGGAGATATGCCAACAGAGATGCGGTGACCACTTGTGATGTATTTTTGTGTGTGTCTTATACTGTCTTCACCCAGCTTTTTAAAATTGTGGTAAAATACACATCACAAAATATTTACCATCTTAACCATTTTTAAGTGTATAGTTCAGTGATGTTAAGTATATTCCCATTGTTATGCAGCCAATCTCCAGAACTCTCTTCATTTTGCAAAACTGAAACTCTATACCCATTAAACATCATCCCAATCCTTCCTCCCCCTAGAGCCTGGCAACCACTATTCTCCTTTTTGTCTCTATAAATTTGACTACTCTAGGGCCTCACATAAATGGAATGACACAGTATTTGCCCTTTAGTGACTGGATTATTTCATTTTATGTCCTCAGGTTTTTTTCGTGATGTAGCATATATCAGAATTTCCTTCTCGTTTAAAGCTGAATAATATTCTATTGCATGTAGGTATATACCACATTTTGCTTATCCATTTAACTGCCAGTGGACACTTGGCTTGCTTCCACTTTTTGACTATTGTGAATAGTGCTACTATGAATATGGTTGTGGAAATATCTCATGGAGACTCTGCTTTTACTTCTTTTGGGCATATATGCAGAGGTGGAATTACTATCCGGTAATTCCATTTTTAATTTTTCCAAAGCAACAGCACCATGTTACATATCCACCAACAGTGCGCAGGTGTTCTGATTTCTCTACATCCTTGTCCATACTTGTTATTTTCTGGGTTTTGTTTTTGTGGTTATTTTTGTTTCTGATAGTCGCCATCCTAAAGGGCGTAAGGTGGTTGAATTGACCCAGTTTTGAGATCTTGGCTACAGACTGGTCAGTCCTCCTTTCTAAACATCCATTTAAGTCCCCGCCCTTAACCACTCCCCTTATTGCGGTTCTCACACTCCAGGCTACTATCCATCCACCTGCCCTAATCACTCCAGGGCCAGGTACCAGGCAACTAGGGACAGTCCTTATGCCCCAGAGCCTGCTGAAATTATTCAAACTAGTCAATCCTGAACCTGCTTGCCCAGTCTTGCTCTTTCTGTCCCGCAGAAACCACAACAAAGCCCTTGAGCCCCAGTCCCACCCCCTCTCTTGGCCTGTGGCCTACGTGGTGCTTTTCCTCAGTGGCCCTACATGGTGTGCTGTGTGATTCCCAGAGAACTTTGAGTATAATAAAGCCTTTACACTTTCTTGGTCTCTCATTGTTGACTTGCATAATATGACCGGACATTGTAGAGGCCACACGTGTTACAGGACTCAATCCGTGTTTCTCTGACCAGCTGCACTGTAGACCACAGGGCCCCCCTCCCCCCACCCCCAGATGTGATTCTGTGGCCTAGAAGGAGTCTGTATTTTAGCCAGTTCTCTCATTTATTCTGATGTGGAGGCCCAGGGATCAGCTCTTCTACAAATCCGAGATTCTGCAATTATTAAGAGAGGAAAATAGAAATAAGGGAACAAAAATAGTCATGTTAATTAGATCTATACAGAGCTTGTTTACAAAGCCTTTCGTGGTCTCCCCCTCCGTGGTCTGTCTCAGCAGTCTCGGGGAGGGGAGAGCGCTCTGTAATTTACAGGGGAATCTGAGAGTGCCCTCCCAGGGTCAGAAGGCTTCTAAGGGAGAGGTAAGGGTATGAACTCTGGAAGTCTGTTTCCAAAGCCACAGAATAAAGAAGCCAGCATTTAAGGAGGTGTCATCATTGTGGAGGACGACGAGAGAACAAACCTGCTAAAAATAAGACAAATATTCCGAGGTTTAGCTCTCTTAGTCACCAGCTTGCTTGAGTTTCTGAAACACCCAGGTATTCCTTGTTGACGTGGGTAATGAGCAACTACAGTGGCTCCTGGACTCCAGGGGTGTCCAAGCTTCAGGTCATTTCCAAAACACTGCGAGGTCTTTGAACGTGAGGGTGATCATATCTAGCTACCTGCCCCTTGGGAGTGCTGAGTTCTCTTTACCCTGGCAAATCCAGTCCATCAAGAGAAAATAGAACTCTGAGTGAAGACCAACTGCTTCTGCCGCAGAGCATTCATTCATTCAGGCAGTGACTCAGCAGCACGGAACAAATGTTGGCTGTGTGCAGAGGGCTCGACTCCCTCCCTTCCGGGAATTAGGAACAGACTCAGAAAGTTAGGCCCAAGCTCCGGGGAGAGGACAGATGCAAATCCACACAGACCCTCCTCCCAGGAGCAAATACGCGTATAGCAAATGAATGTGTAACGAAATCAATAGGCTAACTATTAGAAGTTGACCTTTGACCCTCCACCTGATGCACCCACCCATTGGCAAATGGGACGGATTGACTTATTCTAGCAGATGCAGGATCCACTGAGCACCTGCAGAGTGTCAGTCAGGCACCATGAGAAGGGCTCAGATGGCTAAGGGACTTGTCCCATGTCTCCTCGTTTATAAGTGACAGAGCCCAGGCCTGCATGAGGCCCCTGGAAGATGAATTCTGTGAAGGTAAGTGTCCAGCCTGGAGCAGCACACTGCACCGGGGGCATTAGATCGAACGCAGGTGGGCTCTGACTCTAGAGCCCGTGCAGTTCTTCTCATTGAGCTCAGAGGACCAGCACTTAGTGCTCCCTGCCTGGGTCCAGCCGAGCCAGGAGCGGAGACCTGGCTGTGAATCAACACTGCAGGTCTGAAAGATCTGGGCCGAGGACATTGTTCATGCCAAGGAAGCCTGGCACCAGGAGCTCCTTGATTTGATGGGAAATTCAAAAATAGAAGCAGATGAAGAACGCTCAGCACAGCCCCCGCCCGTGGCTGTGGAAGCACCCTCTGGCACAGTTTTTATTTGCAAGTCCCCGCCGTGACCTAATTTAAATCCTTTCATTTGTGTGATAAATGAAAATGCCAGAATGGGGGCCCATAGGGCTTTTTGCCCTCCCCGAAAGGTACCCCAGTCCCTTGGCTGCTTGGGGGTGGCGGTGGGAGGTGACACCTCTGTGGAACCCAACTGGAGACACCCTCACAGACACAGGAGTCTGCCTGCAGAAATTCTGATGCAGCAGGTCTTAGTGGAGCCAGGGTTCTGGATTTTTAACACCACCCCTACCCCTAGAGCAGATTAAGATATGGGTGGATGGGAGCTGGCGTTTGGCCTGATTTGAATCCTGGTCCATCTACCTGCCGTGTGGTTTTAGAGAAGTCACAAAACCTCTGTGAGCCTGTTTCTTTACAAAGAACAGTATCTACTTCATAGCTTATAGGGAGCACTAAGTGATATATTTCCTTGGTGTTCAGTAATCAGTTAAAGGTTGGATATTATTAAGAGGCTTATAAACAACTGACTTATTTTTTTATTTTTTTTAAGATTTTATTTATTAGAGAGAGAGCACGTGTGCAAGAGAGAGAGCACAAGCAGGGGGAGTGGCAGAGGGAGAGGGAGAAGCAGACTCCCTACTGAACAGGGAGCCCGATGTGGGGACTCGATCCAAGAACTCTGGGATCATGACCTGAGCCGAAGGTAGACGCTTAACCGACTGAGCCACCCAGGCACCCAGCAACTGACTTTTAGAGACATTCTGCTTTGTTTTTTAGGAAGCTTCCAGCCACACACTTGATCTGGGGGCCGAAGCTCTTGGTTCTAGGGCCCACCCTGGAATTCCCTGAGTCTATGACCAGTTTCCCAACCTCTCAAAGCATCCATTTCCTCATCTGTAAAATGGGAACTTTCCTAACACCTACCATCCCGGGTTGTCGTGAGGAGGAAAGGAAAAGCCTAGTATGAAAAACACAGTAGAAGTTATAAGGCACTTTGTAGATTGGCTATTATTTGTATAATAGCAGAAAAGGAACAGAATGGGTTCCAAAGTGTCCCCCTTCAGCAGCCCTGGTGGCCTGCTTTCCCGAGCATTACAGACAGACTTATTTTCAGTTGCAGCATCCATTTGTATGCAAACAATTACTGTGCAGTAGGCCTTTGCTGCCGCTCCTGCACGCAAGGTGCTAGCTGCAATCTCGTTTACATTATTAATTTGCTTAGTAAACCTTTTCAAGTCAAGTTCGTGTAGAGGTGAGCTGGGAAGCAGCCACAGGACAAGAGCTTGCTTGGGAGGAAGAGAACCTGCAAAGCACATGCGTGGCAGGCCGGCCCAGTGCACATACTGCTCATTTGGAGATGCAGAGTCAGAAAGAAGTCCTTGTGTTTCTGTTTGTTTGATTTTTAAATATTTGTTGTTTTTTGTTTCACTGTTCTAGCTAACTTAGATCACCACCTGTATTAGTTTCTTAGGGCTGACATAACAATGTGTCACAAACCGAAGGGCTTAAAACAACAGAAGTGTATTGTCTGACAGTTCTGGGAGCCAGAAGCCTAAATCAAGGCGTGGACAGGGCCCTGCTTCCTCTGAAATCTGTCAAAGAGAATCCTCCCGTGCCTCTTCCTAATTCCTGGCCTTCACCAGCAAGCCTTGGTGTTCCTTAGTTTGGAAACGCATCACTCCAATCTCTGCGTCGGTCCACAGATAGCCCCCTTCCCACTGTGAGCTTCTATGTTCTGCTTATAAGGAAAACATCTGTTGGATGAAGGGTCCTCCCCACTCCAGTATGAACTTCTCTGAACTTAATTCTATCTACAAGGACCCTGTGTCCAAATAAGGTCACATTCTGAGGTCCTGGGGGTTACGACTTCAACATATCTTTTTTGGGGGGACACAATTCAACCATAATACCACCTAGCATGTGGTTCTTTGTTTATTGGCAGAATATAAGCTTCCTAAGTGCAGGGATTCTGTCCATTGTTTCCCCGAGTCTAGAGCAGAGTTGGGCACATGAAAGAACTAAACCCTGACTTGTTGGATTGTTAAAGAATGACTCACGATATGCAGCCTGGGGCGAGAAATAAACATAAGGCTTTGGGGTTTGGACAGTCTTAGATATGAATGTAATCGCAGCTCCAGCACTCTGTTCCTGCGCTGGTTTCTTAAACTCTGAAGCTCTGCTTACTCATTTCCACAACGCACGTGGCAATATTCCACAACATTGTCATTTTCATTCTTAGGCTATAGCTGTATCTGGTTCCGTAGGCATTGTCTACACGACATGACACCAATTCTCTAGCATCCAGTTTCACCTCTTTTCAATTTTTTGACCTTGAATAAAATGTATCCTCTATGAGTTTCTGTTTTCTGGTCTGTAGAATGGGGTTGAATAGCAGCGCCCAGCCTAACCACAGGATCTTTAGGAGACTGAGCTGGGGCCATGCATGAAAGCATTTTGGAAATAAACTAGATGTTGGATTCTTATTATCACTTTAAAGGTGCTATTAATACTATTCATTTATGTTGCCTCTTCATCAAGGTTCAAGGAGCTTCATTTTCATTTGTGTTAGTAATTCATTTTTACAGATTGACTGAAGCCCAGAGAGGTTAAGTAATTTATATAAGATCACAGAGCCATTTGCAAGGCTAATGCTAAAAGCCTCCCAACTCCTGATGTCCCCTTCACCCTGTCCCCTGTTCTCTGCCAGCCTTGTGATCACTTGGGAGGGGCCCAATAATGAGGCCAGCAGTTTCCTCCACTTATGTAAATGTAGGAAGGGACTCTGGCAACCTCTAATTAGTGCATTTTTACCTCCTCTTCTTCCTTGGTAGGTGTCTTTTTATGGATGAGGATGTAAAGATTGAATCAGTAGCCAGAAAACAAGAATGGCAGGCCCTGCCTACCAGTCCTGAAGACCAGGGCTGTGTGATTGGGTTTCCAGAGGCATATGTGAGTCCCTGATCCCTGTCATCTGTGGGACCAAAAAATCCTGAAGATCTCATGGCCTTTGAAATCAAATGAACCTGAATTTGAATCCTGGTGAGTTTGAAACTGTGTGATCTAGGAACAATGCTTGATCTCTGCAGTTATTTTCCTCATGTATAACATGGAGATTAAACGAGGATAAGGGTTAAATGAAATAATGTATGACTAGCGCTTAGCTCTTGGCACCAAGTAGGAATTCAACAAGTGCTCGCTACTTAGCTTCCCCATCTCCCCTTGAACCAGAGCCTGCCCTAATTCACTTCCTGGGGAGCAGCAGACCGGACAGGTGCCCAGTCGTTTCCCTCCTCTCTACCTCCTCCAAATCCTCCATCCCCTGCCCCCACGCACTAGCTAGGGTCCTGGGAAATGAAAGGGTTGCTTCTACCTGATTGAGGGCAAGGCTCTCTCCTTGGGAACCTCTGCTTCTGGGTCCACCTCACTCTGGGTTGGACCCAAGCTTAGAAAAATCCCTAGGACATTGCAATATGAGCTTCTGACATCTCCAGCTACTGTCTTTCCAGAATCAGTCTTCTCTTTCTTTCTGGCCATCATGGAACACCCTGGGTGCCTCAGAGTCCAAGCTGAGGATTGTAAGACCACCTCCTCTCCAATCATTCCACGAATGCTTCACTCATGCATTCAGCAAACCTCTCTGTAGAGCATACTCTGCCAGGACCCGTGCTGGGCACCGGGCGAACAGAATGCACAAGGCTGTGGCGGAGAGGAATGGCTGTGAGTGGTGGAGGGGCTGGGGGAGGGGCAGGACAGGACAAATGCCAGGCCCATCCAGGTGAGGCCCTGGCTCCCCCCTGCAGCATCTGCAGCCCCTTGGCTGCTCTGACACCGGAGGCTCAGCAGCCCAAGGAATTGCTGGGCTCCTTCCTTGTGACAGGGGTTCAAACCACAATGAATATTTATAGGATGTGGTTAAGAGATTATCCTAATGTGTGTTTCAAGTTCATTGATGTCCAAACTCAGAGACAGATTCTGTTTGTTCAAGAGCAACTGTGTGCCCCCAAAGTGTTAGACAGCACACTGCTGTGTGGGTCCTGGGGGTCCACTGCCCCTTGAGGTTTGATTCAGATTCAGACTCAGGCTCAATGTACACTCACTAATAATAATTAATTACAATAAATACGATGATATAAAAACTCCCGTTTGTTGAGTGCTTACCATATCCCAGGCTCTAAGCGCTTATAAATGACTCCTTTGGTCCATAGCCCTATGATGTAGGTAACACTCTTGTCCCCTTGGTAGAGATGGGGAAAATGAGGCACAGAAAACCTCTGTAACCTGCTCTATTTGGTACGGTTAGGAAGTAGCAGAGCAAGGATTTGAACCCAGACAATCACGCCTTAAATGGACTATGTGCTTGCACTAGGGACCTCACAAAGATGGATTTATTCAATCCTCCCTGCAACTTTATGAGGAAGGTACAATTATTCCCATTTTACAGATGAGGAAACAAAAGCATAGTGATGAGTAACTTACTTGCTTGAGACCCCAAAGCTAGTAAGTGGTGGAGTGTTGGCGTGGAGTGCTTGGCCACCACGTGATAGAGCTTCAGTAATGTGGCTTTGCCCCAACCTCATGCACAGCTGAAGCCTTTTGATTTCCACCTTGGTTTTTCTAGAGCCTCACAGGACCTCTGAGCCCTAAAATGAAGCCAGGTTATTTCCTCACTGGCTCACTCCCAGATGGCTACTCCTCTCACCCCTAGGATTTGCCATAGGCTCTACATTCCTGGAATGTAACAACATGCCTTTAGCATTTAAAATTCTGTTTTCCAAAGCATGTTCCACGTGATAATTCACTCCAAGTCATCCAGTGAGGATAAGAAAGGTTGGGATTGGTGGCTCTTTCACACGGAAGAGGAAGTGGAGCGTTCGGGGGACAGAGCTCTTCCCCACGGTCACACTGCTTGCTCATCAAACAGAGCCAGGACCAGAACCCAAATCACTGGTTTTCTTTGGCAATGCTGATGTTCCTGTTTGCTTCCTCTCCCTATTTTGGAAAAATTGATCTCCCCTAGGTTTCTCCACAAGTTTTGTCTAATACCTGTAATCCGATGTCTCCCATGTGTTGATGCTTTGACCACTGGAAAAGTCAGGAATGGTTGTTTGTCTTCTTCTTGCCCAAACTTACTTATCCAGCTGGAAGGAGGGTCCTGAGTTCAACTGCTGTAATTTCTTCAGAAGACTTGAACATAATTCCCTCAAATGCCTAGCATGCTTTTGAAATGGTGTGTGCCAATTCTCTATATCCTTACCCCATTTCACAGCTGCTGGGCTGCAAGGCCGTGCTCTGTGTCACCTCCTATCTACTGTGAGTAGGACACTGTGCACACAGAGGTTGGTTTTCCCATCTCTAAAGCAGTTGGTGAGAATGACACCAGAGGCCAGGAGACCAGCCAGGGATTTGATGACATGATTAAAGATCCTTCTCATTCTGTTATTCAATTACTGTAAAACATGATGCTTCTTACTTAGAGTATGTCTTGTTCTACATGTCATCCCCTCTCAAACTGTGTTGCAATCCTCACTCCCACCCCCAAGTAAAAGTGTGAAACCTGTAACCAAGATGTTGGGACTCAACATACATAGTTAAATAGCTGGTAGACAAACCAGATAGCTTCACTGGGAATGGGAATGAGGACAAGGGTCATTTCTAAGTAGAATATAAAGTAAACATAAAGAATATTCTTAGCTGAGAAAATGAATTTCATATTGTGCTTGCCAACATTTGTAAATCCCATTGCAAAGACTGTGTTCTTTGAGAATCAACAGTGGTGTACTGGGAAGGGCACTGAACTTGGACTCAGAAACTCTACATTCGAGTTGCAAATCCTACCCTCACTGGCACTGTGACACTGGACAAACCATGCTCTCTATCCCAATGCTCTTATCTGTGAGGATCTTTTATGAGAAAGAACCACGTTTTCCTCTCTCTCTGAGCCAAGTGAGCACAGCACCTGACCCGAGGTCCAAAGACCTATTCTGAGGTGATTATTGATGTGCTTATTGTTTAATTTCCATAAGGACAGTGCTATACTCTGCTTTTTTACTTGCTCTTGAAAGAAAGTAAAAAGAGAGAAAGGAAGACGCAAAAGGAAAGACAAAAAAGATGCCGAAGATTGAAAGGCATGAGCATTTTATGTAAATGCAACCTAGCTCTAGCCTGACCCACCCACAACAATGTGACTTTACAGATAGAGGGGAAACCAGCCACGCAAATTCTCTGCTCTGACAAATCACCACCTCATTGGTGAGTTTCCCTATTTTAATATTTTCCATTATGAGAAACCTTTCTGGAAGCTTTTCAGAATCAGTTTTAAAATAAATGCAAAATGAACATAGCCAAAATCCTTGTAGGGTAGTGTTTCATTAAAAACCCAAATTTCTAGGGCGCCTGGGTGGCTCAGTCGTTAAGCGTCTGCCTTTGGCTCAAGTCATGATCCCAGAGTCCTGGGATCGAGCCCCACATTGGGCTCCCTGCTCAGGGGGAAGCCTGCTTCACCCTCTCCCACTCCCCCTGCTTGTGTTCCTTCTCTCGCTGTGTCTCTCTCTGTCAGATAAATAAATAAAATCTTAAAAAAGAAAAAAAAACCAAATTTCTAAGACTCAAAGAGCTGGAAAGTCAACAGGAAAAAAAAATGATAAGAAATACCTGAGCAGTATTTTATATATGAGGTTGACCCTTGAACAATGTGGGGGTTTGGGGTGCTGACCCCCTCTGCAGTCAAAAATCTTCATATAACTTTTGACTCTCCAGCACCTTAACTACTAAGAGCTGACTGTTGACCAGAAGACTGACCGATAACATAAACAATTAACACATTTTTTTATGTTATATGTTTTATATGGTGTATTCTTACAATAAAGTAAGCTAGAGAAAAGAAAATGTTTTTACGAAAATCATAAGGAAGAGAAAATACATTTACAGTACTGTCCTGTATTTATAGAAAAACATCCCCTCGTAAGTAGACCGACACAGTTCAAACTTCTGTTATTCAAGGGTTAACTGTATACGTATAATATATTATACATACAAATGTATATAACATATATATTATATATTTTGTAGGGTGCAGTCCTTATTTAAGAAAACAATTTTGTTCCAAAAGAGTTTGTAAGAAAGTTATTTGGAATTCAAAACACATTTTCTGTATTAACAAAGGCAGCGATGGTTAGGTGTGCTGTTTAGAAAACCACAACAGCTTATTAAATCCATAGTTAAAACTGTGTAATGATATAATCAATGATAAAAAATAATACAATTTAATTTATTGAGTACTTACCATGTGACAGGACTGTGCTAAACGCCTTCCGTACCTAATCTCATGCACTGATAACCTGCAAAGGAGGTACCCTTAGCCTAGTTACAGGTAAAGAAAACACGGGTTGGGAAGTCGGGTGACTTTCCCACCTCACAAAGCTACCAAGTGGCTGAGTGAGCTTTTGGAGCCTCGTCTGTCTGACTTATGTTTGAAGTGCTGCATAGTATTTCTCTGAGATGATCAGATTCTATAAGATTCTCACCTCCTTTCCTCTACCCCAGAAGAGAAGGTGTTTTCCGTTGGAGGTCTTCCTTCCCCATGACCCTCAAATCCTTTCCCTCTTGCCTCCTTAAGAATTTACTCCAACAGATATCTCCTCTGACAGTTTTTTCTGTAACTCCTATCTCTACCAGCTCTTTTCCCTCAACTTGTGAATCTGCTTAAGTGTCTTTCCTCCTAAAAAAACAACCAACCAAAATTCCCTGTGGACATTTGTCTCCTTTAGTTTGTGATCTCTCTCCCTCCTTCCTTTCTCAGCCAAGATTCTTTTTATTTTATTTTATTTTATTTTATTTTATTTTATTTTATTTTATTTTATTATTATGTTAGTCACCATACACTACATCATTAGTTTTTGATGTAGTGTTCCATGATTCATTGTTTTCATATAACACCCAGTGCTCCATGCAGTACGTGCCCTCCTTAATACCCATCACCGGGCTAACCCATCCCCCCAGCACCCTCCCCTCTAAAACCCTCAGTTTGTTTCTCGGAGTCCATAGTCTCTCATGGTTCGTCTCCCCCTCCAATTTCCCCCCCCTTCATTTTTCCCTTCCTTCTCCTATTGTCCTCCATGCTATTCCTTATGTTCCACAAATAAGTGAAACCATATGATAATTGACTTTCTCTGCTTGACTTATTTCACTTAGCATACTATCCTCCAGTCCCATCCACGTTGATGTAAAAGTTGGGTATTCATCCTTTCTGATGCCTGAGTAATATTCCATTGTATATATGGACCACATCTTCTTTATCCATTCATCTGTTGAAGGGCATCTCAGCTCTTTCCACAGTTTGGCTATTGCAGACATTGCTGCTATGAACGATGGGGTGCATATGGCCCTTCTTTTCACTACATCTGTGTCTTTGGGGTAAATACCCAGTAGTGCAATTGCTGGGTCATAGGGTAGTTCTATTTTTAAATTTTTGAGGAACCTCCACACTGTTTTCCAAAGTGGCTGTAGCAACTTGCCAGGATTCTTAACACTGACTCTCCTGTTAACCTCCAGTTAGCCTCACACCCTGATCATCCTGTTTCCACTGTAGGGATCCCTGAGCCAGCTCTAGCTCTGGTCCCTACTGACCGCTCTGTTGCCAGCCCCAGGGAGCACCCCACAGTCCTCACCTTGCTGGTGCTGCACTGGACTGTGAGCTCTGCCTGCTTCCCCAACCCTCTGGACGCCCAGCTTTCTGTGGACAGTGCTGGCTTTTCAGCTGTCTTCCTAGGAGCCTGACTTCTTTCTGGATGCTTCTCTACTTTTACCACATTGGCTCCTACTCCCACTGCCTTGTCATTGTATGCATTCCCCCAGAATAAACTCATTCAGACATCGTTTCAACATCCATTATTTGTCTGCTAAAAACTCCAAGGTCTGTGTCCCTAGTCCTAAAGGACACTAATAATTTGCTGGATAGCCCCAGGTAAATAACCCACAGGCACTTCAGAGAACCAGACCTCAACTGCTTACTCCCCTGCTCCCCCACTCTCCTACACCCTTCATCTCTGTTTCGGTGGAAATCAGCATCAACCACCTAATAGCCAAGCTGGAATCTGAAATCATCCCACATTCCACCTGCCTCCTTCCCCCACTGGCCTCACACAATCAGCCCCACCATTCTATCCCAAATTTGTCACCATCTCTCCATCCCTACCAGAATGCCTTTGTCATCTGTTTCCTAGATCATTGTCACAAAACAATCTTCTTGTGTCCTATTTCACCACCTCCAATCCTTCTGCCATCATGCCTCTGGGGATGAAGCAGAAATCGGAATGTTTAACTTCCTTGTGGAAACCCCATTGGAGCACTGCCTTACCTGCTCATTTGCAAGGGGGCCCACCTGTGACTTGTCTCCACCCTACCTCTCCATTCTCGCCACTCACTGGGATGCTCCTGCAGAGTGACTCTCATAACAGTGACCTGATTAGTGTCCTGTACACAAAAGTCTATTCATAAGGCCATGCCTTTGCTCACACTGTTCCTCTACATGGAATGTCATCCTCTCCCATTTGAAACTCACTCATTCTCTAGTACATTCCTCAGCAGTCCTGTCTTCTAGGAATTGTAACCACACTTTCTCATGGTGGGAGAGAAGCCCTTCCCTTATACTCCGATAGCATCATTTCCCCCCCCACCACCACACCCAGCATGCTGTCCTATAACTATTTCTCTTCTTGCCTGTCTTCCTGGACAGTGAGTTCATTGAAAGCAGAAATCCTGCTTTGCTCATTTCTGTATTTCCAGTGTTTAGCAAGGCATATACCACTGAGTGGGTGTTGAGTGAATTTTTGTTGGCCTCGATTAGATTTGTGAAGTCAACCTTAAGCCAGGATTTAGGGAATGAAAACTGATTCATGGCAGGTGCTTCAGTAGGGTGAGAAGAAGCTAAGCTAATTTTGGAATGTCCCATTTGGGAGAAAGACTTCACCCAACCCCCCATGTTTGCGTCAGTGTCCAGCGTGAGGCCAGAATATCTCCGCGCTGCTGGGACTGCTCAGATCCACTGGGGTAAAGCTGGAGGAGGGTGACTACGAAAAGCTTTGCTCAATGGAGAGGGAAGTGAGTCTTCTCAACTGCTCTACATCTTTCCTGTGTACTCTTTACCTGAAGGCACAACATATTTTGTCTGCTGGGGGAGTCACTCATTGCTAGTCCAGACTCCGTCTGAGAACATGACCCCAGCATTTGGCCCCCTGGTTAGTAATTAGGAGTGCCTGTTTCAAGTCTGGAGGAAAGCAGCTCGTTGCAATCACTTCTCTGCCACTCTGTGCCTATAAATTAATCCGTCAAGAAGATGGTGTTTCCTCCCAGCTCTTAAGGGATTCACACCACTTATGCAAACTCCTGGAGGCTCATGTCTGAGTGTAGATGCCCTAATGAGTTCAGGAGTAGAGCTTTTTAAATGGCAGGCGTACATTTGCATATAGAACGATGTTGGCGAAGGCAGCAGTGGGATCTCAGGTCTGCCATTCCTTCAAGTGGCCCTGGGTCCTCACACTAAGAGAGGGAAACTCAAGTGGTCTGTTAAGTTGCCTGAACTCTGCTAATTCTCCATTTTCATTCTGTGGAAGGCTACCCTGAATCTGTGTCAGTTAGACCCAACTCAGCCTCTTTATAATGCATTTAATCATTTCTTTGTTTATTCATCCATCATCATTACTATCATGCACCTGCTCTGTGCCACAAAGCCAGCGGTCGCAGAAGGACAGGACTCTACCAAGGGAGGGGTTGACATCCTGACTCTACCCTTTTTCTAGGCAATGCTTATAGACATCTAGCACTCGTGAGATGAGGAGGAGATGGTAGGGAAAACAGTCCATATTTACTGAACAGTGGAGGTCAGGGATAGCAAATAGATGGCACAGCTTTGCAACTCATTCTCATAATGCTCATGGAAGGCAATGTTAGTGGTATGCGAGTCAAGACACATCTGCTATTTCTAGTGTAGATGAAGGAAGTGTAGTAGGGTGAAAATGCATGGTCTTAGTGTAATCACATCTAACCCTCCCCATTATGTGACTTTGGAACAACCCTCAGAGCTTGAGATTCCTAACTGTAATGTGAGAATAATGGTATCTTACAGGGTTGTTCCTAAAGAATCTGTGAACTAATGTAGGTAAGGTACCTAGCACAGTGTTCAGTATCAAGTAAGTGCTTTACAAATGTTACTCTCTCCTCTACACCGCAGTTTTAGGTGCTTTGAAGCATACAGAGATGACTAAGACAAGATCCTAAGTTATGTGTTGACAAACAGCTTACTAGATAGTTCAGTTAACAAGGACAGTCTGTATTAAACACCAGGAGAGTCACACCCTCAGGGAGTTCAGCAGGAGAAATGAGAGCAGGGGAAGTAAAGGTAAAGCTACATAGAGGAGCTAAAACAGATAAAAGAGAGATGAGATGGATGGATGGATGGATGGAAGGAAGGAAGGACAGATAGATAAACTGATGGATGCTAGATTGATGCAGGCAGATAGACACACGGACTCGTGTTAGAAAGACTCCCATTGTTAATGTGGTGAATGAAAGGGATGGCTGGTTAAATGGTTTATTAAAAGGCATGAAGTTGGGGTACATGGGTGTCTCATTCCGTTAAGCATCTACCTTTGACTCAGGTTGTGATCTCGGGGTTCTAGGATTGAGCCCCACATCGGGCTACCTGCTCAGCATAGAGTCTGCTTCTACCTCTCCCTCTGTCCCTCTCCCTGCTCATGCTTGCTCGCTCTCTCTCTCAAATTAATAAATAAAATCCTTCTTTAAAAAAAGGTGTGAAGTCACGAATACTCAATGGAAGGTATCATCCGTATAGAAGGTAGATAGATACAGTAAAAGAGAGATAGTAGACACAGTAATTCAGCAGCAGATGGCATAGAATCGAAGGATCCCATGGCTGAGCTATCAGCTAACCCACTTCCCAGTCCATGTGAGAGTCCTGTTTACAGCATCCTACCTCTAGTGTTCTAGCCTCTGTGAGAGCAAAGAGCTTGCCACTGCCACCACTCTGGAGAGGGCATGTAATATTTATTGATAGTCTGCTCAGTGTCATGCTTTTCCTACACATTATCCCAAATCCCCTCAAGTGCCCTTGAGGAAGACATTATTATCCTCATTTTATAGAAGAACAAACTGAGGTACACAAATCTAACAGCTGATGAAGGGACCCAGAATCTGTACCAGGTCTTTGGGGCTCCAAAGCCTGCTGAGTCTGCCGAGCATATTTCTGTTCGTAGAAAGAGAGCTCCTGAGGTGTTAATCTTGTCCAGCCTGAGAATTCTCCCCTCAAAAAGCCCCTCTTAACAATAAAGAATGGTCTTGCCCACTTCCCAATGCCTGCAGGACTCTCATTGCTTGCTTTTTTTTTTTTTTTTAAATCTGGTACTTAGAACAATCCATTGTAAATCTCATTTCTGTTTAAATTATGTTTTATAAATTCTTTCTTTGTTCTTCCTTTAAATTAGAAAGAATTATCAAAAGCTAATGGAAATTTTAAAGACTTGCTCTTGCTCTCATCCATGCTGACCTGGAAAAAAGTCTATTATCTGTCCCATTGCACAATGCAATGTCTTCCCTCCAAAAGATGTATTAGTGTCTTTAGCTATTCAAGGGATTCAACTGACTGAGCGTGGTTGGGTCATTGTAACTTGATTTATCTGACTCTTAAAGATTGTCCTTGATGGACTCAGGACCTGTGTAGGGACCAACTAGGGAATCTCTGCAGGAGTCATGCCATCTGACCTTCAGAACTGAGAAGGCATTAGATGATGTCATCACATTTGCCAAGCAAGGCTCCAGAAAGCAAAATGCCTTGGACTTAGAGGGACTCAAGAGTATGGAACATTCTTCATATCCTCCTTTGCAGACCTCTGTTGTCAAGCCCTGAGGTAGCCAACAAATTTAGCAAATTTTTATTGCAAACCTACCACATCTCAGATATTGTGGAAGACACTGAGGATGTAAAGCTGAGAGCCATTTCTTGCAATAAAGAAACTCCGAGGTGCAGGCAAAAACAAAAACAAACAAACAAAAAAATGGCCTATTTAACAACTATCTCTTATAGGTGGTCACCACAGCTATTATAATAATCTGAACAAAGTGATGTAGGAACACAAACAGTACGGGGATAGTCTCTACAACATGTGTAATATTAAGAATTTCAACATCTATCTGAATATCTCCAAGTCACAGTGTCCTCAGTACTCCACAAAACAGTTTATTTCTTTGAAGGGCAATCTAAGATACTGGTTTAGAATATAGGCTCTGGAGCCATACCATTTGGGTGCATTGTTTAAGCTCTCTGTGTCTCAGTTTCCTAAATAATAAGATGGGGCAATAATAGTACTTATCTCCTTGGGCTATTATGACAATGAAATAAATTAATGCACGTAAGTACGCATGAGAATGTAAGCTACTATTGCTGTGATGAAGAAATGCTAGAAAACCTCCATATACTAGGTCGAAAGCTGCCTTGATCTAATATTTATCCAATAGACCCAGTGCCATTCCTTCCAATAGACCAACCTAAACCAGGCTCAAGTACCGCACGAAAATACTCAAAGCTGGTTGGCTCCATTGCAAAGGAAGGAAAGTTCTGTGATATTCTTTTTTTTTTTTTTAAGATTTTATGTATTTATTTGAGAGAGAACGAGAGAGAGAGTGCACAAGCAGGGGGAGGGGCAGAGGGAGGGGGAGAAGCAGATTCCCCCCTGAGCAGGGACCCTGGGATCATGACCTGAGCCGAAGGCAGACGCTTAACTGACTGAGCCACCCAGGCACCCAGGTTCTGTGCTATTCTTATCAGAATAAAATGCTACTCATTAGTGTTCACTTCTGGTGAAAGACCAGAAGACCCAAAGATGGGGTTTGCATATTACTTTATTTGGATTTCATACCTAAAGGACTAGATCTCTACTGAGCAAGTTCTGTTATGCAAAAACCTCTATTGTTGGTACAATAGGAATTGGAAAGATCAGTAAAAAACAGTTTCTCAGTGTGGGGTTTAGAACTTCAACTCTGATATGTGATTTAAATTTAAATCTCAGCTCTGCCACCTTCCAGATGTGTGACCTTGAGAGAATGACTTAACTTCACTGAACTTAAAATTCCTCATCTATAAAATGAGATGATAATAATAATGCCTGTCACAAAGTACGGTTATGGGAAATAAATGAGATGATTTTTTAAGTTACTTGCCATGAACCTAGAATGTAATAAATACCAAGTTAACATTGAGTACTTATTAACAACCTATAAGCTCACAGTCTGATGCAGGGGGAGAGACAGAGACAGATGAATACATAAGAAACTATGATTATATCTCTGTTGTACACAGGTAGTGTACAATGGATAAACACAGAAGACAATGGGAGAAGACGAAAAGCAGAAAGAATTTATGTTTGAGGAGATCATTTTGTATAACATGGTTGCAAACAGATGGATAAAAAAGTTTTCTTGTATCATTCATTTATTCATTCATTCAACAGTGTCTTTGCTGTGCCTCCAGGGAGCAAGAGGGTTTGATCTGCTTATTGGGGAGGGCAGAATTCCCAATAGAGACAACAGCAAAAGGCAAGAGAGTAAATAAAATGTCCAAGAAAGAGTAAAAACTGCCATCATGGAAGGAAAGTAAGGCGAATGAGGAAAGCAAAAGACTGGAGTAGCAGGAAGACTTTGAATGCCACACTAAGGAATTTAGACTTCATTCTTTATGCCAGTGGTTTTCAACCAGGGTGGTTTTGCAACACACACCCCTACCCCCACCCCCTGTCTCCACCCATGGGACTTTTGGCTTTCGGGAATATCTGGAGACATTTTTGGTTGTCATAACTGGATGGGTGCTACTGGCATCTAGCGTGTAGAGTCCAGGGATGCTGCTAAACATCCTACAGTGCACAGGAAATCCGCCCCCCCCCCCCCACCAAGAAAAGAATGATCTGGTCCAAATTGTTAATGGTGCTGAGGTTAAGAAACCCCACTCTAAGCACTGGGAGGATGGAGCAGGTTTTAGAACTGGGAGTGAGAAGATAAACAATTAGTCTGATTCCTCTGAAGGATGTATGACTGGGAAGAGGCCAGAGTCAGGGAGACCAGAGGGGAGGGATTGGGGAAGGGTTGGGAAGAGGTGCTAATGAGGTATTGCAAGGAGACAGCTAATGTGAGAGAGACCCTGCAGGGGAAGAGCTACCTAAGGACATCCTCAGATCGACAATACTTTAAGGAAACAATGAGCACATAATGGGAACTCAATACATATTGCTAAAGTTGTATTTCCTTCCAAATGTTTTTAAATAAACTGTCAATTTGGGACAATTTGAAACTTAGAGAAATGTTGTGAAGATCGTACAGAGAATTCCCACATGTCCCTCACCCAGTTTCCCCTAATGTTAACACCTCACATAACCAAAGTGCTTTTGTCGAATCTAAATGATAGACTTAATTTAGATTTCACCTGTTTTTCCACTCAGGTCCTTTCTCTGTTCCAGGATCCAATCCAGGATACCATGTAGCGTTTAGCTTCCATATATATTTTATGTGCATAGGCGTTTGTTGGAAAATAAATGCATTCCTAATGGTTCAAGTGAACTCCTCGCTAAAGTTTCTGCGTAGACTCAAATGAAGTTGAGGCTATTGTGATTTGGTAACATAGCTGTGGGCTCTGCTTGAAGTTCTCAGTAGCTACTATCTTGGCAGGAAATCAACTCTGCAGCTAACACTTTATTCTGTAAATAAAATCACTAAATTAAACCAAGCTGTAGCTTTAAGAGGATTCCTTTCTTTAAAATATGTATTTAGGGGCGCCTGGGTGGCTCAGTCGTTAAGTGTTAAGCATCTGCCTTCGGCTCAGGTCATGATCCCAGGATCCTGGGATTGAGCCCCGCATCAGGCTCCCTGCTCTGCGAGAAGCCTGCTTCTCCCTCTCCCACTCCCCCTGCTTGTGTTCCTGCTCTCGCTGTCTCTCTCTCTGTTAAATACATAAAATCTTTAAAAAAATACATGTGTGTGTATTTATTTATTTATTTATTTATGAGAGAGAGAGAGCGGGAGTTGGGGGGAAAGGAGCAGAGGGAAAGGGAGAGAATCTCAAGCAGACTCCCTGCTGAGCACAGAGCCCAATGTGGGGTTTGATCTCATGACCCTGAGATCTGGACCTAAGCCAAAACAAAGAGTCGGACGCTTAACTGACTGAGCCACCTAGGTGCCCCAAAAAGGTTTCCTTTTAGAAGAATTGGATATCTTAATGTCATAGTATGAGTCCAAATTAAAAGAAGGTTCAACTTTCAGGTACTCATTTAAAAAATAAATTTAAAAAAATTTAACCCAGGTTATAAAAACAGGTTAAACCCTTTCAAACAACCCTCAGTAGCCAATATATGTGCTTAATGTTGAGAGAGAGCCCTCCAGTTAGACACCTTTTGTCTCTTCTGTCCTTGCCTGTTAGTTGGGGGCAGCCCCCCCCAGAGTCAGCTCAGGGTAGCCAGCTGCGGGTCACCAGCCGCCTCGGGTCTTGCTGGTGCTGCATTCCCTCCTCCTTGCCTTTTCTTGCTACGTATCCCTTGGCCTCAGTTCTGGTTCTTCAGGGTCCTGATACTCACCTCAGTTCCTGTACTTGTTTTATTTTTATACAAAATTACGTTATGAACAGACATTGGTGGGAGAAAATTAGAACCTACAAATAAGCCTAAAGGAGAAAATTGAAACTACCCACAGTCCTCCCACTATCCTATCCTGTTACTGCCCTGACGTTCTGTTTTCTAAAATACACATGGGTACACACACATGTCTATTCTCTCTAAAAAGGCTCATATGGTGATAATAACATAACAAGATGCAGGATTTGTGCATGTACCCAGGCAGTTGATCCTCAGAATGTCCCATGAAGGAGTACCGTTGTTATCTCCATCTCACAAATGAGGAAACTGAGGCACAGAGGGTGAGTGCCTGGCCTCACATCCCCCAGCTGGGAAGTGGGGTTGCTGGGATAGGAAGAGGCTGTCCCAGAGCCAGGCAGGTTGCCCACGATGCTAGATACCTCACTGCATATTGTTTGATTGCCTGCTTCTTTCTATTTGAAATGCATGGTGAACATCTTTCAACGTCAACACATATATTCTCCTTTTAAATTTTTTTATAGGTCTGATCTTATGCACAGTCCTTCTGGAAATACCCTTAGGCATAAGTTGCAGTTATATGCCGTCTTGAGTTCTTCTTTTGTTTCTGTGACTCTTCAGGACATCTTTGCTTTCACTTCTGCTTCCAGGCTCATCACCTCCTTCCCTTCTTCCCATACCCACCCCCCACCTTCGACTTCTACACACATGCATGCCTGCACATACACCCTCCCCTCTGCTCACCTCTCAGCCTGCTCACTGCATAGCACACCTCGCCGCACCCCTCCTCTGTCAGCGCGCTCCCCTCAGTCCTCCCGTGAGTGGAGAATGCTGCCTTCGAGATGAAAGCTTCCCTGTGGGGGCCTCACCAAGGTTTATATAGGTAATCGCTTCGACAAATATCTATTGGACATTCATTATTTACAGAATATTCTGGGGACACCATAGCTCTTCTCCTCCGGAAGTGTGCAGTCCTAGTGAATAACTGAAAGGCAAGTAGAACCAACCAGATATCTGTTAACTCTTAATGTACTGTAGGTTTGTATTGTATCATATCATATTGTGTTGTGTGAAGATAGTAATCACACAAGGTGGGAGCCAGGAGGAGGCAGCCGTGGATGCTGATTGGAAGACTTGAAGGTTTCCAGAGGAGGTGACCAAATGACTAATTGTTAGGTACTTGTTCTGTCTTCAGTTTGAGTGTCACAGATAGTGATCTGGGAGACTAGATCACCCAGGGGTCAGGGCCTTGAGCCCCACACGTGAAGGGGAGTAACATTAGGGTGACTAGCCAAACTGGTTTTCCCAGGATTGAGGGGGGGTTCCCAGGACATAAGACTTTTAGTGCTCAAACCAGGAAAGCCCCAGAAATACGAACAGGACAGGTTGGTCACTCCAAGTAGCAGTGAACAGTAAAGACCAACGTACTGCCCTCAGGCAGCTCACATCCTATCGAAGAGAGACAGACCACCCAGTAGTAAAGGAATTAAAGGATAAGCACAATGGAGAAAGTGAGTCAGGGTAAGAGGATAGGGAGGGACCAGAGTGCTAGGGCTTAGGGGAGTGGTCTACATTAGATTGAGTAGTTGGGGAAGGTGTTCCGACCCATTGTCCTTCAAGCAGAGATGGGAAGACAAGGAGAGAGAGAGTCTTATGGATACCTGGGACCAAACATTCCAGGCCAGGGCAACTCAAGCAGTGTGTGGGGTGCAAAGACCTGGGCATGGAATCAGGGAGGTGTCCAGGAGCCAAACCCACAAGGCCCTGTGGGTCGTGGGAAGACCCTGGGACTTCACTCTAAGAGAGGGAATGTTGGAAGGTTCGAGGTATGTTTCATCTGGACCACTCTGGCTGCTTTGTGGGAACAGTGTAGGGAGGCAGCAGGGGAAGCAGGAGGACCAACTAGGGGGCTGTTGCCATAATCCAGGAGGAAGAAAAATATGTATCAGACCCAGAGGCCTCAGACAAGCCTCAGCTTAACATCAACCCATTCATCACTCGTGCAAATTACCTAACTTCTGTTAACCTTTAATCTTCTTATCTATGAAGTGGGGATTAACAAATTGTGAAAGGTAAATGAAATGATGTGTTTGTATGAAAGAGACTTAGCAAAGTACCAGCAGTTCTTTTATGAAAATACTAGAATGCCATAGGAATTAAAATGTTAAATCGCTAATCTGATGCGTAAGACCGTTGACTAGACGCACAGAAATCTGAGGAATTATTCAGACAGAAATGCATATTACTATGCACCGATCACATTCTTGTAGCTCTGTAAGTGTATGTATCCGCCCTTCTGATTGCAAGCAAACACATTAACAATTGCCCACGTGTACTTAGCCGTTGTGTGCTCCTATATCTTTGCTCCGTGGTTTCTTCTTCTCGGGGATTCCTTCCACCCCCAATCCTTTTCCCCTCGGGCCAGGTCCAAATTCACCTTTCCTGTGGGACCTTCCCTGGGTCTTTTCCTCCAACAGAGTCGTTTGCTGCTTTCTCATTATTTTCTTGCAACTTTGTGCTTAGTTCTCTTACGCATTACAGCCTTTTATAATAGTTGCTTATATATCTATTTTTTCCTACTAAGAAAAACAGGGCAGTGCTTGGTTCTTCTTGAATCTTACAAGGGTATGCCACTCACTGGGTTGCTCAGTTCCTGGCACAGAGCGGGAGCTGAGGAAATTCCTCATGAGTTGGCCTGGAAATAATTGTGTTTAGAACTTGATCCATGACATACATATCACCTAGGAAAACCAAAACCACATGCTGTAGGGGAGAGAGCGGGTCTGAAGTCAGACACCTGAGAACAAAACTAGGGTCTGATACTTGCTGAGCAAGGTGGCCTCGCCTAGATCAGTTCGCCTGTCTGGATGCGATTCCTCCTCTGGAAGCAGTGTGTCAGGATCTAGGGCTGCCAGCAAATTCCCCTCACACTTGGCATTAAACAGCAATCAGGTGTTGTTTCGCACAGTTCCTGAGGGTCAGGAGTCCGGGAGCAGCGTGCCTGGGTGGTTCTGATGTAGGAGCTCTCAGGTTGCAGGAGAGATGTCACCCGGGCCTATTGTCCCTTGAAAGCTGGACAAGGCTGGAGGACCTGCTTCCAGGCTCACTCTCCGGGTTGTGGGCAGGTTTTCGTGTGTCTGTGATGGGGCTGCTCCAGGCGTGGCGGCCAGCTTCCCCCCAGAGCAAGGGATCTGAGGGAGAGTCAGACAGACAAGAGGCTGCAGGGGTTTGATACCCTCATCTCAGGAGTGGCAGACCCTCTCTTCTGCCACATCCTGTGGTCACACAGCCAGGTCTGATCCACCGTGGACGAGGATGCGCAGGTTATGTGAATGCCAGGAGGCAGGCATCATCGGGCTCAGCTTAGGGGTGTCTGCCACAAACGGGGATAGGATTTATCCCAGTGAAAAAGAAAATGAAAATCCAGTTTCTTAGCTCGTCCGGCTTAAGGGACTCTGATGGTCTCCCATTACCGCTGGATAAACCCAGAGTCTCTGGCCGGAGACACGAAGCTCTCTAGAACCTGACTCCTGTCTAGTTTCCCAGCCCACATCCCCCTCTTTCCTTTTTTGTACTTTAGGCTCCAACTCTAGAAGTCTTTGGCCTCCTGGCTTTTCTCCATGCTGTTCTTTGTGCTTGGAATGCCCTTAATTCACTGCCTGGCACACCTAGTAAGCTCTGCATGCTTTCACCATGCTTACACCTCGCTGCCCCCCCACCCCACCCTCCTTTCCTGCCTGCAGGCAGTGTCCTGGGGGCGTGGCTCACTGCTGGGCCCAGTAACAGGCTTTCCAGCCCCTGGCTCAGCATGAACCACCCCCTTCCACACCATTCAGTACAAGAAGGAATTCCTTTGGGGTTTCATTTGGATTGAAGATCTGGCTCTGGTCTGTACTGAGGGACTTCAGGACAAAGGAAAAGAAGTAACATTTATGGAACTCCCAGAGAACCAGCTTCTGCCTCACACCTTCACAGACGTCGTCTTATTTAGTCATATACATTGTCCCATGCGGGCAAGTGATTGCACCTCCTTGGGTCTCAGTTAACTCATTAGGAGTATGAGAATATTTCCTGATTATGCCCTGGACACTTCTACTCCCCCGTGCCTTGCCCACCACCTCCCCTGCCCTGGGACACGCTCAACTCCATCTCCATGTGTTCATTCTTGCACAGCCCCTGGGGATCTGATCCCATCTCTACCCCTTATGAGCTGGGTGACCTTAGGAAAGTTACTTAACTTCTCTGAGGCCACAGAATAGCAATATCTAACAACCATTGCTGGTGCTGTTGGGAATGCTTCATGAGACTGTCATTGTCAGGGGTACCTAGAATAGAATCTAACACCTCATAGGGGGCTCATAAATGTTTATTCTTTCTTTCCTTCTTTCAGGCCCAAAGCAAACGTAGACCCAAATACCACTTCACCTCTTCCACCCAAAACCCATCCCATTTCATCTTCCTTCCCCCATCAAGTTTCCCATTTTCAAAATTACGGTGAGATATCATCTCACGCCTATCAGAATGGCTGAAATTAACAACCCAGGAAAGAACAGATGTTGGTGAAGATGCAGAGTAAAGGGAACCCTCTTACACTGTTTGTGGGAATGCAAACTGGTGCAGACACTCTGGAGAACAATATGGAGTTTCCTCAAAAAGTTAGAAAAGAACTATCCTACGATCCAGCAGTTGCACTACAGGTATTTACCCAAAGGATACAAACATACTGATTTGAAGAGGCACATGTACCTTAATGTTTATGACAGCATTATCAACAATAGCCATATTAGAGAAAGAGCCCAAATGCCCATTGACTGATGAATGGATAAAGAGGTGGTACATATATACAATGGAATACTACTCAGCCACAAAAAGAATGAAATCTTGCCATTTACAACAACACGGATGGAGCTAGAGGATATTATGCTAAGCGATATAAATCAGTCAGAGAAAGACAAATACCATATGATTTCACTCATATGTGAAATTTAAGAAATGATGAACATAGGGAAAAAAAGAGAGGTAAACCATGAGCCAGACTCTTAACTCTAGAGAACAAACTGAGGGGTACTGGGGGGGAGGTGGGTGGGTGATGGGTATTAAGGGGGGCACTTGCTGTGATGAGCACTGGGTATTGTATGTAAGTGATGAACCACTAAATTCTACTCCTGAAACTGATATTACACCATATGATAACTAACTGGAATTTAAATAAAAACTTGAAACAAAAAAAATTAAAAAATTAAAAAATGTGAAAAAAAAAATGTAACCACATGTATCATAAATAAAAGTGTTGCTCCGGCGATGGAATGAGCACTGAGTATTATATAAGACTTGAATCACTGACCTCTACCTCTGAAATGAGTAATACATTATATGTTAGCTAAGTGAATTTAAATTAAAAAAACAAAATTTTTTTAAGAAGTGTTGCCCGCACGCCGGAGGCCACCCTCATTCATTCATTCATGGCACCACGAAGTAGGATTTGCCTAAACTTCTCCAAGGCTCAGTTTCTCTATCCACAAAATGGGAAAAACAAAATCTGTCTGAGAGGACGAGATGAGGTAATATCATGATTTTTTTTTTTAAAGTCCCTAGGCCAGGACTTGGCACATAAGAGATGTTCAGTAAATGTGTTAAGCCCTTGCTGGGACACATGCGTTCCGCTGCTTCTTGCTAACAGTTTGAGCCTCTGAGTTCTGCACGGCCACTGCCATGAGCACCTAAATGTGTCATCTGTTTATTAGGGTCCAGCCTCCCTAATTAGGCTCCATGCTGGAAAACTAATTAGGCCTGGGTCTCATCTGTTTGGGTTGATGTCAGCTGTCTTCCTCCCCGTCCCTGGAAGCGCTGGGCTCCCCTGTCAACGTGCCCAAGTTCGCTCTGAAGAGAGACTTTCTTCTCATTATTCACCTCACGTAGCTTCGTTATTTATGTACAAGTCAGAGATGACCTTTGGCCTTTTTTAATTACATTCACTTTTATTGTCTTCTGTAATCCTATCATATTTTCAATTACCCATTCATTCATTTGGAAGTAGATTTCCCCCCTTTGGCAGAAAAAAACAAGTAATTTTACAAAGTAGCTCAAAGGTTTCTCTTCCAAGCAGAATCATTTCGGTTCAGCATTCTGTCCCCTGGTTTCTCAGAGAATTTATAGAAGAAAGGTAATTTCTTAGTTAACAAAAGATACCCACTTTTCCCTCTTCCTTGTCAGTTACACATGCAGCGACTCAAAATAATTTGAAATCATATATTATTATTTTTGCCACAGCTTTGAATGGTAGCAGAAAATAGTCTTTATAAAATAAGTGCTTAAATCAGCTACTTTATTCTTTCAGTTTTATAATTGAATTCCCTACTTCAAATCTAGAAAAGCAGCCCCCTCCTGTTTTAGATGTTATTTTATTTTAAAGCTTTTCATTGATTTTATTCATTTGTTTGTTTTTGTAATTCATCTCATCATCCAAGGCAACAACGGGGTGGTGAAATGTTCATTCTAAAATATTTCTTTTTTTTTTTTTTTTTTTTAATTTTTTATTGTTATGTTAATCCCCATACATTACATCATTAGTTTTAGATATAGTGTTCCATGATTCATTGTTTGTGCATAACACCCAGTGCTCCATGCAGAACGTGCCCTCCTCAATACCCATCACCAGGCTAACCCATCCTCCCAACCCCCTCCCCTCTAGAACCCTCAGTTTGTTTTTCAGAGTCCATCGTCTCTCATGGTTCTTCTCCCCCATTCTAAAATATTTCTTGAAGAGAATCGGCATTCTGGTCATTAATTAGACATTCTCAGTCCCCCTAGACTGAGCTAGGGTTGACTTCCCACTGACCACTCCTGAGCTTCCCACTGGAAGCACCCCTCGCACATTTGAGGACAGATTAGCCGAGGTCTAAAGGAAAGCATGAGAGGAGAAAGGTGTGGGAAGTTCTCAAGGAAGGAAGGTATCACAGGTGAAATGCTAAGGCTGCAATTTTGAAGCGAGACCATGGCAAAGGCCCTTCCCCTGTGTTCCCTGCTATATCCTGAGCACGCAGCAAATAACCTGCACAGGGCAGATGCTGTTTGCGTCTTCATGATGGAGAGTTGGAGGGAGGTTGGGCCAAAATGGACGCCCCAGTCCTAGTGAATGCAGAATTTATGTTGTTTTCTGGTCTGCCCTACTCATACTATAGAGGAATAATCTGAAGTCAGAGAGGGGAAGTCACATTCCAGGGAGTCAGTGCAGCACTAGACCTAGAATGCAGATCTGCCCCTGGCCCAGTGCTCTGGGCACTCAACAGGCTGCTCTCTGCCCTAGTGTGCTGAGTAATGGCGCTTGCGCCCAAGTCAGAGGAGGTGCTGAGGGCAAATGCAGCCTCAGGCATTCATCTCCATCACCTTTGTTTCTGCAGCTTGCATTTCTTCAACCTCTAGAACCAAAGTGGGGTGGGAAGGATAGTGGAGGCATGGGGGGCTGAGAGAGGCCGCTCCTCACTGCTGATAAAAACTCCAGGAAGGTAGGAAGCTGGGAATGTCAGCCACTCAGAAACACACCGGGGCCAAAGAAAAAACAGCATAAAAGCCAGAGATAGAAACAGGAGCCCAGCCAGGACAGAAAAGCCATTGCCAAAATGTCCGGTCACACAGGATGAAATGCAATCCCTTCATTCAGCCACATTCCTGTGGCTAGTACCAGAAGCCTCAGGATAGATAGATCTATGGTGACGAGCAGGGTGCCTTCAGGGAGCTCACAGTCTAACACAGCAGACAGAGAAGTACATTGCTCACCACGAAGTGTATGTCAAGTGCAAGGGTAGAGCAATGGTTTCCATCCTCACTGTACTTGAGAAGCCCCTGGGAGATGTTTTTAGAAAACAGCAATGCCTGGGCTCTAACCAGACCAATTGAAATCAATTCTTGAAGATGGAAAGTTAATTTTTTTTTTTTAATCTCCCCAGGTGATCCTGGGACACAGTGAGGGTTGAGCATCACTATAATAGAGGAAAGCCCAGGGTAATACGGGGACCATGTCTCCAACTGGGATGATCATAGCCCTTGAATAACCCAGAGAACATCATAAAAATAGATTCTTGGACCCCATGAGGACCTGCTAAATCAAAATTGCAAGAGAACGGAGACCTGGAGTCTCTCTTTTGGAAAAGCTCCTAAGATGGTTCAACGGACCAGGTATCACTCTGGCAATCACTGCTAAGTCGATTCTGTCCAGAAATATAATGTGAGCCATATGTGAAATTCTGCATTCTCTGGAACCACATTTTTTGAAGTTGAAAGAAATAAGTAAATTTTAATAATATATTTTCTTTAACACACTAAATACAAAATATTATTTTACCATAGGATCAAAGAAAAAATTATTACTTAGCTATTTTACATTCTTTTTTTTTTTTTAATTCTCATACTAGGTCTTTGAAATCTGGTGTGTATTTGACACACACAGCTCCAGACCACACTGCCCACTCGCCAAAGGCGGCACTCGCCAAAGGGGGTTCATTTCTGCATCCCCAGCACCCAGTGCCAGACCCGACATGGCATAGGCGCTACTCTGGGACTAACTAGGTCTGGGTGTCTGTATCCCAGACAGTGGAAACCACGGGAACAGAGGCATGAAGGGATAGAACAATGTGATGAGGGCTGGAGGGGAATAGAAAGAGAGGGGCAAGCAGTGCAGGAAGTGAGGCTAGGGAGGGAGGCAGGGCCCCACCTGGAAGGGGAAGCCCAGGCAGGACACCTTAAGACTCTTGGGTCTCTTCAACTGTGGCCAATGGATCTTCTCATGCCCTCTGGTGGCATGGTTTTTATGTCTCTTGAACATACCACCAGGCATTAAGAATAAATGTAAAGGGCTTCAAATTCACTTTATTATTATTATTATTATTATTATTATTATTATTATTATTATTATTTTCTAGGAGATCAGAGCTCTAGGGACTCCAGGACTTGGTGTTAGGTTTATTGGTCTATTGGTTTATTGGTTTACTGAGACATGCCTCAGGGCAGGGTGACTATGTGGGCTCCTTTTTGTTGGGAACCAGAGCAGTAATTAGGGAAGACTTTGCTGACACTGAAAATCTGGTAAGCATATGCCTTTTCAGTTTAATTTCAGCTTCAGATTTTGTCAGGGTCCTTCGAAGCCTCACTGTGGGCGCATTAGATACATTTTAAGACAATAATAAAATGGATTCGAATTACCCCATCTGCTAGAATCCTTTTACAGAAATCTGTCCTGTTTTCTTGGCACTAGCAGACTAACAAAGTTTGTTATGTATTAGTTGAGGGATTTGTCACAGGCTCACATCAAGTTCAGAGACCAACTGTTCCAATCCCGGATCTTGGTGATGTATTCTGTGACGTAACAGGACATGCGACGATGAAAATTGCAGTGCTGGGGCGTAGCAGGAGAGACTGAAGTAAGACCACAGTCTTGAGTGGAGCTGGTGCTTGGTGATCAAAGGAGGACAGACCCAGTTGTTTACAAAGGGAAGTCAGTCTAGAAGGAGGACCATGGAGCTGATGAAGCAACTCCTCAATCCTACGTCACCATGCTGTGGAGGGCTCCAAATTTTTCAGAAGTATCTAAGGGGAGCCAGGCTAAGCTTGAGTCTTCTCACTCCTAAGTCAAGCAGAGCAGACCCATTTTCATTAGTTTTATCTTTTAGATTTCATCACAAGATTTCATTTAAGATTAATAAAAGGGCTCTACTACAACCCACAAAGCTAGAAAAAACACTGTGTAGACAATGAGTAGCATTGTGGTTAAGCATCATCATCACGAATGTCCAACAATATCTAGTAGTAGAATCCCATTAAGACAAGAGGATTTGCCATGGTAACTTCAGGCAACCGGGTAGGTTGGTTCATGATTCATTCATTCAATTTACAAATATTTGTTTTTCAAGTGACCTAGATACAATGCTAAACACTTGGAATACAGCTGTAAATAAAGCAGGTAAGTTCCTTCCCTCTCCTCGTGTTATTTATATTAGAGGATTCAGACAGTAAACATGAACACAAATAAATAAATGTTGTTACAATAGCTTGAAGCTGGAAAATTAATGCATTGCCAGAAATAACAGGGAAGGAACACTACATTAGAAAGAGTGGTTAGGAAAGGTTTTGCTTAGCAGGTGCCCTTCAGCTGAAGGACTTAAAGAAGCCAGCTGGGCAGAGAGCTTGGGGACAGTTTGGAGCACAGAGAGCACCTGGCTTACGGAAGGCCTTACAGGCCAATGTATTTTCTAAATACAAAGAGGAGCCACTGGGAAGTTTTAGGAAGGGAGTCATGTATCGCATTCATACTTTTCAAAGTCTACTTCCTTTAACAGATGATATTAGGGGGATAGCAAGGGCAAACAGAGCCTTTTCTTAGAGACTGGTAGGCAGGTTACCAAGCCAGAGACTCTGGAAATGAGGCACACAACAGCATTCCCGTTCTTAGAACAAAGACCCCAGGTGAAGGTGAGGCACAAGGAAAAATCCCACTACCTGGACTGGCACACAGGGTGAGCTCTCCATTACGAGCCAGGACTCCTGACGCCCATGGTCTAATATGGCTGAAGACATGTCAGGCTTGTACCCCAAGGCAGAATTGGTCTCATAGCCTGGAGTAGGGTTGAGCTGACAGGTCAAGTTTTTTGAGGCCCTGGGAAGATGGGGTCTGCAGGGCAAGGAGCAGACCAGCCCAGTGTTTGGAATGGAGTACTGTAACATGCTTTCCTCCACCTTGAGAATGACTCCATGCTGGCAGCCAACACAGACTCCCATCAAATCCACTTTCCCCACAAATTGCATCCACATTTTTGCAATTTGGTGTGTATTGATTTTCTCCGAGGGACCTCTTGTTGAGTTATTTAACTGCCACCTTTGCAAAGGGCAGCAAGTAATTTTCAGTACAGACCCACTTCTTCTGAGAAAGTCCAATCCAGGCCAGTCCTATAATTTCATTTCAGAGCACTCCTGGATGATTATATTATCCAAATCTGGGCATTATTGCAGAATGAATGGTTGAACCATGAGGACAAAGAGAGCATTAGATCTTCTTCTCCATCTCAAAATAATATATCAACAGGAGTGAAGTAACAAGGGAGAGGTGCCCAGGAGAAAAGGAAATAAAGACGAAGGCATTTTTTTATGTTTCTACTTTGAAGCAAAGGTGGGCTGGCCAGTGTCCTCAATATTTACAACAGAATTGGCTTCTCTGACTTTCTGTGGGTATTCCTTAGATCCTCTGACATTTCTCAAAGGGGTCATGTGAAGCATTAGAATCAATGCAGCTGCATTTGATCTAGCACTATTGTGGAGGACAGTGACCATTTCTTCTGTCCTTGCTCCATACCATATATAAAATACCACTCACCAAAGGATCTACTGGGATTCCTATACTCTCACCTTTTGAACTGGTAATGGTTTTTTTGTTGTTGTAGTCCATGCATTCTTTTTCACTTTGGCTACCAGGAAGCTGAAAGATAGGTAGGTAAAGTTGGTATGTAGGTAGATAGATACAGAGAGATATATTTTTGAAACTCAATCATAATAATCATATGACCCTTATTGTCTGTATTTGTAAGCATACATATTTTTTTAACCTATACTGAATTTTCTATTTGTTTTCAATTCCTCATCTCAATTTTTACCATCATTCTGTTTTGTCATTATTTTACTATAAATTTTTAAGTCAAACAAAACAAGATTTTTTGGAAAGCAATAGGATGTAAGTAAGTAATAATTAAACCTGCCTTCGTTCAGGAAACATTATGCCAGGTGTCATATAAGAATCAGTTGTATGTAGGAATCCACAGATCCTAGGTGAGAAGCATAGCGAATGTTGAGGTTTCGATGCAAGGAGGGAAATCTGACTTCTGAAATATGATTTGGGGCAAGGGGACTGCTGTGTATACCAGAGGATGGAGACACCATGCTGACAAGATATAAACATGTCAGGAGTGGAGGCAGTAGGGTGATAAGCGTCATTCTATTATGGACCCTGGGGGTATTCACTATTGCCTGAGATGAAAGCATTTTGATATCATAAAAGAAAATTTGATCTCTGGAGCCAGTCAGCTTGAGTTAGAACCTGAGCTCCATCCCTTATAAACTGTATGAATTTATGGCAAGTTATTGGACATCTTAGGGTCTCAGTTTCCTTATCTGTCAAATGGGGATAATGGTAGATATTGTTTGGTGGTATTATTATGAGGATTAAATGAATTAACACACAAACAGTGGTAATAGCAATGAGTGGTACACAGTTAACATTCAATAAATGTGTACTGCTATTGCTATTATTATTTTCTTACTAGGCAGAATATACATTATCTCAGTTTTCCCTCTCACCTGCACAAAGGTGACATTTTTATTCCCCTGTGAAAATGAGGCTCAGGGAAGTTACATGAGTTGCCCAGGTGCCAGAGTCAGGAAGCCTGAAGTCCAGCACAGAGCTGTTGGACTCTAAAAGCCATACTACTTCCCCTCTTTCCTCCCCAACACAGCCAACAAGATGGCATAAATAGAAAACCTCTTCCTGAAGCAGGCCACAAACTAGGTAGAAGAAAATTATAGTGATTCATTCACTCAGAAATTATCTGTGAGTGCTCTACTTTGGGCCAGTTGTATGGCAAACAAAGATAAGCCTTCTGGAGGGCTCTGCCCTCAGGAGACTTCTAGACTAATGGGAAAGATAAATATACCAAAATAGAGAACCGTGTGGAAAATGCCAGAACAAGGTACAGACAATGACATAAAAAACAAAGAGAAAGGGCATCCAATCCAGCCTACTGGAGTTGAAATCTGAAAGGATGGCTATTAGTGTCCAGAGTACTTTCCACTCTCCTACCAGCCCTTCATTAGAGAAATTGTGTTTTGTAGTAAGACTACAATGATTCTGCCCCTTTAAGAATCTCCACCCCTATACCACTATCACTCCTCCCCAGTCCTTACCCCATCCCTAGCCCAGAGAAGCACACATAACTGTTTAAGGGAAAATATTACCTGGACCCCCACTGATACTCAGGTTAAACCTAGATGGCTTGTAAGAGCCCAACTCTTCCAATTATTAGGAATTTTGCAAGGCTGTTGTTAAACAGCCATTAGTAAAAAATAAATTCTAGGAAACTACATTTAAGTAAGTTACATTAAGAACAAAGGTAATTAACTTTTGAATGCATCACTTCCTTGTTACTTTACTACATTTTGCTAGTATCTATGCACTTGAGGTTATTTACCTCTATTGTATGCATCGTTTGGGAATAATGTCTAATAGTGCCACCATATCCCTTCCCAACTCCACATTTAGTGATACCATGTTGCCAGAATGGAATCAGCCATGATGGGATTATTTACACCACAGAAATAAGCAAATGCTACAAATCAGGGCTTCATTTTTTCTCACAGAGCTGGTTGTTAAGCATTTACCCATGCATCGCTGGCCATCGCCCTACCTTTTCCTCCCTGCAGTTGCCGGCCCTGTCCCTCCACTTCACTTAACACCCACTTCATTTCTCTCTCCTTTAATTTGTTCACACCATGCCACTTCAGCTCCCTGGTTGGTCTACACTTTCAGATTTCAATTTTCTTGTTCCCTGCTCCATAGCCTCCCTTCTTTCCTCTCATAGAACTTCTTTTGGCCTAGAACATATTTTGCCTGGCCTTGCTACTTGCTTTGCCAATTTATAAACTTCCTTTGAATAAAAAAAAGTCTCCTATCACCTAACTTACTAGGTTTTGAGGGATTGATTGACCGTATTGGCTGACTGCTTTAATGGTGTTGGGTGTTCAGCGATACAGATCAAGGAGAGGTCCCCTGATCACCAAGAAACAATAGGATTCTAGACTTGACCCTGGCCCCAGGTCCCTACCTATGCCATTTTCTGTCACCAAGGCACTTACTATGGCACTTCTTAGTGCTTTTTAATGCCTTCCTTGAATTATTTAATTGGATTACAGCACACTAAACATTTGAAAAGAATTCAAGCACAAGCTGCCAGGCTCTCTCTTAATGAACATTCTGTATGTCATTGTTTGCCAAGAAAGTCATTCATTGGATAGAAATAGGGAGGTTGAATGAAGAAATAAAAATACATATTTTTCTCATGCTCTTCACAATACAACTGCTGTTTCCACAAGTAATATTTCTGTCTCTTCCTCTAGTCATGTGTGGACTATTTTCCCAAGCATTAGAAGAGGTTAACTCCCCAAATATCATATTTAATTTCTTTGCATTACATTCTGTCATTATTAAAGATTGCAAGATCCTACTGGGTTCCATCATAAGCTAAATTTCCACAAATCCTTTCCCCTACATGTGCAGATGGCATACGTTCTGTCCACAAAATCCATATTGGTTCACATGCCCAACATGATGACATGCAGCATGGAGACTAGAGGGAAATGGTCTTCTATATGTCACAATTTACATATCATAACATAGGGAGGGTAGGAAAAAAGGAACACATATTCCCAGTCTCTTCCTTTAGTTTATAAGAAAGCTGAGACCCAGTGAGGCTGACATAATGAATGTTGCACAGTGATTTTCTTTGAAAGTAAATTTTAATAGTAGTACTGTTAGCTTTGTGGGACTCATTACAGTGTTGCTTTCCTAGAGATTTGCACCAAAATATCTGGACATATCCCATTATTGTGTACACTTAATAAGGGTATAATATCTTAGATTTATTCTGGATTCTCTTCTAGTCTATGAATGTTTTAATGATAAGGGGCTGTGTTACTAACTTACTGCTTTTCTAGCATTTGACATAGGACATGGCATAAAATAGATGCTCTATACACTCATATGTCCAATAGGCACTTAACGAGTGTATATTGAATGAGTAGATACTTGTGTATCTGTTTCTCAGAAGGACACATGGAGAAATGGAGCTAGAGATGACCAAACATTGATCTATGGAAATATTTTTATCTCTCAGTGAACTAACAACAAAGAAGAGTGAGATTTACAATCACAAATGCAGCTTATGATTCTTTATTTGGTAGCTGGATCTTACAAGAGAGCAGGATAGACTCCAGAGTCAATCTGTCTGGGTTTGCTATAAAGCACATGCATGTATAAGATTGTTATATCTTCCTGATGCATTGACCATATTCTATTATTATTATGAGATGTCAGTCTCTGATAATACTGTTTGTCTTAAAGTCTACTGCAGCAGATATTAATATAGTCATGCTGAGTTGTTTATGTTTAGTGATTGCATTGTATATCTTTTTTCCATTCTTTCCCTCCCACTTGTCTGTGTCATGATATGTAAAGTGCATATTTTTGGTAAATGACATAGTCAGATCTTGCCTCATTATCTAGTCAGACAATCTTTGTTTTTTTTTCATGGTGTTTAGTCTAATTATATTTAATATAATTAAGGAAGAGTTAGATTTGGGGACACCTGGATGGCTTAGTCATTAAGCATCTGCCTTCGGCTCAGGTCATGATCCCAGGGTCCTGGGATTGAACCCCACATCAGGCTCCCTGCTCGACAGGAAGCCTACTTCTCCCTCTCCCACTCCCCCTGCTTGTGTTCTTGCTCTCACTATCTGTCTCTCTGTCAAATAAATAAAATCTTTGGGGGGAAAAAAAAGGAAGAGTTGGATTTGAATCCATCATCTTGGTATTTGTTTTCAATTGTTCTATGTGTTCCTCTATTTCTCCTAGACTTAATTCCTTTGGGTTAGCCAATTACTCTTTTAGTATTTCATTTTACCTCCTGTTTTGGCTCTGGGTATACTTTTTTGTGTTAATTTTTATAGCTTGCTATAGAAATTACCTATACACTGTGATTTATCACATTCTATTTTCAAATAATATTCATATATATATATATAGATAGATGATACTACTCTGTGAATAATATAAGAACTTACAACTGTGTACAGTTGACCCTTGAACAACATGGGTTTGAACTGCAGTCATCCATTTATATGCAGACTTTTTTTATAAATACGGTATAATACTATAAATACATTTTCTCTTCCTTGCGATTTTCTTAATAACATTCTTTCCTCTAGCTTACTTTATTGTAAGAATACAGAATATAATACATACAATATACAAAATAGTGTTAATTGACTGTTTACATTATCGGTAAGGCTTCTGGTCAACAGTAGGCTTTTAGTAAAGTTTTTGAGGACTCAAAAGTTGTATGCAGATTTCCAACAATGCTGGGCATTGTGCCCCTAACCCCTGTGTTGTTCGAGAGTCAACTGTGATCCTATTCCCTCCTCCCCCCATTATGCTTTGTGTTCTGTCATTATATATTTTATTTTTATATATGTTACAGACCCTACAACATGCCATCATTACTTTTTATTTAAGATGTCATCAGTCCTTTAAAAAGGTAGGTGTGTGTATAGTTTTAAATGTTGTCTCTCTAGTAGCAGTTCCCTCAGCCTACAGTACTCCTTTTAGCATTTCTTGTAGTGTGATTCTGCTGGGGGGGAAAAAATGTCTCTGCTTATATTTATTGTAAAATGTATTTATTTTGCTTTGTTTTTTGAAAAATATTTTTACTGAATGTAGAATTTTAGGTTGACAATGTTTTTTGTCAGTAAGTAGTTTAAAGTATTCCATTGCCTTCTGATCTCCCATGGTTCCCTGTGAGATCTGCTGTTAATCTTACTGTATTTCCCTTGTATGTAATACGTTTTATTCTTTCTTTTCCCCCATCTGCTGTTTTTAAGATTTCCTCTTTATCTGGCTTCTAAGAATTTAGCTAAGATATGACTAGGTATAGTTTTCTTTGTATTTATTCTACTCAAGATTCACTGAGCTTCTTGGACCAATGGTTTGCCTTTTGAAAAATCAAACTTGGAAAATGTTTCAGCTAATGATTTTTTTCTATCCCATTCTCTCTCACACAGAAATTAGAAGTCAAGCTTTGTGAGGGCAAGAAGTTTATCTTTCCTATTTACTACTCGTTCTATGATAGTAGATGGTCAGCGAACATTTTCTGAGCCATAAATTAATCACGTCAGTAACATAGTTTCTACCTATTTGGTTTTTCCCTCAGAATTATTGTGCTTTGGAAGTTTCTCCAGGTTCTCCTGGTAAAAGCTTGATGCTTAATTTGGTGCAAAGTTAAATCAAAATAATTTGGAGAACCATAGACTTTATTGGATAGATTCTGGAGATCTCAAAATCTGATTTTCTGCTGAAAAATCCAATCATACAGCATCCTTTAGCACAGCCCTTTCAAATATTCCAGGCTTTGCTTTTGTACATTTTCCAAAATCTTACAAAATAAACAAATTTCCTAGGTGGCCTAAGTTTTTTAGATATTAAAAAGTCCCTATCTACATTAGGTACGGCTGGAGTGATCATCTCTTTTCAAAAAATATCACTTGAACATTTTAAATCAGTATATTTCCAAGATCATCATTTTAAAATATCAGGTATACAAAACAGTTTTTAATGTAATATGGTAGTCCCTTCCCCTTCTACCCTCCCCCACCACCAAATTTATTCCTCCAATGCCACAAATTTTTACTTTAAGCTTTTTTATTTTTGGTATATATTTTCATGTGCCAAAATATCTTGCTTATACTATTTTTTCTCAGTTTGACATTTTTGAAATAATCCATTTACATCTGTTTTGGTATTGAAGATTTAGTTTTTTTCCATTACAATGCTTTTTCTCTCCTATCCTCTCAATAAATTTATTTCCCAATTTTAGTTCTATAAATAGTTTTACATTATTATGACTGTATTGCAACTGTTGCTTATCTTAGAGCCAATTTGTGTATCATGGTTACATTTCCTTTCTCTTATAAATTTTTTTTTCCTACAGTTAACATCCACCTCCTTTTCCCATTTGCTATTATTTCTTTATTTATGTGCCTATATCTTTGTTTTCCAAATGCCTTGACCAATCTCTCAAGTACTTACCAATAATTTTTCCGAGTTATTACATACAATTCCAAACTCCTGTTCAGTTCCTTTGATCTCGCTCCTACAAACCTCCATTCTCCTGCTCCAATATGGACCAGTTAATTGCCATGCCTGCTGTGTGGATGTTGTTCTGGAATTCCCCATTACTGCTCTTCTTTGCTGAATTTTCTGTTTTGTTGATTCTATATATTCCTATGTTTTTGGTTTACTGTCCTCATTTTGGAGAAGCATATACTCCTGTATCTTTCTAAGGCTGTGTATACAGAAGGTCAAGTTTTTGAGTCATTGGATATTTGGAAATTTTTTTTATTCTACCTTTATATTTCATCGATGATTTGGCTATGTGTAGACTTTGGGTTGAAAATCATTTTCTCTAAACTGCTTTGCTAAGTAGACCTTTATGTCCTAGAAGGATGAGAGAGTAGTAGTCACCTGACTACACAGGGTAGGGAAGGTGCTCTGGTTGTCTAACTGTTCTGTACACAGTTTTAGCCAGATCATTTTCAGCCTAGAGCTTCATCCTTTCCTTCTTGGGACCCAGGACCTCCAAATCCCAGCCTTTCTAGGAAGGTGTGGGGCTAATGGCCTGTCTTTACCTTGATACCCCTGCTGTAGGCACTCAGTGTTCACTTTCTGTCCTGTTAGTTCGTTTCTAATCCATCTCCCCCAAATTTGATGATATGCCCTGTATCGGCTACTTCCTCCTTTTTGTTCTTTGTGTATGTGTTTGTTTCTTTATATCTACTATGGCTGTCATTTTGGGCTCATGTTTGGGAGAGAATGCAGATAAATGCACCCATATTCGGTTCATTAGGTTTACCTGAAAACCTCTACCAGAGTGATTTTTAAAATGCAGATTTGACCCTCATGTCATTCCCATACTCCACATCCTTCAAAGTCTGCTCATAACTTTCAGCATGAGATGAATATGGTTTAGCTTAGCAGACAAAAAAAAAAAAAAAAAAAACTTCATGATTAGATGCCTGCCTGCCTGTCCAGATTTATCACCAAGTGCCTGCATAGATGAGGCCAGTGGGATTATCTGCCTGCCACCCTCTTTTATGGAATTGCTCCTCTGTCAATACCCAACAGCATGGTTGCAGGACATCTGTGTTTTTCCTAAAATTGACCTTGTTCCCCTGGTCTGACCTTGTTCCCCTGCTGACTGAGTCAAGCTGGGTCAGTTAATCCATTTCCCAGGCATTTTGAGAACCTGCAAAACTCAGGGGGCTGTGGTAGCTATGCTGTGTATTTTTTGGATCTGGGAAGCAGAGAAAGCTTGTCTGGAGAGATGAAGGGAAAGACATTCCTAATGGGAGTCTTAATTATTCAAATCTAGTTCATTTCTGAGTCCTATCTCTACTCCTGCCCTTTGGTTCTTGGGTCTCTTAGTGTCACTATAATAAATTTCTTGTTTTGAAGTGTATAGCTCATAGTTAATACTCAATATGTATTAGCTACCAGGATTCATTCCCATCTTACCAATGGTTGTGATTTCTTCTAGTTTCTGGAAAGCAGCATTTCATGACCATATATCTTCCTCATGTCTTTTCTGCCTGAATGCCCTTCTCCCCTTTTTTTTTCTACTATGTAATTCTTTTTTTTTAAGATTTATTTATTTATTTGAGAAAGAGATAGCAAGAGAGAGCACAGAGGGAGAAACAGACTCCCCACTGAATGGAGAGCCCGATGTGGGGCTCAATCCCAGGACCCTGAGATTATGACCTGAGCCTAAAGCAGATGCTTGACTGACTGAGCTACCCAAGTGCCCCTCTACTATGTAATTCTTAATGCATATAGTTCAAGGGCCTGTTTAGGAAGCTTTTCTTGGATATCCAATCTGTGTAGGCATCTTTTTCTGAGTATCTTTCTATCCTAGCATTCATTACCAAGATTTGCCATAATTATTAATTTGCTCTTCTCTCTTGATTGTGGGCTACTAAGAGGAGCTATAGTTACTTTGAGCTTATTTCCTCAGTATATGTAAACAACAAAAAAGAAAAACTAAGTTCATCAAGGGACTATACAGCAGGCTTTCAACTGATGCAGTATAGCAATATCTAATATACTTTCCAGATAATATCCTTATTCTGATTATTCTTTCCTATGTGAGCATAACTCTAAAAACTGATTTTGGGGGTGCCTAGGTGGCTCACTCAGTCAGTTAAGCATCTGACTTTCGATTTCAGCTCAGGTCGTGATCTCAGGATTGTGGGAGATGGGGCTTCACACTGGGCATGGAGCCTGCTTAATATTCTCTCTCTCTCTCTCCCTCTCCCCCTCCCTCTGCCCCTCCCCCCTCAAAAAAAAGAATTTAAAAACTGATTTTGGTGTAATTTTAACTAATTTTTTCTAACATTGTAATAAAACTTAAGAATAACAGTTTTTAAAAATACCCTCAGATCTTTCTAGAATAAAGTACTGATATAAACTTACAGAATAAACATCTTAACCCTCTGGTCAGGGAAATTAATTTATTCTCTACCGGTTCAGGAACTGTATCAGAATAGAAATAAATTAGTAGTGACATGTATAGAACAAGAGAAAGAAAATATCCATTGTCTTCACTCATTGAAAGCAGTGTGGGGCTCAGAGTTACAAAGGAATGGGGGGGAAAAAAAGGAAAATTAACACTCATTGGGGCCCTATTATGCTCCATTTGCCATGCTGTTTCCATATATGCTTGCTTTTTGAACTCTCAGAAATCATCATGGGGCACCTGGGTGGCTCAGTCAGTTAAGCATCTGCCTTCGGCTCAAGTCATGATCTCGGGGTCCTGGGATCGAGCCCCACATCGGGCTCCCTGCTCAGCGGGGAGTCTGCTTCTGCCTCTCCCTCTGACCCTCCCTACCACTCATGCTATATCTCTCTCTCTCACTCTCTCTGTCTCTCAAATAAATAAATAAAATCTTAAAAACCAAAAAAAGAAATCATCTTGACAGGTGGATTAATGTAGGTGTTTCCTGCAAAGAAACCAAGATTCAAAGAGATAAAATAACTTCTTAAAGTCACACAGCTAGTAAGAAGCAAAGTCAGAATTTAACCAAAAACCATGTCATGTCTTTAAAAATTGACCTTTCCAACTTTACACCTTTAAAAAAAAACACTTATCTGCAATAAGTAGTTATAACTGGATGATAGGAATATGAATCATTCATAATCTCATACTTTTCTCTATTTTCTCAGTTTTCTACAGCAAGTATATATTACTTTTACAATAAAAAATTACATTTTTATGTAAAAAAAAAAAACAATTCCCTTAGACCAATAGAAATTATACTGGGAAATTATACTCCTTTGAATAGCTAAGTATTCATTATAAGGCTCCTTCTTTTTGCTTTAATGTGCGTACGAGATAGGACTGGAGCAATTTCCCCAAATCCTTGCTATCAGTTCTCAAACAAGCCTCTAGCTAACCTCTTTCTCAGCACAGGTGTCTGTTCTCCCGTGCTCCCAATTTCATGCCCTCAAAGCCCTCTGGGTTCTTTGATGTGGAGTAACCAGGGACCTGGGGCTCACCTGCCATGTCCAGGAGAGTCTTCCAATCCTCTGAGCTACAGTTTCCTCATCTGCAAATAGAGGTTAGGATACTCACCTCGAAGCCTGTGGGAGGACTTTAGGAGGTGATGACATGCCCTGCTACATGGCAGGGACTCCACATGGTGACAGCAGAGCCGTTGTGGCAGACAGTCTAGTAAGGTGCTTTGAAGCATGTCTGGGGCTCCATTCCCCGCATGCTAATCCTGACTCTGTCACTTGTCATAGGATCTTGAGTAAATGACTTAATTTCCCTGTGTCTCAGCTTCATCTGTACAATGGAGATAAGCATTTGTAGGGTTGATGTGAGGAGTAAAGGAGTTAATACAAACAAGCCCTAAGAACAGTGCCTGGCCCCGAGTTTGCTGGTACTACAAGTCATAGCAATGGAAGTCCTTATTTGGGGGCTGTTATAACAGAAACTCTTCTAAAAACTTCAGAATCATATTTCTTTATTTGACTGAGCCCTAACTTCAGATAGGCACCTTTCTGCATCCCACAGAGATAGTAGAAAAGCAGAGCTTCCATTCCAGTGTGAGAGAAAGATACCAGAGATGAACAACTAACAAATAAATAAACCAGATGTGGTAGCAACTCTTGAGAAATGGAATGGATGCCCACCCCATAGCTGCTTCAGATACTGGAGCTGAGGATGTACATACACCAATAAGATATAAAAAGGTTTATTACTCATGTAATAGACTCTCAGGGAAGGCCAGGGCAGGCTTCCCAAACTGGTCCGAAATGGCCTGAGAAAGTCAGGAAATGAAACTGGTTTGGAGATTTTCTGGTGGTGAGGGGGTAGGGATGGCATGAGGGATCCCACACATGAGTGGAGGCTTATGTGGTTCGAACCTCTTGCCAACACTAAAGGCTTTCTTTTTTTTTTTTTTTTTTAAAGATTTTATTTATTTATTTGAACACTAAAGGCTTTCTTATCAGCTTGCCCAGGTGTGCAGCAGAAGAGGGAGAGGTGAGCTTTACAAGCTGTCAGTGACCAAACATGAAAAACCGGAACCAGACTCCTGATTGCACTAGCCAATTTCAGATAGCTGTGAGTTCTGGTTTTTAAATATAGGTTAATGTGGTGAAGGATGTCGGGCATATGTAGGGGGAGGTAGCATGAGAGTGGTTCTCTTTCAGCTGGGATTGTCAAGATGAGGCATCTCTGAAGAGGGGGCATTTGAGTTGAGATCTGAATAATAAGGTCAAAAGCTAGTCATTCAGAAGGGAGAGGCTTGCAGAAACCATCGAGGGAAAAGCCAGCTCAGCAGATTCAAGCCAAAGAACCGGCAGCACCAAGAGGATGGTAGGAGATAGTTGAGAATCAACGCAGGGTAAAGATGACGAGGAGGATGATAATGAGTACTAATGAAGCTGAGCAAGAAGACTGAGATTGCGGTATTCAGATGTCTGAAGTGCTGTTTTATGGAAGAGAGCAATCTCGTTCTACTGGGCTCCAGCAACAATGAAGTAGCAAGGAGTCAAATTTCTCGTGCTCAATAGAAGAAAGGCTTTGTGAGAGCACCTTTATCAGGTAATGAGCTCCCTGTCACTGGTGGGGTGCCAAGAGAAGCCAAATGCCACTAACAGAGGGGATGTCACCTGAGGGGCTGGGAGAGCTGGACCATGTGGCTTTTAAGGACTTGAGGATGCTCTCAGCCCTCAGAGTCTAATCTCAGGGGAAGAGGCTCTGGAACAGGTGCATAGGGAGCTTCAGAGAAGAATATGGAGATGCGTGCCCTTCGCAGCCGTGGCTGTCATTGTCTCCCGCGCTGGCTAATGCTGGCTTCTTTCTAAGAAGAGCTACGGGGATTTCTGTTTAAACACGGCTGATTGAAGCCCAGCTCTAGTTAGTGGCTTATTTGCATGTCAAATTAGGGTTCAAAGAAATGTAAATATGGAAGCTTATTTGCTCAGATAAATTTGCTTTAGTAACCTAGAGGAAACACTCAAACTGCAATTAATGGACAACTTTGGCCTCCAAGCTCTTCTTTCCTCCACCTTTTGCCTTTTCTTTTCCTTGTTTCAATTCACTTACGTTCAGCAAACATTTAGGATATGTCCTGTGTGGAAGGCACTATGAATAGAAGTACCCAGAAACAGTTGAACCAAGACCTTGGCTCTCTGGTAGAGGACATGGGTGGGCCAAAAAACAACAACAATGGTTTATGAATGCAGAACTGTAAGTGTGATAATAGAGATACAAATAAACAACAAAATAAGTGAACAAGCGAGTAAGTATCTGGCACCTACCGCATGTCTGCTCCCTCTCCCCCGCCCCTGCCCGCCCTGCTCAGCACTTGGCAAACAAAGGAGGTTTATTTTGACCACCTGCAGAAATCAGAGAACTAGTTTATCAAACTGCTCCCTCCTCCATCTTTGACTAAGGCTGCAAATTCCTCAAAGGAGAAAACATTTCTCATTCATCTCGCTATTAGCCAGGACTGACACTTAGTGGGATTCTCAATCAATAACTCTTGAGCGGATGGATGAATCAATGAGTAGCATTTGAGATCGACTTCGACTGGGGGTAGCAGCTCAACAGGGCCAGGTGATGAGGAAAGCATTCTGACAAAAACTCCGTGAGCAAGGATCCGATGGGCAGAAATAGAAGTTAGCGTTTCCAGCTGCCCCAAACAGTCCGATGTGGCGCTTTTTGAGCTACATGAAAGGAGCAGTGGGGGAGAAAGTGAAGAGAAGGCTGGAGCCTTCTTGAGGGACTTGGAGAATTATAGTGAGGAGTTCGAACTTAATTCTGTAGAAGATTGGCAGCCCTTAGAAGTTTTTGTGCAAGCAGATGACAAGATCAATATAATATGGCCTTATTGTTCTCTACTTGTCAAGGTATAAGCAGTAGCCGTCATTAGTGATTAAAGGACCAACTAGTGAGAGATCAAGTTTTTTAAGAAAGTTGAAAAGGCATTTAACTTGAGGGGTGTGAATATTCATTTCTATATTTGAGAGTTTGGAGCTTCAAGAAAGTCTCTTGTGTTATGTCTTGTAATATCATTGGCATAATCTTTTTTTTTCCTCTCCTTTACTGAACATCATGCCATATACATATTAGCATCTAAGAGTCCAAATTAGCATCCAAATATTTTGGACTCTTAGGTGCTAATATGTTCACCTTCAATTGTCTTCTGGGGAAATCTCACCTCATGCCATGGAAGTTTTCCTCACTGACCCCAGTATTCTGTCTCCAGTGTTTTCCTGAAGCCTCCCCTTCACTTAAAATAGTTGTCTTCTGTGTGTCCCACTCCAAAGCCCCACGCCTGTGTAGAATGTAGCAGCACTTGAATGCATTTATTAATTTGTGTGGATTCTCCCTATCTCACATTCTTTTTTTTTTTTTTTTTTTTTAGATTTTATTTATTTATTTTAGAGAGAGAGAGTGCAAGCAAGGGCAAGGAGAGGGACAAGCAGACTGCATTGAGTGCAGAGCCCAAAGTGGGGCTCGATTTCACAACCCTGAGATCATGACCTGAGCTGAAATCAAGAGTCAGACGCTTAACTGCTTAACTGGCTGAGCCACCCAGGTGCTCCATCCCCATCTCACATTATGGTGAAGCAAGACAGACTCCCTACCAGTGAAATAACTTGTGTATCCAACTCTTATCCCCAGTGCCTGGCATGTCATGCTCAGCAAATCTTCAGTGGTGGGTGAATAGATAAAAGGTAGAGGTAGAAGGAAAGAGAGGAAGAGATTTACATCCCTGGTAGAAAACCAAACATAAAAGAAACAAAAAACAAAACAACACAAAAACCCCAAAAAACCCAGCCCATCATTTTAGTCAACATGAAATCTGTTAGAATGTAAGTATTTATGAGGACAGGGACCTCGTCCTTCTCATCAATCAGTTTTGCATCCCCAGTACTTAGCTCAGGGCCTGGCACAATGAAGGTGATCTGTGAATATTTGTTGAAGAGCAAAGGAATGAATGAAAGGTAAAAGGTAACTCTGTTCCAGTATATGCATCAGGCACTGTAGCCCATAGGGCAGCGACTTCCCAGGAACAATTTCGTTAATTATCCAGTTCTTGCCTTCAAGAGGAAGAGGATTATTGACCTTTAGGATCCAGCGGGTACCAGCACTTCGCTTCAAATGTATGTTGCACTGAGGTTTAGACGGCAGCTCTAGCCTTGGTTCTGAGGAAATGAAGGAGATAGTCATGATGGAAATAAGCTACTAAAGCTCGCCTCCCTCCCTAAATAAGTCAAATTATTCCAGCATCATTGCCCTATAACTTCTTACTTTCAATATCTCAGGGAAAGCCTAAATTGCCTCTTAAAATCAAGGCCGAACTGTCTGAATGTATTACTACAGGGCTTGATTTTGAACACAGGACTGATAAGAAAACCAAGTTTTTGGTTTGGTTTTTCGGTTTTGGTTGGTTTTTGCTTTATTTTGTTTTGTGTTTTTCTTTTTGTTCTCAGAATAATCTCAGCATGGTTGAGTGGGTTTCTAGGTGCCTGAAGAGAGATCTACCTTGATGTACATCCCTTCATGGGAAAATTTTACAGTAGTATGCTTCAAGGGAAGTGATAGTTAACTAGATAATGACAATAAAAGCAAATAATTCTATGTCATTTACAATGTGCCAGGCCCTGTTTCAAATACCTTATACATAATAACTCGTTAACCCTTAAAATAGCCCTTTGCAAAAGATACTGTTATCATACCTGTTTTACAAATGAACAAACTGAAGCACAGGGAGATAAGGTTCCTCGTTGGGGGGGGCAGAACCAGTGGGGATCGGGCTGGCATGTGAGCCCCGACAGTCCGGCTCTTCCGTACCCCTTCTCTACACTATGCATTCCGGACAGCTCTTTGATCTGACTTTTTTTTTGTTCCAATAACTTCCCCTCCCCAGACACATTAACTTCATAGTGAACGTACTTGGTCTGCTTATGTTTAAAGTGTTTGCAAGTTAAAATCATTCCTTTATTCAGTGCTTCTTTATTGGACATCAGCTATTTGCCAGACACTGTTTTTAGCTCTAGATACACAGCAGAGAACAAAAGATACATTCACTGATTCCATGGAGTTTACATTCTCGTTTGGGGAAAAAGACAAAAAGCAAAAGCAGAAGCAAGAAAAGCAAATTCAGATCTCTATTAGGTCAGGTGGAATAAGTTTGTTGGAGAAAAACCAAGGAAGAAAGAAGATAGGGAGTGACAGTGGGGGCTGGGAAGGCCCTCACTGAGAAGGTGACATTTATGCCTCAACAAGAAGGTGGCAATGGGTGGGACATGCAGAATCTGAGGGAAGAGCTAGTCAAGAATGAGTAAAAGCAAGTGTGAGTGTTTAGGGCAGGGGCTGTGGGACGGTTGGAGAATACAAGGGCCCTGATGTGGCAGGAGAAAAGTGAGAGCTTAGTTAATATCATGATGGAAAGATGAGCATAGTGTTTATAGTCAGACACACTAGTGTTTATATTTGAACTCAGCCACTGGTGGGATCGTCTTAACAAGTTATATACGCCTTTGAGTTCTCATTTCCTCTTCTGCAAAACAGAAATACCAGTTTGCTCTCAGAAACACATGAGAAAGCATCACGAGCCTGGCACAGAAATGGAAGCTGCATCCCCGGTCTGTCCTGTCTTTGCAGGTGTTTCCAGGCAGTCCCCACAGATAGCCCCCATTTCCACCATCCATGGAAACGGGTCATGCCCCAGGAGGCAGGACCCCGCAGGCTCCATTGTCTCATGACTCAGCCCCATACCATATGCCCCGGCCATAAACCGGGCCCCTCATTCACCTTCTCATTGGCTTTCGATCGTCCCCAGGAAAAACTGGGGTCCGGGCAATGCTTCCAACATGATTGTGCCACTGGTTGCCAAATGAAGAGTGACCTGAGCTGTTACAAACAAAGCAAAACAGTTTCCAAGATGTAGGCCTTTTGTTTGTGTGAACAGGGACATGAGCAAACACCGGCATGTTTCAGTTTGAAACAGCTTCTGGAGTAATTGCTGGCACTGCCTTCTCTAATTACATAATGTCTGTCTTCTTTGGCAGTGACCTTGGTATTGTCTTTGGTGTGAAACACACCAACTCCGGGACACCACACACTTAGCCTAGTGTGTACCTACTTCTTGGAGCCATCCGGCTGGATTTGTTTCTCTTGCTCTTTTTCTTTCTGACTGTCAATACTTATAAATAGCTTCAGAAAGTGTTCAGCTAAACTTGTGAATGACAGATTTGTTTTTTTCACAAATATTTCTTAAGCACCAATTCTGTGCCTATTGGAGTGCTAGGTCCTGGGGATGTTCAGAGCTATACAAAATTCCCTGCCCTCAGGGAGCTTAGGAGAGAGATATATATAAGACATTAGAGGGCAATAAGATGCAAGACAGGGCTCAGTGCTAAAGAGGGTGACCTTTAGAATTACACAGACTTGGGTTTGAATCTCTGGTTCCTCCTTATTTTGTGATCTTAGGCAAGTTGCATAAATTCCCTGAGACTTAGTTTCATCATCTCTACAAGAGTAGACATAATTCCTATCCCCTAGGGTGCTTGGATGTGTTGAGTTAGGCAATATTTTTAAAACACTTGGCCCTACACCTGGTATAGAGTAGATGCTCAATAAACAGCAGCAATTGTAATTATTACTAGTGCTGTAGTAGAGGTAGGAACAAAGAGCATGAAGGCACAGAGGAAGGAGTGACCAATCCCAGGGGAATGGCAACACAGAGGTGCTGTTTAAACTGGATTTTGGATGATAAAGATAGCTTTGTCAAGTGGAGGAAGAGAGGGCAGGCAGTCCTAACAGTTAGGTGGAGATGTGCAAGTGAAAATGTATTGTTCATGTAAATATGTTCATTTAACAAATATTTATTGAGCTGCTACCATGTGCTGGGCATTGGATTAAGTTTCAGGAATACGCAGTGAACATGACAAGGTCTTATCTTCATGGAACTTATATTCCTCAGTGGAAGACAGACCATAAACTAGAAAAAGAAAGGTAATTAATGAACAAAGAACAGTTTGTTGTGATAATGTCTATGAAGGATATAAACAGTGATACCAAATAGAACAACTGAGCACTGATAATATTATTTTAGCTGAGGTGGTCATAGGAGATCTCTCTGAAGAAGGGATGATTAAGTTGAGATCTACAGGATAGAATGAGGAAGCCATGGAAAGAGCTGATGAAGAGCATTTCAGGCAGAGGAAACCGCAAACACAAAGGCCCCAGAGGTAGGAAATAGTTTGCCGGGTTTAATCAATAGCAAGAAAGATCCTTGTGGATGCAACATCATGAGTCAGAAGAGTGGCATTTCTTGGGGAGGTGGGCAGAAGCTTGTTTTCTTTTGTTTTGGCTTTTGTTTCCATTTACCAATGGTGAGCAATGGGAAGGGTTTCTAGCATGGAAGGACACAATTAGATTTATATTTATTCAGGGGACGTTGTAGCTGTCATGTGGAACCCAGGTTGTAGGAGGGTAAAGTATAAGCAGAAAACCAGTTAGGAACTGTTGTAATCATCCCGGCAAGAGATGGTTTTTGTTTTGCTTTTAAGAGGGGAGACAAGAGCATGTTTGTTGGGCAATCATCATGACCTAGGAGTAGTGGGAGACTAATGATGCAAGAGAAAGAGATTATGTCCGAAGTTTGTTACAATGAATGGGACCACGCTGGGTATTAGAGTTGGAGTGGAGATAGATTGGGGAATTTCAGCCAATAGAATTTGATAATAGATTAGACTGAGGCACAGAGAATGTGGAAAAAGGGAGAAATCAAGGATGACTCCAAGGGGTTTTGCTTAAGCAAGAAGGTGTCATTTACTGACTTGAGGTGGAGTGAGAGAGGAACTGGCTTGGGCAGCTATGAAGAGCTTCACCAAAGACATACTAAATTTGAGATCCCTAGGGGCGCCTGGGTGGCTCAGTCGTTAAGCGTCTACCTTCGGCTCAGGTCATAATCCCAGGGTCCTGGGCTCCTTGCTCAGCGGGGAGCCTGCTTCTCCCTCTCCCCCTCCCCCTGCTTGCGTTCCCTCTCTCGCTGTGTCTCTCTCTGTCAAATAAATAAAATCTTAAAAAAAAAAAAATTGAGATCCCTAGTTGAAAGCTCTATATAATGTCTAGAGCTCAGGATATTGGTCTGTGCTGGAAATATAAACTGGGGAATCATTAGCATTTAGATGGTATTTAAAGCCACTGTGAGCTCACTAAGAGAGAACGCATAGAGACAGAAGAGTCAAGAGCCCAAGATTCAGGAGAGGAAGAGGAGGAGCCAGTCAAGGAGACTGAGAAGGAGAGACCAGAGAGCAAGAAGGAAACCAAGAGGAATGAAACTGTATAAGCCAAGGGAGGAGAGCAATTCAAGAAGGAGGCAGTGGTCAGGTCTGGAATTCCACTGCCAGGTAAAATGAAGACAGAGAGGTCTCCACTGGATTTGGCAAAACAGAGGGCACAGGTGGCCTTGGCAATGGTGAGGATGGAAGCCAACTTGGAATGAGCTAAAAACATGAATGGGAAAGGGAACATCACTTGTGACCGTAGGGCTTTTGTTCCAAGTTTAAACCTGAAGTTAAAAAAATATTGTTTGTGAATTATGAAGCTATGTATATGAATTTCTTTGTCTTTTTACATTTCTGTTCTTATTAATTTTATTTTCTGAGAAACAGGAAGAGCAATGGAATGAGACTATGGAAACAATACTAGACAATTTGTTGAAGAAATCTGGCTGTAAAAGTTGAAGAGACACAAAGCGATAAATGGGAGGTAGTTAAGGGAGTCAGGAGAGGTTTTGGTTGGTTTTGCCTTTAAATGGGAGTTATGAGAGCACGTTTGGTGACCAATGACACAAAAGGAAGAATTTATGTGTAAAAGACTGAAGTCCTTGGTGAGTGGTGGAGTCTGCCTCTGATAGGTGTGGGGACACCACCTGGGGAAGCAGGAGGAAAGACAAGGAGCACAGGTACCCAGAGTGGAGGACAGTCTTGTAGCATGGATCGGAGAAGGTGACAGAATGCCAAGGTGGCTTCCACCTGCAGTGAAGTATGAGCTGACGTCTTCAGCCAAGAGGGCGAGAGTGCAAGCAGGGAATCTGGGAGGTGTGAGGAGAATGAAAAGTGTATGAAATGTCTGTCTCCAAGAAGGAGGAAGGTAACATGCGGGGGGAGAGAGGTGAGTGGGGGCAGGACTGCATCACATATTGCTGACTCCTTATCCAGAGTGGTTTCTTCTTCACCTCCAATCTTCGCTGAATCCCCAGCATGGTCCTTTGACATTGGAGGCCCACAACAGATGTGTGCTGAGTGCCTTGTGTAGGGGGGCAGTGCTGTTTTCAGGACAGAGAGGAAGGAAAGGAAGACTTATTGAGCATGGGTTACAAGGCAGGCATGATGTCAGGTGCTTTATCTACAATATCTTAGCAGGAGGTTTTAGTGATGACAAAACTGAGGATCAGAGAAGCTGAACAATACATCCACAGTCACTCAGTGTGTGCGTGTACGTGTGCGTGTGTGTGTGTTGCATACATGTCTACATATGTAAATGTACATATATATGAACATTCATGCACACAGACATGCACATGCACACACATGCATTTATTTTCTAATAACATTCTGTCCCTGTCTCAGAGAATTTATAATTTAGGAATCTAGCCAAAGGGAGAAATTTGGTACATAAATGAATAGAGCAGGGGTCAGCAAGGTACAGCCTATGGGCCAAATCCAGCCCACGACCTGCCTATTTTTTGAAATACTGTTTTATTGAAATACAACCGTTCCCATTTATTTACAAATTGGGCTGCTTTTGCACTAAAACAGCAGAGCTGAGTAATTGCAACTGTGTCTGTATGTCCTACAACAGTATCTGTATGTGTGCAGTGTCTGTAAAGACTGAAATATTTATCTGGCCCTTTATAGAAAAAATTTTGCTGATCCATGGGCCAAAGTTCAAGGGAAAAGGGGCTAAAGTTGAGAAGCTGCAGCTATTTCTTTTGGTCATGATCAGAGACTGCTTTGAGAAAGCAGTGACATTTGAGTTCCCTCTTCAAAGATTCATGCCTTCCTTCCTCAAAGATTTTTTTAGCATCTCCGATGTGGCAGGCACTATTCTAGGTGCTGAAGATACAACAGTGAGCAACATAAATAAAAGCCCCTGCCCTCATGAGGCACATGTTCTTAGGGCCTGGAAGGATCTGGGGAGATGGGGTTCGAAGGAAAATCATTGCTTCTGTAGCAGTACCAGAGCAGAGGCACATGCTTGGCATAATCAGGGGAAGTTTCAGAAACGGGAAGTAGTCCTCATTGATGCAAAGGATGTAAGGGGTTCAGGAATGAAGGACCATACTGTAAATTAGTGATTTTCAAAGTGTGGTCCTCAGACTTATCATTGGAATTACCCAGAGAGTTTGCTAAACATATGTGTTCTTGGCACACAGTTCAGACCTAAAGAATCCTAACCTCTGGGGGTAGGACACAGGTATCTACATACTTAAAAGTTCTTCAGTTGTTTTTAGGCTCACTATATTTTTGAATCATGGTGGTGGGAGTTCATTGGAGTCAGATTCAGGAGTGTGTGTGTGTTGTAGTGGGATGTCAGCAGAGGGAAGAAGGTAGGAGAGAGAGCAAGGACCCCCTCCCCCTCAATTTAAGACAACTTAGAGTCCACCCACTGGAATTCAGGCTTCTTTGGGCATATCTGGAAAACTTGGATGGGTGACATCACTTGTAAATGGGAGATCCATTTACAAAAGAGTCAGAGCTTCCTGGAAGAGAGCTCAGGTGTAATGAGAGAGGACTTGGTCAATGCAGACCCCCACTCGTGAGGGGGAAAGGATGATGCTGAGTGCATTGCGAGGACAGCTGCCAGATTTGCCTCATAGCTCAGGCCCTCATACCTTTCTTTTCAATAAAGGCTAATATAGAGCCAACTCTTTAAAAGTGTATGCCCCAATCACCATTAATGTCCTTGAGAGGTCCATAGTTGAGGTGGACACATAGAACACATACCAAAATGGTAAAAATAAAAGGCTAGGTTAACAGTACAGGCCACTAGTAAGGGCCGGGTGGCCAAGAATAACCTGGTGGGTTAGGTGGGACATAGCCTTTCATGGCAAGCAGAGAGGAATGAATAAGTCTATCCAAACAGCAGAAATTGCTTGAGCTTGAGAGCGGCCCATAATCAGAGACAGCACATGCATGCAGTAATGAGTGGATCAATTTGGCTGGAATAGGAAATTCACGTAGAGCAGTAATTGGAGATAAGTCTGGAAAGGTTGTCTAGGGCCAGATGGGGAAGGGCCTTGAATGCCAAGCTAAGGACTTTGGCATTTATCCTGGAGGCAGTGGGGAGCCATTTAACTTTTTTAGCAGTGAGGTTACAGGATTAGAGGTGCGCTTTAGGGAAATTAAACCAGTGGAAGAATGGAGGACAGAATATGGACGTGAGAGACTGGAAGTGAGGAAACCAATTAGGAGATCACTGGAAAGGCCTAGGTGAGAAGTAATGAGCACCTGGATATGGTAGAAGCTGTGGGAATGGAGAGGAGAGAAAAGAGGACTTTGAGAAAAATCATAGATAGAATCAGCAGGAGTTGGCAATGGAATAGAGAAATGGAATGTGCCAAGAGGTCCAAGACCATCCTAAAGATTCCCACCTGGATAACCATGGAGCCACTGTGCAATTACAGGAACAGAGAGAACGGGGATGGATGAGTGGGGAGAGTGTGAAGCCTTTTGATTTGAAATGCAGGAGGGCCAGTGTGTAGGTAGTTAGAATGGCAGGGACTCTGGGGCGAGGTCAGTGGTGGTGAGATGGGCATCCACAGGAGCGCCCATCCCTTGTGGCCAAACATTGGGCCATTGATTGGTCTCAACATGGTAAATTGGATGTTGGTAGTCTTTCTTTTACATACACCCACACCCACCCACCCACCCACACACACACAGTCATGTATTGATTCAATAAATATACACTGGGAGGAAAATCTTGGGTTGCATATACGTATAGATACGAGTTTTGTTCATTTCACCGCATGTGGTAAAACTCATGCCAAAAGCCCAGAAAATGTAAGAGGGGGAAAAAACTGATGATAAAACAATATGAATCCACCAGGGAAGAATAATCAAAACTGATTAGAAACTGGTTTCTTTTCCAAAGTTTCATTTTTAAATACTTAAAAAAAACCTGATTTATGCTTCAATGGAAAGAGTATAAATGAAGTTGGATATTGATGTAAATAGCCCCCCCCTTTTTTTCTGTTTTTCCTTCCTTTATTCCTTAACAAGGCAGTGCAAAATCAAACAATTTTAACAGCCTGCTGGGCTCAGTAGGACTCTGGCGCATCAAGAAATGCTTCCCCTAAGCAAAAGTTACCAAGCCAAAAACACAGTGAAAGCCTTCTCTTAAGTAAAAGCAGACTGGAAAATGCAATACTGTTCCAAAACTTGTTTCTTAGAGGGGGTATAGCTCAGTGGTAGAGCATTTGACTGCAAAACTTGTTTCTTGGAGTAGATGAGGAAGTTGTTTAAGAAATTAAATAGTCACTTCTAAAGCAATAGCATTGAAATCATAACATTAGTTAATCAAGAAACCTAGAAGTGTAAGAATTATGGAAGGAAATACAAAATATTTGCATACCTGTGATAGGCTAGTGCTTATACCACCCATCCCCATCTTACGTCATGACATCCATTACCTTCTCTGGCCACTTAAACTGCTCAAGGGGAGTGCTCTTTGCCCGAGAATCACAATAAGGTGTCATCAAATGATCACAAGGTTTGGAGGCAGGTACTCCCAGGTTTGAATCCTGGTTCTGAGATTTATTAGCTGTGTGACTTTAGGCAAATCTCTTAGTTTCTTTGAGACTCAATATTCTCATCTGTTGCTATGAGAATTAAATTAGCTAATGGGTGAAAAGCATCCTTCACGGGGTGGCTGGATGGTTCAGTCAGTTAAGTGTCTGCCTTTGGCTCAGGTCATGATCCTGGAGTCCTGGGATCAAGCCCCGGCTTGGGCTCCCTGCTCGGAGGGGAGTCTGCTTCTCCCTCTGCCCCTCCCTCTCCCCCTGTGCTCACTCTCTCTCTCTCTCTCTCTCTCACTCTGTCTCTCAAATAAATAAATAAATTCTTTAAAAAAGAGAGAGAGAGAGAGAAGAAAAGCACCCTACAGAGAGCCTTGCATGTAATAGACACTTTTTTAAAATAAACTTTTTATTTTATTTATTTTTAATAAAATTTTTATTTTAGAATAGTTTTACATTTACAGAAAAATTGCAAAGATTTTACAGAGTTCCCATGTAACCCACACCTGGTTTCTCCTATTATTAACATCTTACGTTAGTATGGTATATTTGTCACAACCAGTGACTAATACTAATACATTATTATTAACCAAAGTTCATACTTTACTCAGATTTCCTTAGTTTCTACCTCATGTCCCTTTTCTGTTCCAGGATCCTGTCTAGGATACTATAGAACATTTTGTCTTCAGGTCTCCGTAGGCTCCTCTCAGCTGTGACAGTTTCTCAGACTTCCCATGGTTTTGCCGGCCTTAGCAGTTTGAGCATACTGGTCAGGGATTTCACAGAATGTCGCTCGATACTTCAACTAGGCTTTGTCTGAGGTTTTTCTCATGATTAGGCTCGGGTTATAGGTTTTGCGGAGGAAGACCACAAAGAGAAAGCACCATTTCATCACATTATATCAAAGGTGCTTATCACCAAGACGTATCACTGTCGATGTTGACCTTGGTCACCTGGCCAAGATGGTGTTGGTCAGGATTCTCCACTCCAAAGCCATTCTTGCTCACTCCATTTCCATACTATACTCTTGGGAAGGAAATTACCAGTCCCAGCCCATACTTAAGGAGTGTGGAGTTTTGCTCCACCTCTTTGGGGGCAAAATGCTTACAGAAATTATTTGAAATTCTTCTGTACCAGAAATTTCTCTATTCTCGCTCTTTTATTTATATACACAATTACATATTTATATCCATGTGGACCCATGAGTCCATACTTTAATACTTGGTGTAAAAACCTAATATAATTTTATTTATTTTTTTGCTCAAATTGTTGTGGTTTTGACTGATAGAAGCTCTTTCCATTGGCTTTTATGTCCCATTGACATACCCATTGTTTTGGGTGTTTTTGTTTTGTTTTGTTTTGTTTTATCACTTCCTTACTTTCTGGTGCTATAAGGTGCCTTGGGCTTATCTTGTATATCACCTCCCCAAGACCTAGAATTAGCTATTCCTCCAAGGAGTCCTGGTCCCATCACTTCTCGGCCTTTTGGCTAAGATCAAGTGCAAGGAGTCCTGGTCCCTTTTATTGGAGGGGATAATTTTTTAATGTCACTTTTTTCCTTACTGTAAGGACACCCAATGAAGACGCTAAGAATTCATTATGAACTTGTTAGACAACATTGACAGTATGGACAATTTGGTGTCTCAAAGTAAGCAGAGATTGACCTTAGTGCCTCCTATGTGTAAGATATGGTACAGGTTTCTAAAGATACTGAGATGATATGAAATGCTTACTAAGTGCTTCCTATGAGCACTGCCACTGTATACACTCTTGTAAACATTTGACGTGTGTTGTCACTTAACACTTCTAACAGTCCGGTGAGGTATAGGTCCTATCATCATTCTCATTCTTCCAACAGCGATGACAGGAGTCCTTGGCCACCCCAGGGCTCAACTTCTGGTAGACAAAATAGACAGAGGGTGGTACTAAGAACAGGAAAGAGAGACACCCAATTCAGCTGTGGGATTAGGGAGAACTTTCTGGACTAGTGACACCTGCACTGAATCCAGGTGGATGAAAAGAAATTTGGGGTAGAATTCATGGGGTAGCATTCCAGGAAGAAGAAAGATCTAGAGTAAACACACCAGGAGGTAAAATAGCCCACACGGGAGTGGTTAGCAGGCGGTGACTGCCAGGCAGGGAGTGAGTAGTGTGGGGCGGACAAGGAAGACAAGGGGCTTGGCCTCCGTGTGTTATGTATGTTCTGCTAGGTAGCTTGGACTACCTTGTAAATGACAGGGAGAAAGGGAGTGACACGATAAAATGTGAGTTATCGACATTGTTTTGACACAGTGCGGATGACAGGTGGGAGGTACAAGCAAATAGACTAGTTAAGAGTAAAGAGCAGGAGTCCAGGGAGGAGATATTAGGGGCCTAAACCAGGGCAGTGGTAGTTCAAACCAGAGAAATTAGTATATATTAAATTGGCAGGACCTGGAGATTGAGAAACCATGTGGCTCCTGCACTTCAGAATGTGTTTAGTCTGAGTTCCAGGGCAAAAAAATGAAAAAGGTTCAAGGAGAATGTTCTGAGGAGAAGTTCATGAATATGACTAGAGCGTCCTATGTTATCAATCTTGGGAACCCATGTTTGCCAAAATGGGGGCAAAAATAGAAGAATCTTCTTTTTATTTAAATTCAGTTAATTAGCATATAGCATATTATTAGTTTCAGAGGTAGAGTTCAGTGATTCATCAGTCTTATATAACACCCAGTGCTCATTACATCCCGTGCCCTCCTTAATGTCCATCACCCAGTTACCCCATCCCCCCACCTCTCTCCCCTCCAGCAACCCTCAGTTTGTTTCCTCTAAGAGTCTCTTATGGTTTGTCTCCCTCTCTGATTTCCTCTTGTTTTATTTTTTTCCCTCCCTTTCCCTATGCTCCTCTGTTTTGTTTCTTAAATTCCACATATGAGTGAAATCATATGATAATTGTCTTTTTCTGCTTAGTATAATACTCTCCAGTTCTATTCACATCATTGCAAATGGCAAGATTTCATTTTTTTGATGGCTGAGTAGTATTCCATTATATATATATACCACCTCTTCTTTATTCATCTGTCGATGGACATCTGGGCTCTTTCCATAGTTTGGCTATTGTGGACATTGCTGCCATAAACATTGGGGTGCAGGTGCCCCTTCGGATCACTACATTTGTATCTTTGGGGTAAATACCCAGGAGAGCAATTGCTGGATTGTAGGGTAGCTCTATTTTCAACTTTTTGAGGAACCTCCATACTGTTTTCCAGAGTGGCTGCACCAGCTTGCATTCCCACCAACAGTGTAAGAGGGTTTCCCTTTCTCTGCATCCTCACCAACATTTGTTGTTTCCTGACTTGTTAATTTTAGCCATTCTGACAGGTGTGAGGTGATATCTCATTGAGGTTTTGATTTGCAAAAGTAGAAGAATTTTAATATTCATCTATCCCTGTAGCAGCATTCATAGGCAATAGTTATCAAATGCAATTATTAGTATGTCAGAATAAATATGTGATTTGGAGCCAACCAAGAAATTCTATTCAAGTTGAATTCTACCTCCTCTACTGAACTGGCCTATCTTGCCTAAGTCTCCATAAGCCTTAGTTTCCTCATTGGTAAAGTGGGAAACATGGTCATACCTACATCTTGAGGTTGTAATAAAGGCAAGAGTTAATGCGTACCATGCTCTTGAAACATGGATAAGGGCCACCTATTCTCAGCATAAAATTGTTTAAGATTTATTTTTTGCTTTCTCATAAAGTTCACTTAATCTTTCAGCTACCTTTTGAAGGTAAAGTTTACCATTCTTTCTTCACAACAAGAAATTTAGGCACAAAGTGAAAGGGTTTCTCTAAAATTAAAGAGTTTCTAGAACAGATTTCTGGACTGCAAGACCAGGATTCTCTACCTGACAGAGAGTTGTGAAACAGAAAGCTAGTCTTTGCTCAATTACCTTGTTTGTTCTTTTAACAAATATTTGCTTAAAGTGCTCTTCTCTGGCAAACCCTGTTATATGATCAGGATATAGCAAGAACCAGATAAATAAACTCCCGCCTCATGGACTTGAAGAGATATATAAACAAATAAACAAAGGATAAAACATGAGCTATAAAGCACCAAAGATTAATATGTGCTATGAAAAAATATTAAACTGGCATATGCCTAACCTGAAACATACTTTTTATTGACCCTGCTTCAACTATTTTGCCCAGATTAAATTTTCCACAAGTGACAGCCTTACCCCAGTGGGTTTCTTTCATTTTAAGACCTGTGTTGTCCCCTTGTTGTGCAGAGAGAGAAGAGCTTCGACAGGAGGAAGTCAGGCAAATCAGTATAAGCGACCATCATTCCTAAAAACACTAGCAGGAGTTCTGCCTCATTTGGGACCCAGTGTTATAAAAAGCATGTATGGTCGTTGGCTTAGATAAAGGGAGGAGGCCAAAATACAAATATAAAGAACAATGTATGTAAAAAAAAAAACAAAACCACACAAGTTAAAAGATGTGACTGATTTCACCATGAATAACCTTTGAAATGTTTTGGTGTCGTTTCTCCAGTTGTTTTCTCTGTCACTTCATGAGAGCTTATTATATATAAAATTTTTCATCCTGCTTTTCACTAAGTATTATAACACAAGCACATTCCTGTGCTAAAAAAATTCCCTGCAAACATAACTTGTAATATCTGCATTATATTCCGTTGTGTGAACATAACATAATTTATTTTACCATGCCGTTGTTGTTTCAAATTCAGATTGTTTCCAATTTTTTGGTATATCAGCTATCTATTTCTCTGTAGCTACCTAATCCTTAGGGTGTATCATCCTAAAACTTAAATGGCCTAAAACCTTTATTTATTATTTTTCATGTGTCTAACTGTGTTGCTGGGCGGGTTCCACTGGTTCCTTCTGGCCTCACCTAAGCAGAGGCTTTCAGCTTAAGGGGAAGTTCAGCCGAGTATGAAGTCCCAAGATGGCCACATTCACATGTCTGGCCATTGGTGTCAGCTAAACACTGAGGTGCTCCCATTCTCCTCAACACATTTCATCCTCCAGAAGCTAGACTGGCTTTCTTACATGGAGGTGTCAGGATGGCATGCCAAGAGGGTCAAGAACAATCCAAGCTCTCTTGAGGTCTAGGCTCTAAAACAAGTAAAACTCAACTTCTGCCATATTCTTTTGATTGAGACAAGTCACAAGACTGGTCCAAAATCAAGGGATGGAAAAATAAACTCTACCTCTGAATGACAGGAGCATCAAAGTCTCCTTATGAGGGTGCCTGCATGCTAGGATGTAAGGGATTTGTGGCTGTTAGTCTACCACAAGGGATTCTGAACAATATGCTACAATAAACACTTTTATGTTCATTAAGCTTTATGTTTTGGGGTCTAAAAGATTATTTCCTTGGAATCAACCCCTAGAATTTGATTTACCAGGAGAAAGGAGAAGATACATTTTTAAGGCTTTTGATACAAACACTCTTGCTTTCCAGAATGTATTTAGATGATGCTCACCATCTCTGCTTTCTAAAACAGAGGAAATTTAATTGGTCAATCCCAAATAAAAAAAAAAAGTTAATTATAATGTTCCATCAGAATTAAAGGCAGGATTCTTTTCTAAAGGAATAAAGCAGCTCAGTGGCAACAAGCTGGATTTTTCTATGTCTGATTAAGAATAACGTTCTTCTTGGCATAAATGAAATCTTGGGTGAGGAGTTGGAGGCAGACCAGATTTCAGATCCATCTACCAAACAAATCCCTTGTGATTTGAATGCATGAATTTGTTGAGATTTCCTGATGGCTAACAATATGCCTTCATGTTAGCAATGACAAAAAAACTAATAGCTAGGCACGGTATTAAAAAAAGGCCCCTTTTTCATGTAATTGAATTCTTCAATCTTGCACTGCATTCATTGAGAAGAACTCTTGGGATGAATTTCTTTGAAATCTATGCTACTGATTTTATTTTCTGATATGTTGACCTTCTTCATCTTGAGACATGTTGCAAGATTGGCAGACTTCGTTTTCTGTGCATCAGATACAGTGAAAGCCGTGTTAAGGCTCCTGCCATTGAAATGTATTCAGTGTGTATGCTAATGAAGAATTTTAAAGTGATCTAGCCTGGTTCATTCCTCTTTTTCTCATTTCTCTGGAAGGGGGAGAAATAACATCTCCTTAGCAAAGAGAACTAAAAAAATAATGACCACATCTCTCATTCAGAACTTAGTCTGGTTTTCAGCTCACTCTGTTCTATTTTGAGAAGCAAACTATCAATCCATATCAAGGATGGTGGCGATTATTGTTTTTATTCTTAGAGAATGGATAAATATCTTGCTGGTAATTGCTCTGTCTAAATGTCCTCCACATGCTTCCACTTACACAATGTATTTATTTACCATTCATCAGGCATCAGCAATGTGAAAAATACCAAGCTAGGCATTGGCAATGTAGATATGAATTGGTTATGGCCCCTTCCTTCAAAGCAGCTCACAGTCAAGTAGGGGGCATGAACCAAAATGACCTGGGTAAGCCTGAAATCTCACCCCAAAAAGTACTGAAAATAAGAATGAATGAGAGAAATGTCTTCTATTCAACGAATAAACATGATGAGGAATGCATTCTTTATTCACACATCCTAACACATTTGCCACCATCTTTAACCACCTTGCTTCTCCAGGTTTTCATCACATGCATCTGGAAAAACCCTAATGTGGTAGAAACCCAACCAACATTTTACGTGGCATATATGCCTGCACCACAGACTAGCATGACTGTCTGTTTAACTTATTGTATCACAATCTGTTAGGTTCTGTCAGGGTGTCTGAGGAGTCAACGCAATTCTGACATGATCTACCTGGAAAGAACATCAGATATCACAGGTTAAGGACTCTGTCCTACAAGCCTCCCTCCATCCCCCACTTCAGATGCTACTTGCAAGCCCGGGTTCGTACCTGTACTTCTGACCCACTGCTATAAATCAGAGGTTCCCATGACTTCCTCCTCAGGATCGATTAACTTGCTAGAGCAGCTCACAGAACTCAGAGAAACATTTTACATACTAGAATATTAGTTTATTATAAAAGGATATAATGCAGGAACAATGGGAGAGATACAGAGGGCAAGTTATGTGGGAAAGAGGCAGAGCTGCCCTGCCTTTTCTAGGCTCGTCATCCTCCCCATATTTCCACATGCTCACCAACCCAGGGAGCTCTCTGAACCCAGTCGTTTTGGGATTTAATGGAGGTTTCATTATGTAGGCATAATTAATTAAATCATTGACCACTGTTTCAACTTCCCAGAGGTGGGAGATGGGGGATTGGAAGTTCCAACTGTCTAATCACTTGGCTCCATTGGCAACCAGGCCCTATCCTTAGGTGCTTTCCAAAAGTCACCTCATTAATACGACAAAAGACACTTAGGAAATTCTGAGGGTTTTGGGGAACTGTGAGCCCGGCACTGTGGACAACGACCTAATATATATGAGAAATACATTTTGGTCACCTGAATGGCAAAATATATATTTCATATAAATCATAGTATCACATGCTACAACAAGTATTTCCAACTTTCTCCACCCTCCTCAAACCCCCAACTCTCTCCCAACCTCCCTCATCACCTATGACACTCAGCAAATGACCACCTCCTACTTCACATGTAAAGTAAATCCAGAAAATAAGAAACCCCTTACCTTCCTCCCACTGAACATACAAACCCACCTACATCCGCACCCTCCTGCCCTCTTTCCCTCCTGTTACAACAGAGAAGAGTGGTCCTAGTTCCTTTGCCAAGGCCAGTTTCTTTGCATTGGCTTTGAAACATGTCCTTTGAAATGACATTTCTTCCCATCATCATTTAAACATGTCTGAGTCCCTTCAGTCTTTAATCCATCAATAAATAACCTTCCAGAGACCCCCACTAACTATAACATTTTCTTTCTCTCCCCTAACCTCACAGCTCTTCTCCTCAAAAGATCTGTCTTTTGTTACCATCTCTGTCACAAATCTCGTTACCCTCCCTTTGGCCTCTTCTAATCTGGTTACTTTTTGCATCATTCCACTTGAACGGCCTTCACTGACATCAACAAGTGGTCTCACTGTCATCAACTGCAAAGGCCCTCCTCAACACACATCTTCCTTCACCTCTCCGCCATGTTTGGCATTGCCAATCACTCCTTTCTTCATGGAACGCCCTCCTCCCTCAGCCACACTGGGACACGGTTCTGGTTTTCTCACTCCTTTCTGGCCACTCCTCCTTGCTCTTTAAGGTCCAACCTTTCCTACCTGGCCATTAAAGGATGGAGTTTCTTAAAGCACACTGTAGGCCTCTCTGAGACAGTCTTCCACCCCTTATATCCCTGGAGCCTTGTAGACCATCTAAAACTTCTCAGTTATATCTCCAGTGCAGAGCTTTTCTGAGCTCCAGACTTGTGTTTCTTGTTATTTTATGTCTGCGCTTAGAGGCTTCAAAAGCATCTCAGATTTGGCATATCCAAAATAGCATGCATGACCTTGCTCTCTTCCAGGGTTTTCCATCTCTCTGCCACTACCTTTCATTCATTTCACAAGTGAAAAAAGAAAGTACTGAGAGGTATCCTTGATACATCCCCTTCCTCAATCCTGATCCCTGGCCAATTCTGTAAAGTCCATTCTAAGGTCTTGTTCCATCCATTCTTTCCACTTCCACTGCCTCCACCCTCGTATCAGCCACGTCCCCTCTGGGTCTACTGCTGTGGCCTCCTGACCAGTCATTCCAATTCCTCCCTTACCTTCTTCCACTTCATTCTCCAAACCACCACCAAACTAATCATTTAAGAATACAGAACTCAGTGTATCACCTCTGTGATTAAAATCCTCCAATGGCTTTCCCATGGCCCAGAGAATAAAGGCCAAAATCTTTAATATGTCTGAAGAGTCTCATCCAGTCTGACTGCTACCCACTTCCCCATCCCTCTGATACCTACCCTCCACCATTACCCCTTCTTGCCACAAGAATGTAGTGTTTCCTCTATTGGAACACTCCTCCTCTACCCTCTTCACTTAGTTTAAACTTCTTACCCATCTGATGTGTACACAGAAAGTTACCTCTTTGGGGAAATCTTCCCAGACTCTTAAGACTAGTTCACCTCTGCAGATTATATGCTCTCACCATAAATTTCTGCAATTACTTATTCAATGTCTGTGTCCATCACTAGACAAAAAAAACTGTACTTTGGCAGAAAGAAATGTCTCATTGATTCACAGTTTTTTTTTTCCCAGCGCCTATCTTTAGTGCTTGGAATGTAGTAGACATTCAACACATGTTTTCATTGAGCATGTACTATGTGCGAGACACCATTCCACTGGTAACACAATGATGAACACAACCAATACAGTCATTCTCCCCAATGAGACCTGCATCATAGTGGAAGAGACATAATATTAAATAAGTAAATAAATATATAATACAAGTGCTATGAAGAAATCTAAGTGCTATAAAGAAAATAGTGTAAGGAAATTGAGAATGTTAGATGGTGGTGGATTAGGCTCTTTTACATAGAGTCTAAAAAGGCTAATTTTGATAGAGAAGTCCTCTTTTAGAAGGACATTTGAGCAGAGGCTTGAATTGAGAAAACAGAAAGGATCAGGAGAATAGCTTTCTGGACAGAGGGAGAGCAAGTCCATCAGAGAATGAGTGTGTTTGAGGGATAACTAAAAAGTCCATGTGGAAGGAAAGTGGAGAGTCCTGTCAGCAGGAAGTGAGGCTGGAGAGAAGGGGCGGGAGAGATCACATGATACCAGAAAGTACTCCCCTTTGAGGATTCCCTCCTCAGAGTTGGACACAATGTCGGGTGAAAAATCCTGAAATGTGCATGTTTTCAGAGGCCAGATCTCTAGGCTCCATCCCTAGTTCTGTCACCAGCAGCCAGTGGTACTGAAAGCAAATCACGTTCTCTTTCTGTTCCTCAGTTTCCTTATGTGACAAATGTGGGGTTTGGGACCAGCTTCTCTCTCATGTTCTCTCCAGATCAAAAATTCTTTTATTTTTTAATGAACATCATTTGATAAGAAGAACTGGGTTAAAGGTCAACTCTGCCACTGTGATTTTGTGCAAGCTACTTTTTCTTTCTGAGTGTATTTTGGTGTTTGAAAAATAGGACTAGAAGAGCCTCCTCTCGGGATTGGCACGCCAATCAAAAGACATGAGGGATGTGAAAGTTCTTTCAAGTTGTCACATGCTATATAAACCTGTAGGGAAAAACTCTTGAGGATTTATGGTATAGCAGGCACTGTGGTAGGTTCTGTGTATGTGTTATTTTATCCTCACAGCCGTCTCAGCAGGTAGATCTATTCAAGGGTGACCAAGAAAGAGTAAAAATCTCAAATACCCTCAGGCAGGGAAATGGCGGAGTTCCTTTTGCCCCCAGATCCCCTTGGCATCAAGGCTTCAGGGCGCCTCATTAGAATACATGGTGTAATATATGTGAGTGCAGGGGTGGGGTGGGGAGAGGAAGGGCTGTTGGAAATCAATCCAGCATTGTTGATGTAAAAGAAATTTAAATGATGCCATATTTGTATTTCAGTAAATAAGACTGCTTGAAAAGCATCTACATCATCATAATATTTTCCAAATTCTTATTAAATAGAGAAAACCGTTATGTGACCCAGCGTCCATCCTGGTATAATAGTCATTCCTTTTTACATTTTTTTCACTTGGGTATAGAGCACCTACTGTGTGTCAGGTCCCACTGTAGTCGCTACTGGGACAGAAATGAAGAAGGAAGGCTCCCTGTGTCAAGGACCATACAGTTTCTAAAGTGAATGGGGGTGGGGGGTGCCATGGCCCTGCGACAGCTGGTGTAAGTGGTGCCATAGGCACTGTTCGTTGAGAACTAGGGGACGGTGAGTATAGATCAGGAAGCGACCTGCCCAAGAAATGGTGCTGAGAGATCAGATTCTTACCGAAGATATGAAACTCACCAGCGCTAAGGAGAGCAGGATTATCATCTCTCTTGCTTGGGACCCTATCCCATACTGCGTAAGCCCTAACATACATATTTATTCCCCATTTTAGTATCTGGGCAATGAGACGGCATCCTAGATTATTGCATCTTATAATCACTGCTGGCCAGCAGGCAGTCTTCATTACCTCTGCTCACACACTCGGTCAGGGCTCATACCAGCATTGCTTCCGCTGAGTTCTGCACATTGCCGTTGCTACATGTGCTTGGTTGGATTGACAGTTAAAGGATCTTGAAAAAGATTATAGTATGATTCAGCTTTGAAATGAAAAGTTATTTGTACTCAGGAAAGCAGGGAACCAGAGTAGCATAATATAGGATATAAAGGCTTCCAAGAGATTTCTCACTAAGTGTAAAATACAAATTCTAAATGACGGGAAAGTATTGTCATAACTTTTAATTGGCAGCATCTTTTTTTCCTAGTGGTACATAAAATAATACTGTACCTTATAATTGATACGTCCTAGGTTAGGTGAGTTGCTGAATTTCAATTAATCCAGGCACATCTTGTATTTTTAGAAGCCGTATTGACTCACATCCAGCTTTGGGCTCACTTTATGTAATCCAATCTGTTTCATGAATTCCTGCCATCCTATCCCTATGGAATTAATTCTTTGAACCTACATTCAAGACTTTGTTTTTTCCTAGTGAAATGGCCCTGTATTAAAGTCAACCCTGTGTTCCAGGCTGTTGAGAATGACTCTGATTGTGATTCAGCCATCCCATATATTAGCCACAGCTTGTGTCATCCATGTTGATGGTTCCTGGTCACCCAAGGATGATCTTATTATCTAAGCATGTTATTTATAAGGAATTTCACAGCTGAAGCAAGGTACAGAATGACCTCCTGGAAAACAAGAGCGATTAACAAGTTTGGAACAGAGCCAGACTCGAGAACAAGGTTGTTATTGGCATGATTTTAATCATGATAGACAATTAGCCAAGCTTAATTATATTGAGACGGAAAACTAGAATGAGTGGCAGTAATGAATTTCTCTGGGAACTCTCCTGTGTCTCCAACTCAAACTGGCTGACCTATAAAGTGTATAAAATGATAAAAGATGTTTGCCCACATGTACAAGCTGTGTTTACCTCGAGGAGCAGTCTGTGTGGAAAAGGGGTCTGGAGGACGTTTTTCTGGGGGATACTCGTCACAGGACACACATGGAATTTTTGAGTTCCATTCACATTCTTTGCTTCAGGAAGGAGATGCAGAAGAGAGGAAACATATTTTAGCTCAACTTGGGCACATTAAATGTTAATGTGATTATGTAGCCAGGGATTCTTTAAATGTTGCCTGTGGCTGAAGTATTACTGTAGTTGTGTGTTAGCACTTTTTGGTGTTTTAAAGGCTTAATATTTTCACTGACTGTGTCAAGCTCAAATGGAATGCCCGAAAGTTCAATAGAATCAAAAAGTGATTAGAATGTAAAAATTTTAACAATTTGACACTCTTTGCCTCTAGGTTTAGAAATGGAATTTAGAAGGAAACTCTACTTAAGTCTCTAGTCTCTTTTTCCATTATGGGTTTTAATTGACTTATTATAATTAAAATACAGATGAAAGAAAAGTTGTAGGGAAAAACTGAAATTTCCATAGTTCATATAGTTCTTTAGGGTTCACAGAGTATACTGATATTTAATCCTCACACCACACACACACACACACACACACACACACACACACATGTACCTGGGAAGAGTAAGCTTGACTTGTTTTAAAGATGAAGCTGAGGTTCAGGGTTGGTGACTAAGTCAAATGGCACAAATACACATAAAGCTTCTGATTCCAAGACCAGAGAGAGAGAGAGAGAAAGGAAGGAAGGAAGGAGGAAGGAAGGAAGGAAGGAAGGAGAAGAAAGAAAGAAAGAAAGAAAGAAAGAAAGAAAGAAAGAAAGAAAGAAAGAAAGAAAGAAAGAAAGAAAGAAAGAAAGAAA
>NW_022589705.1:55564896-55577432 GCF_004348235.1 Phoca vitulina
AAAGAAAGAAAGAAAGAAAGAAAGAAAGAAAGAAAGAAAGAAAGAAAAGAAAGAAAGAAAGAAAGAAAGAAAGAAAGAGAGAGAGAGAAAGAAAGAAAAGAAAGAAAGAGGAAGGGAAGAAGAAGGGGGAGGGAAGGAGGGAGGATGGAAGGAAGAGGGAGGGAGAAAGAAGGAAAGGAAGGAGGAAAGGAAGGATGGAGGGAAGGAAAGGAAAGCCTTTAAGGTGAAGTTTGGGATGGGTTCGTCTGGTGTGATGGACTTCCCTCAGTGGGAAAGCAAAGTCAAATGGTATGTATATCCAAGCTGTGAACAAATCCACCTGCCTCGTTCCTTCCCTTTCTTCTTTCTTTCCTTCATCTGCCCTCTCTCACTTTGTTCTACTTTGTACTTTTACCGGATAGCTCCTGTCTTTCTAGGAACAGTCATTGGTACTGCAATTCCATTCACATCCCGTGATGGATAAAGTATCTGTTATCATTTCGCACCCTTTGTTGGTCCACCAGTTTGAGTTGGAGACAGAAAAGTACGGCACAAAATGTGATCTCATACACCCATGCCCATAACAGCATTATTCACAATAATCATTCCACCAAAAGGTGAAAGCAACCCAGTGTCCATCAGTGGATGAATAGATAAACAAATGTGGTATATACATACAATGGAATATTAGTCAGCCTTAAACAGGAAGGAAATTCTGACACGTGCTCCAACATGGATGAACCTTGAGGATGTTATGCTAGGTGAGGTGGGCCAGTCAAAAAAGAACAAATACCTAGCCAAGTCAAAGTCAGAGATGGAAAGGAGGGCTAGGAGGAGTGGGGAATGGGGAACAGAGTTTGAGTTTGAGGAAGGTGAAAATGTTCTACAGATGGACGGCGGTGATGGTTGCACAACAATGTGAATATACTTAATACCACTGAACCATACACTTAAAGATGGTTAAAATAGTAAATTTTATGCTGTGCATATTTTACCTTCAAAAAATTCGATCCCAGGGTGACTGAGTGGCTCAGTCGGTTAAGCCTCCAACTCTTGATTTTGGCTCAGGTCATGCTCTCTGGGTTGTGAGATCGAGCCTCCCGTTGGGCTCTGTGCTCAGCAAGGGAGTCTGCTTAAGATTCTCTCCCTCTCCCTCTGCCCCTCCTCTCTCTCTCTCTCTCAAAAATAAATAAATAAATCTTTTAAAAAAATTCGATCCCTGCCCTGCTATGAGTGCCCCCTCTGCCTTAATAGCCTCCTGTAGGAGACAGGCTGCAGTGTGACATGCACAGTGACAGTGGGAATCACAGGGCAGCCTGAGGACATAGAGGAGAGTTCATAACACAGCTGAAGAATCAACATAGAGGCTAGGAAGGACTCTGTGAAGGGTGTGTGGCAGATGCCGGAATTAAGTCTGAAAGAAATTCTCCTTTCTCCAAGCAAAGTTGGGGGACAAAGCGGGATGCTCATTCCATGCAGAGAGAGCTGTGAGTGCAGAAAAACATAGAGGCTCAAGAAAGCATAGTGTGGTCAAGGAGATGCAGGAAGTCCTTGGTGGCTAGAGTCCACAGTTCAGGGACGTTTACCTACTGTGACAATACACTGTTGTTCTTCCTCCCAGAGAGTTAAAGTGACTTGCCCATTGGGTCAAAGACATGTTTGGGTCTTTCTATTTCAAAAGTCCATTCTCCTTCCACTACCCCAGACTTTAGAGCTGTGCTGTCAAATATGGCGACTATTTCAATTTAAATCTAACTTATTAAAAGTAATAATTCAGCCACATTTCAAGTATGGCTAGTGACATTTCAAGTGTTTTTAGTGACTACTAATATGGACAGCACAACAGAAACCATTTCCATCATCACAGAAAGTTCTATGGAACAGCCCTACTGTAGAGTTTACAAAGTAATTCCCTACCTAGTAATTTATTCATGTATTTGAACATCACATAAAATTCTGGTATTATTATTCTCATTTTGTAGAAAAGGATACTGCAGCTTAGAGAAGCTGATGTACATCACCTGTGATTTCACAGCTATCGGGCAGTAATGCTGGACCACAAATCCCAAGCCCAGTGAGCCCAGCTTCAGTCTGCTCTGCATTAATCCGTAGCCTCCCAATGCCTTCAGCCTCATCTTTGCTCCTGCTCAATCTTGAGATTATTCTTCCTAAAGGATTACTTTCCAACAGATCATGCACATGGCTTTTCTTTGGCACCTGGAGAAAACACAGATCCCTTAGTTTGACAACCAAGGTCTTCCATAAATTGGGATAAATACACTTTGCTGTTTCTCCCTCTTCCTTTTCCTCTTTTCCGGTACTCTTTCTCAGCTCCAGGTACAGAATCTATGAGTTATGTTCCGGCCTCTGAGCTTCTCGTGTCCCTGATGCTCTTCTTTCTGCCTACTGGGATCTCATTTCACCCTCAAGCTCCAGTTCATGACTCGCCTACTCTGGAAAATCTTCCTTGACCCATGTCAATCTGGGCTGCAAAGACGTCTTGTCCCTCTCTTGCCAGGAGGCATCTCATGTGTTACTTCATGGGAAATTATTTCTCTGCTCCTGCAAGACACCACTCTTTCTTCTCTTTCTACTGGTGAACGAGTGTGGCATTGCCCACGTAGGACCTTACAGAGACCGCATTTCTCGTCTTGGTGAACCATTGGCTCCAGCCTGGATCCCCTTTGGTAGCTGTTCTCAGCTCTGCTGTTGTTACTTGTTGGGTTCATTTTATCCGCATTTGCTTGACTGTGGCTTCACTTGCTATGTGCTAACCGTTGTACCAGGTGTATTTACATTTTTTCCCTTTGCTCTCTTCCAACAATCCTATGGGAAAGGTATTGTTATTTCTATTTTACCCAAGGGGTAAGTGAGTTTCAGTGAGGATAGATGAGTTCCTAACTCACAGATGTGAAGTGATAGAGTCAGAATTTGAGCCCGGATCCATCTGGCTCCAAAGCCTGTGCCTCTTTCCTTGTGGCAGAAGAAACCTTCCCTGGATGTGGTTAGACACTTCAAGATAGGACAGTGAGTATGTGGCCACTGTGTCCTTCTCAGTTCTGAATAACTCCTACCTGTATGTTATATTCAACACACACTAAATAAGAATCGATTACAACCATTTCTCCCAAATTCTGCAAGTTCCAATGATATCAACTCTCCACCTTGGATATGGCATCAGACTTCTAATATAGGAGGTGGGAGAAGTGCAGTTTAAAGCCCTTGCCTTGGTCTGAAACTCCGTAACTTATCGTTTAGACACCATTCAAAGAGCAGTAGCTATGGATCTTGACTTTTTGTTAAAGGAATTATATTTTCTATTAGAAACCTCATGGATTCTCCAGGTATTATTAGTGGAGTCTCTAGTTTATAAGATGAAACCAAAACAAATTTTCTACTAACGTGACCGTTTAGGAAAAAACAATCACAGGGAAACCTATGGGGTGTGATTTTTTTTATTTCATAAAAATCCTAGAGAACTGAAAAGTTCAAGCAAGAAGCTCCAGCCTTTCTACATATTGCAGATGTTATCATGGAAAACTGTGGGACTTGGAATTATGGTCCCTCAAGTGATGATTATTACTGCAACATGGCAGACAGAGTGAGCACTAAATCAGGGGCCAGAAAGCCCAAGTCCTGGCCTCAGCTCTTTCACTAGCGACTGTGCACTCTTGAAATTGTCACTTACTTGGACCTCAGTTTCCTCTCCTGGAACACAGTGACATTGGTTGAGTAAAGGGGTAAATTAATAAATGAAGGCTTTGAGAGAGATACTCCCTAAAATTTCTCCCACGCTAATGGTTTATGCATCATAGTTTCAATTTAGTTGCATTTACAAAAAAAAAAAAAAAACTAGTCTGAGTAAGGAGGAAGGCTTGTATCTTAAAATATAGTATTGAATTAGTTTAACTATATAAAGAAAACAATCGCACGATTCTGTTCCCACTCAGCAAAAGTTTCTTGGTCCTCTGCAAGGCAAAAGAAAGGCCCTAGGCCACCACTCCCGGACCATAGCAATCAGACATAAGGCTGATTAAGGAGTTCAGACACACACATAATGGGACCACAGACCAAACTGCGGGGTCATGGGCAATGGAGACCTTGGGAGCCTGCTGGGGGAAGATGGAGCCCGCCTGGAGCATTGGGGAATTACGACCAGCTCTTTTGAAAAGTGCTTGAGAGACCAACCTATTTCCTAACCCAGTTGCTCCAGAGACGGTTTAATGTCCCTCTTTGCAATAACAAAGTTCGACAACCTAGTAGCTACCGTGCCACATCTGAGATCTGAACACACCTGAGCTCTGAGAGAGGGACATGCTTTCTTCAGAAGCCACCTGTGTTGCTTCACCATGTACTTAAGGGCCAGGCCTGGAATGTTTGTTTGTTTCTGTTTTGCAACTTTGTATCTGCCTATGCACAAATAATCTGTGTAGATCTGAAAGGCCAATAGCTTTTTCCTAGTAATGCCCTGGAAATGAAATAACCAATTGCAGCACTCATGGAACTACCGAAGAGCCTAGCAGCAACTTTACTCTGACCCCCCACTTTTAAAAATTGATAATTTGGAGACCTAGAAGATTCAGACAGTTTGCCCAGGCTGACACCAGATAGCGGGAGAGCCAGGACTAGCATGTGAGTCTCCCAGCCATGGGCCTGTGGTTTCGTTTTTCTGCTAACTCTAAGTTAAAGAAGTGCCTTTTAACAACAGTAAAAAAATAATAGAAGGGTTGTAACTGAGTGAGTTTCAAGTTTGTGCCAGGTGGCATGTATTTATTACCTTTATGTTTCAAAAAATGTATTATTTCCATTTTGTAAATGAGGAAATTGAAGTTAGGAAGCCTAAATAATTTGCCCCAAATCAACAGCTAGTGAGTAGCAAGAGAGTCAAGCTATAAATTTTATTCTCTTATAACATCTGGCAGGGCAGCACCTATCAAATTTTCAAATGTGCATACCAGTTAGCTCAGCAATTCCATTCTGAGTCAGCCCACTTACACTCAGGCACCCACTGACCATTAGAATAACTCAAAATCTACATAGAAATAAAAGGTGTGGCTTGCGAGTACATGTGTATAAGGATGCTTATTACAATATTATTTATAGTGGTAAAAAAAAAAGGACACAGCCTCAATGTTCTTCAATATAGCAGTGGTTAAATATATTATGGCAATTTATATAATGGAATATTATTCAGCTGTTAAAAGGACGTGTTGATTCTATATGTATACTAATCTAGAGAAATGTTCATGATAGACCATTAAAATGGCAAAAAAAAAAAAAAACAAGTTGTAGAGCAAGGAATATGTTGTCATCTCTTATTTTGTAAAAAAATATGTGTTTATATAAAATATATATATACATATATAAAAGTTTAAATGAGGATAGATGAAGTGGAAGGAGACTGTTCATAGCAGACTGTTACCATTGTTTGCATGGGATGGATGGGAGAGAACACAGCCAAACCTGACTGCTTCAGTGAATAACCAGGGGTTGAGAATCAGAGACACCAAATATAAAAGTCAAGTGCCAGAACTAGAGCAGATGTTCCTCCCAAGGCAGAGGCAAGGTCTGGAGCGAGATGGGAGTTCTGCAGAGCCAGGACCAGAAGCCGTGAGGGGGTCTGGAGAGCCTGCCATGGCCCTGCTGGCAGCCCACAGCTGAAGATGGAGACTGGTGATGAGGGTTCACATTGAACCTCGCGTGGTACCCCCAGCCAGGGAGGAGTGACGAGGAACCAGCATCTGCACTCTACCTTGGGTCTTTCCGCCTCCAGTGTGGGTCCTCCTCAGCACCCCTGAAGTGTCTGGACTTGAGCCTTTTGGGGTGCTGGGCTGCAGTCCCATATGCTCCTCTGTGCGCCCCCTGAGGGAATCTGGGTTTGAGTTCTCGGAGCCTTCTGGCTGTTTAGCCCTCTGCACCGCTCCTCAGGACCTGTCCCTGACATGCGTGGAGCCCTGGAGTACAGAGGCCTTCTCCTTTCTCCTTCCTTCTCAGAAGTGCCTGACACTCTGAGAAGCCTACATCTTCTCTTCCATACTGTGGCAGGAAAGGGTGCCTTCTCTGTCCCCAGAGCTCTTCCTCTTCCAAGCCTCCTGAGCAGTGGGAACTTGTCTGCATCCCCTTCATTGTTATATCTGAAGCGGGCCCACTGGCTCACCGTTAACAGTTGTATCATAATTGATCAGGAGAGTAACAAAGAAATAAATTAAGAAAAAAAAATCTGAAACTATTATCTTGGTCTTTAGTTCCCCAATCCCTTACTTCTGTGAGTAAAATTCCCCTCAGGCCCCCACTTTTGGTATGCAGTTTATTACCATTCCAGAAAGTTCACACTTTCCATCACAATGAGGCACTTAAGACAGTTACAACAGGTATGAAATATTTTGCTGGTCAAAAATCAGGATAGCAGCCTACTTGCCCCTGAGTCCCACCTATGACAGCCCTTTGGGGTATTTCCTTCCTGAAGGTAATGGAAATTAAAGTCAGCATCCCTCCATTGGGAATTGAACACTAAATCTTAGAATAGGCAAAGCCAACTCTGAAGACTAGCAAAGCAACGCTTAGCATACATGCACTAAATAGCCCAGACCAAATCTGGACCTCAGTTTGGGCAATAACAACATCCCAGCACCCCTAACTGTTAATCAAATGTTTGTAAATTGCTTGTGGTTCGCCTGTGCTTTGGGATCGCCTAATTTAAAGCTATCCTGAGGAATCCTCTGGTGCTACCACTAATTAACCCTAATTCATCTGTTTTGTAAATCTGAATTTACTCCCAAAGGTCGAGTGTTTGGAGAGTAAAAGAGTAGACAAAGTGCAATTAATTAGGGAAGGCTTCCTGGAGGGGGTGATCAAGGGCCAAATCTTAGAGGGACAATGATCACAGCTCCTGTAAAGGAATGAAAGGAGAAATGCAGCCGGCTTCAGTGAAGGGCAGCCTTATATCCCAGCAGCAACAAACCTTCCCGTGAATAACAATGGAAACATCTCTTGTGGATGTATGGCCCTTTATAGCTTACAGAGGGCTTCCTGGCACACCGCAGTGATGATGACAGTGGTGAGGATTTGCTGAGTGCGCACACAGTACACCAGTGTGAGTGCTTAAACCCACTTTCACAGCTCTCCCACCAACAGCCCATTGGGTCTGGTGTCACTATCCCCTTTGTACAGAGGAGGAAACTAGGGCTTACACTGCTGTTGACAGTCTTACATGTTGTATGGAAGTCAGCGGATACGCAGAGATGCGAAGGTCTGAATTCAGGTTTACCTGACTCTCTGGTTCTCATCATAGCCTCCTCCCGAGGCTCAGAGCAGGGCGGGGAAAGGGACAGTGCATTCGAGACAATTGCACCACACTAATAGCAATAATGTATTCCCTACTAGCCAATGCCAAGCATGCTGCAGAGCACTTTCCAGAGAGGATCTTCTTCATTCATCCCAGGAACATTCTGACACTGGTGTCAATTCCCACTTAACCATTAGGAAACTTGAGGATCAGAGACAGCAAGTAATGCATCAGTCTTATACTGCCAGTAAAAATGTAGAGGTCCCACCCTCCCTAGGTGTGACTACAAAGAGCAAGACCTTCACCCCTCCATCCCATGCACCAGCCCTTGCCCTGCACATCTGGGAGCCAGCATCTAAGAGACAGTGTTCTTGCCTTCGGAGAGCTGGCCACCTAGGAGTCGAGTCAGACCTGGAAGGAGCCTGTTTCAGTCCAGTGCAGTTGGGGACAAGAGTCCCAGGGCTGAGAGGAGCCCAGGGCGGGGGTGCTCTGCTGAGCCTGCAGGTTTCGAGGTTAGCTGCTGTTATCGCCGTGTTACAGACGAGAAGGCCAAGTTCCCCGCGGTCTTGGATGTGTCCAAGTTGACAGAAGTTGTAAGAGGCAGTGTAAGGACTTTATAACCAAGCTTGGTCTCTCAGCCTCAGCAATCAACGCCCCCTTTCTTATACTCTTCTCGTGATTGTCCAGAAAATGTCAAAAAAGTGTTTGAGACCATTTATTTCCTAGCGTCACACAGACATTTACATACAGACACTAACCCCGACAGCCAATTCTCTCTTTCTCTCTCATCCTCCAAGAAAACTTGGAATAAACTCTCAGTTTCCTGCTCCCTCCTGTGTCATGCCTGTCTGTGTGCAGTCTCCTCTGCTGGCTGTTGGCTCTTCCTTTTCCAGCTCTTGAAATGCTGGGGAAGTTCAGGGCTCAGTTCTGAACCCTCTTCTCTAGCGGCTCTCTCCCTGGCTATTCTTAGTCGGCCACTTGGCTTGAAATGCCATGTGTAGGACCGTGACTCCCAAATAGATGTCTCCTGCTTTGACCTCCCCCCTGGGCCCCAGACTGCCTCCTCCATGTCTCCACGAGGTAGCTGAAAGTGTCCTAAATAGAACTCTTCAACGCTCTCCCAAGCATCCTCCTTAGTCTCCCCATGCTAGCAAATGGCAGCCGCATTTGAACTCAGGCCAAACAAAACAATCTTGACTCAAACTATTTCTCACCATCTCTAGGCGTCCGACGCTAAGCCAGCCATTGTCTTGTCTTGTTTGGACTGGACAATTTGGACAATTGCCATCAGCTGCTGCTGGCCTCCTTGATTCCTCTCCTGCTCCCCATAAGCTGTTTCCTCCATGGCAGCCAGAAGGGTATTTACAACATGCAAATCAGATCATTCACGATTCCCTGCCCCAGAACACATATTCAGAAAACTCCGATGGTACTCACTACATTTAAATAAAGTCCGGACCACTGACACAACTCCCACGTCCCAGCAGGATCCGGCCCCAGATTATTGATTTCCCCTGCACACCTTTTCTCCTGCTCTGCTCCGTGTCACTGACCTTTAGGCTGTTCTTCCAACACTTGAAGCTTGTTCCTACTTCAGGCTTTTGTCCTAGCGTTTCCTGCCCAGAAACATTTCTTCCTGAGGTCTTGCAATAGTGTGCTCCTCCATGCCCTTTTGGTTTACGCTGAGATTGGCCCACCGCACCCCTCCTCCCACCTCGTGCCTTTATGCCATCTTATTCTTTTATTTTATTTTATTATGTTATGTTAATCACCATACAATACATCATTACTTTTTGATGTAGTGTTCCATGATTCATTGTTTTCATATAACACCCAGTGCTCCATGCAGTACGTGCCCTCCTTAGTACCCATCACTGGGCTAACCCAACCCCCCTCCCCCCTCTCCTCTCTAAAACCCTCAGTTTGTTTCTTGGAGTCCATAGTCTCTCGTGGTTCATCTCCCCCTCCTATTCCCCCCCCTTCAGTTTTCCCTTCCTTCTCTTAGTGTCCTCCATGCTATTCCTTATGTTCCACAAATAAGTAAAACCATAGGATAATTGACTTTCTCTGCTTGACTTATTTCACTTAGCATAATCCCCTCCAGTCCCATTTATGTTGATGCAAAAGTTGGGCCATCTTCTTCTTAAGGCCACCATAGCACCTATCACCATGTGAAATATTTTTTATTGATTTTCCCATTTTACTTCTAGAATATATGCTTCATAAAGGCTGGGACTTCCCCCATCTTCTCCATGGCCAGGACACAGTATCTAGAACAATGGCTGGTATATAGCAGACACTCGATAGAAAGTTGAATTAATGAATTAATTATTCTTTCCAGTTCTAAGAATAATACATGTTTATGACAGAAAATTAGGAAATAAAGGTATAAAAAAAAAAAGAAGTAGACATTTTGGTATGTTTTATCCCCATCTTTTTCCTATGCATATTTTAAAGTGGACATTATAAGGTACACCCAATTTATATCAACTTTTTATGCAGTTCTCCACATTTTGTCCAATATTTCACATAATACGTGCTTAACAGACATAATTTTTTTTCTTCCGATTTTGATTTCCTTCCTGAAAAACTCTTAGATGAGAACCACTGTGCACTGTGGTTTGCATTTAACTAAGACGGTGCAGTGTCTTTAAAAGACTATGTAAACATGAGCAAGTTATTAACCCCTTTGGACCTCAAGGTCTTTATCTACAAAATGGGAACAATAAAACCTACCTTGCCTAATTTACAGCATTGTGCAAGGATCTAACGAAGGAATGGGGCAAACCCCTCATTAGATACTGGTGTGAATATCTCTTTTTAAACTAGCACTGTACAAGTGGAATAAAAGTAGAGGAGAAAATATGACACCAAGTAATTTGTGGAGCAATTTTAAATGTGTGCATAAAAAGCTATTGGCAATTGTTCTGTGCTGAGTGAGACATGTCCTAATGTTTGTATTTAGTATGCTAAACAGTCGCCAGTGCCTAATTCTAGGTTCGGACCCTGCAATAGCTTTATTTTATTTTTTTATTTTTTTGGATTTTCTTTTCTTTTTTTTTTTTTTTACAACTTTCAGCTGTAAAACTGGGGTCAATTATTTTTAGCCATTTCTTCAGCCTATCTCATTAGCAAAGTACTTTGAGGTAAAGACTTGGGCATATTTGATGATTGTTCATTTTGAAAGATGTCATTTTAAGACTTTTCTGGAAGTTTCAAATCTGCCTGTGGGAGATCTGTTTTATGCCAAAATGTCATTTCAAATTCAAGCCTACATACCGCCTAACACTCGGCCCTTATAAATGTTTCACACCACCTGCATTTTTTATCATAGCTCTTTCATGTGAACTTGGATTTCTTGTGGCTCACCTCCCCTGTCTGTCTAAGGGGGAGAAAGTAATATTTTTAAATGGCCTTTTTTCCCCTTTGTCAGAGGAGATAAAATTCCCCAATTATTTTCCCCTTGTGCATAGATATTTATATTAATATTTTAAGGAATGGGTTCTTTATAGTGTTATTCATGAACCCATGTGTTAAATTTAAAACAAATGTGTCCTAAAAATGAATATTTAATCTGAGTTTAATACCTGAAACCAGATTCATGTTGACTTAATTTCTTCAGTCATAAAAGAAATCTATGAAATGATTCAGATTCTTTCATTCATTCAACAAATATTTTAACAAGCTTATTGGGTACCTCCTACATTATCTCTTTTAATCCTTATGATAACATGGCTGTGTAAGATTATCATCGTCACCTTCAGGAGCAGCATCCCTAGATTGTGGATGAGAAAACCAAGACTCAGAGCAAATCCCTGGGCTAAGCAGTTTGGAGAAGAATTAGAGGTGTCAAGGACAGTAGGAGGAATGAGAGAGACAGAGATAGAGACGGGGACAGAGAAGCAAGACCTAGTAGAAACCTGAACGGGAGGATTTGATTGGGAAGAAGAGCGGTCTTATCTTTGCTTTGCTTCATGTTGGGATCATCTGGGACTCTTTAAAAATTACTGCTGCCTGGCTTCCACCTCAAGACGCTGTGGTTTAATGGTATGGGATCCAACCTGGGTATCAGGGTTTTTTTAAAGAAAGCTAATGTGCAACGAAGTTTGGGAGCCACTAGCTTTGGTGATAGCTGGACTATTGGATGTAATGAAACTAAAATAATTCTCACCTCGTGTGGTCCATCACTGGGTCTCGATGTTCCAATGGGCTGTACTGGTTTTTAGGTCTTAGGATGGACATAAATAGAAAATACAAGTCCCAAATCCCTATCAGAAGAAGGGCAACAAGTTTTAATGGAAAGAGGGCAGGCTTTAATCACTTACTTACCCTGAGCCTCAGCTTCCAGGTCCCAGAATGGCTATTATGATGCCTATCCAGTAGGCATGTGGTTGTAAGAATTACATTAAGCACAATGAAATTATTTTTATCCAATGACAGCAGAATGGTTAGTTATTTGAAAAAAAAAAAAATAGTAAGTTAAAGCAGGTATAGAAGATAGTATTTTCCAAAGCTGGCCAAAAAGTGTCCCACCCCATATGATCTTCTGGTAGTGTAACATTGATGTTTTCCCATCGGAGGCAGGGCCCACGTTCCTTCTTCTCAAATCTAGGTGCACATTTGTAAATGCCCTGATCAGTAGGTTATAGTGGAAAGGACACTATGTGACTCAGGAGGTTGGATCATAAAAAGCAATACAGCTCCACCTGGGTCACTCTCTCTTGAAACATGCGTCTTGGGAGCTCAAAACTGATTTGTAAAAAGTCTGGCTCCCCTAAAGCCACCATGTTGGAGAGACCAGGTGGAACAGCCACATAGAGATAGGAAGAGATGCCCCAAGAGTCTCTGTTTTGCCAGCCTGTTGCTGTCCGAGTCTTCCCAGCATCACTTGCCAGATAGGTGAATTCACTGGCCCTTGATCCAGCCCTTGACCTTGGAGCTGCCCCAGCTGTCAGGGAGTTCAGCTGCCCCACCCGGCACTGCCCAAAATGCAGATTCATGAGCAAAATAAATACATATTTTTAAAGATTTTATTTATTTATTTGACAGAGAGAGAGATAGTGAGAGCAGGAACACAAGCAGGGGGAGTGGGAGAGGGAGAAGCAGGCTTCCTGCCGAGCAGGGAGCCTGATGTGGGGCTCGATCCCAAGATCCTGGGATCATGACCTGAGCTGAAGGCAGACGCTTAATGACTGAGCCACCCAGGCGCCCCTCATGAGCAAAATAAATATTATTGCTACTTTAAGGCACTGACTTTTTTTTTTTTTTTTTT
>NW_022589705.1:55582432-55630836 GCF_004348235.1 Phoca vitulina
GTTGTCTTTTGGTTTTGTTGACTGTTTCCTTTGCTTTGCAAAAGCTTTTTATCTTGATGAAGTCCCAATAGTTCATTTTTGCCCTTGCTTCCCTTGCCTTTGGCGATGTTTCTAGGAAGAAGTTGCTGCGGCTGAGGTCGAAGAGGTTGCTGCCTGTGTTCTCCTTTAGGATTTTGATGGACTCCTGTCTCACATTGAGGTCTTTCAACCATTTGGAGTCTATTTTTGTGTGTGGTGTAAGGAAATGGTCCAGTTTCATTCTTCTGCATGTGGCTGTCCAATTTTCCCAACACCATTTGTTGAAGAGACTGTCTTTTTTCCATTGGACATTCTTTCCTGCTTTGTCGAAGATTAGTTGACCATAGAGTTGAGGGTCCATTTCTGGGCTCTCTATTCTGTTCCATTGATCTATGTGCCTGTTTTTGTGCCAGTACCATACTGTCTTGATGATGACAGCTTTGTAGTAGAGCTGGAAGTCTGGAATTGTGATGCCGCCAGCTTTGCTTTTCTTTTTCAACATTCCTCTGGCTATGCGGGGTCTTTTCTGGTTCCATACAAATTTTAGGATTATTTGTTCCATTTCTTTGAAGAAAGTGGATGGTATTTTGATGGGGATTGCATTGAATGTGTAGATTGCTCTAGGTAGGATTGACATCTTCACAATATTTGTTCTTCCAATCCATGAGCATGGAACGTTTTTCCATTTCTTTGTGTCTTCCTCAATTTCTTTCACGAGTATTTTATAGTTTTCTGAGTACAGATCCTTTGCCTCTTTGGTTAGATTTATTCCTAGGTATCTTATGGTTTTGGGTGCAATTGTAAATGGGATCGACTCCTTAATTTCTCTTTCTTCTGACTTGTTGTTGGTGTATAGGAATGCCACTGACTTCTGTGCATTGATTTCATATCCTGCCACTTGACTGAATTCCTGTATGAGTTCTAGCAGTTTTGGGGTGGAGTCTTTGGGATTTTCCACATAAAGTATCATATCATCTGCAAAGAGTGAGAGTTTGACTTCTTCTTTGCCAATTTGGATGCCTTTGATTTCTTTTTGTTGTCTGATTGCTGTGGCTAGGACTTCCAATACTATGTTGAATAGCAGTGGTGATAGTGGACATCCCTGCCGCGTTCCTGACCTTAGGGGGAAAGCTCTCAGTTTTTCCCCATTGAGAATGATATTCGCTGTAGGTTTTTCATAGATGGCTTTTATGATATTGAGGTATGTACCCTCTATCCCTATACTCTGAAGAGTTTTGATCAAGAAAGGATGCTGTACTTTGTCAAATGCTTTTTCTGCATCTATTGAGAGGATCATGTGATTCTTGTTTTTTCTTTTGTTAATGTATTGTATCACGTTGATTGATTTGCGGATGTTGAACCAACCTTGCAGCCCAGGGATAAATCCAACTTGGTCGTGGTGAATAATCCTTTTAATGTACTGTTGGATCCTATTGGCTAGTATTTTGGTGAGAATTTTTGCATCCATGTTCATCAGGGATATTGGTCTGTAATTCTCCTTTTTAATGGGGTCTTTGTCTGGTTTTGGGATCAAGGTAATGCTGGCCTCATAAAATGAGTTTGGAAGTTTTCCTTCCATTTCTATTTTTTGGAACAGTTTCAGAAGGATAGGTATTAATTCTTCTTGAAATGTTTGGTAGAATTCCCCTGGGAAGCCATCTGGCCCTGGGCTTTTGTGTTTTGGGAGATTTTTGATGACTGCTTCTATTTCCTTAGTGGTTATAGGTCTGTTCAGGTGTTCTATTTCTTCCTGGTTCAGTTTTGGTAGTTGATACATCTCTAGGAATGCATCCATTACTTCCAGGTTATCTAATTTGCTGGCATAGAGTTGCTCATAATATGTTCTTATAATTGTTTGTATTTCCTTGGTGTTGGTTGTGATTTCTCCTCTTTCATTCATGATTTTGTTGATTTGGGTCATTTCTCTTTTCTTTTTGATAAGTCTGGCCAGGGGCTTATCAATCTTGTTAATTCTTTCAAAGAACCAGCTCCTATTTTCGTTGATCTGTTCTACTGTTCTTTTGGTTTCTATTTCATTGATTTCTGCTCTGATCTTTATTATTTCTCTTCTCCTGCTGGGTTTAGGCTTTATTTGCTGTTCTTTCTCCAGCTCCTTTAGGTGTAGGGTTAGGTTGTGTACTTGAGACCTTTCTTGTTTCTTGAGAAAGGCTTGTATTGCTATATACTTTCCTCTTAGGACTGCCTTTGCTGTATCCCAAAGATTTTGAATAGTTGTGTTTTCATTTTCATTGGTTTCCATGAATTTTTTTAATTCTTCTTTAATTTCCTGGTTGACCCATTCATTCTTCAGTAGGATGCTCTTTAGCCTCCATGTATTTGAGTTCTTTCTGACTTTCCTCTTGTGATTGAGTTCTAGTTTCAAAGCATTGTGGTCTGAAAATAGGCAGGGGATGATCCCAATCTTCTGGTACCGGTTGAGACCTGATTTATGACCTAGGATGTGATCTATTCTGGAGAATGTTCCATGGGCACTAGAGAAGAATGTGTATTCTGTTGCTTTGGGATGGAATGTTCTGAATATGTCTGTGAAGTCCATTTGGTCCAGTGTGTCATTTAAAGTCTTTATTTCCTTGTTGATCTTTTGCTTAGATGATCTGTCCATTTCAGTGAGGGGGGTGTTAAAGTCCCCCACTATTATTGTATTGTTGTCGATGTGTTTCTTTGCTTTTGTTATTAATTGCCTTATATAATTGGCTGCTCCCATGTTAGGGGCATAGATATTTACAATTGTTAGATCTTCTTGTTGGATAGACCCTTTAGGTAGGATATAGTGTCCTTCCTCATCTCTTATTACAGTCTTTGGTTTAAAATCTAATTTGTCTGATATAAGGATTGCCACCCCAGCTTTCTTTTGGTGTCCATTAGCATGGTAAATGGTTTTCCACCCCCTCACTTTCAATCTGGGGGTGTCTTTGGGTCTAAAATGAGTCTCTTGCAGACAGCATATCGATGGGTCTTGTTTTTTAATCCAATCTGATAGCCTGTGTCTTTTGATTGGGGCATTTAGCCCATTTACATTCAGGGTAACTATTGAAAGATAGGAGTTCAGTGCCATTGTATTGCCTGTAAAGTGACTGTTACTGTATATTGTTTGTGTTCCTTTCTGGTCTATGTTGCTTTTAGGCTCTCTCTTTGCTTAGAGGACCCCTTTCAATATTTGTTGTAGGGCTGGTTTCGTGTTTGCAAATTCCTTTAGTTTTTGTTTGTCCTGGAAGCTTTTTATCTCTCCTTCAATTTTCAATGACAGCCTAGCTGGATATAGTATTCTTGGCTGCATATTTTTCTCATTTAGTGCTCTGAATATGTCCTGCCAGTCCTTTCTGGCCTGCCAGGTCTCTGTGGATAAGTCTGTTGCCAATCTAATGTTTCTACCATTGTAGGTTACAGATCTCTTCTCCCGAGCTGCTTTCAGGATTTTCTCTTTGTCTCTGAGACTCGTAAGTTTTACTATTAGATGTCGGGGTGTTGACCTATTTTTATTGATTTTGAGAGGGGTTCTCTGTGCCTCCTGGATTTTGATGCCTGTTTCCTTCCCCAAATTAGGGAAGTTCTCTGCTATAATTTGCTCCATTATACCTTCTGCACCTCTCTCTCTTTCTTCTTCTGGGATCCCAATTATTCTAATGTTGTTTCGTCTTATGGTATCGTTTATTTCTCGAATTCTGCCCTCGTGATCCAGTAGTTGTTTATCTCTCTTTTTCTCAGCTTCTTTATTTTCCATCATTTGGTCTTCTATTTCACTGATTCTTTCTTCTGCCTCATTTATCCTAGCAGTTAGTGCCCCCATATTTGATTGCACCTCATTAATAGCCTTTTTGATTTCTACTTGGTTCGATTTTAGTTCTTTTACTTCTCCAGAAAGGGTTTCTCTAATAACTTCCATGTTTTTTTCAAGCCCAGCTAGTATCTTTAAAGTGATGATTCTGAACTCTAGATCTGACATCGTACTAATGTCCGTATTGAGTAGGTCCCTGGCAGTCGGTACTACCTCTTGTTCTTTTTGTTGAGGTGATTTTTTCCGTCTTGTCATTTTGTGCAGAGGAGAATAGATTAATGAGAGAACAAAATGCTAGCAGGGTAACAACGTCCCCAGAAAATATACTCTAAACAAATCAGAAAAGACCTGAAGCAGTGGGAAAAGAAAGGGAAAGAGAGAAAAAAGAAAAGGAAAGAAAAAAAGAAAAAAGAAAAAGATAAAGATAAAAACAAACAAAAGCAGAACAAAACAAAACAAAACAAAAACAGAATGTGATCAAATATGATCAGGCTGGATTATAGATCAGTGCCACACACTAGATTTTGGGTGTATTTTGATCTGTTAAAAGAAAGTCCCTCCCAAAATTTTAAAGAAAGAAAAACTTATATATGTACAAAAATAAGGGTTGATATGATGAAGGGATGGAATATGACTGTAAAGATGGAAATTATAAAAAATTTTAAAAAAGGATTTGATAAGTTGTTTGAAAAAAGAAAGAAGAGGATTAAAAAAAAAGAAAGAAAGAAAAAAGGGAGAGAATGTGATCAGGCAGGGGAGTAGAAAAAAACCATACACTAGAGATTTAGAGTATATTTTGATCTGTTAGAAGAAACTATCTCAAGATTTTAAAGAGAGAACAACTTATATATATATGCCAAAAATACGGGTAACTACTATGAAGGGATAGAATATGACTTTAAAAATGAAAAATAAAAATGTTTTTTTTTAAAAAAGGGATTGATAAGATGTTGGTTGAAAAAGGGAAAAAGAAAAATTCAAAAAAAAAGAAAAAAGGAAAAAAGAAAAAAAGACAGTTAAAAAAAATAATTAACTTTGAAAGACTAAAGAATCATGGTAAAAAAGCCATGAATTCTATGTGCATTGTTCCCCTAGCGCTGGAGTTCTGCCGTTCTCATTGATCGGTAAACTTGGTCTTGGCTGGCTGTTCTTGCTGATCTTCTGGGGGAGGGGCCTGTTGCCGTGGTTCCCAAATGTCTGCCGGAGGCAAAATTGCCCCGCCCTTGCCGGTCCAGGCTAAGTAATCTGCTCGGGTTTGCTCTCCGGAGCTTTTGTTCCCTGCAAGCTTTCCGTACAGCTTTGGAGGCGGAGAGTGAAAATGGCAGCCTCCCAGTCTCCGCCCCGGCGGAGCCGAGAACTCGGGGTCCCGCTCCTCAGCGAGCCCCCAGAGAAAAGCAGTCAGTCACTCCCGTCTCCCCGGTCTCCGGCCGCACTCCGCGCTCACCTGGCCTGTGACCGCGCCTTTCTATCTGGCACCCGACCCCGGGTGGAGTCTCCAAACCCAGCAGATCCCCGCGGTGCGCTCCCGCACCTCTCCTCCCGGGGGAAGAAGGTGAGTCTCCCCGGATCTGCCGCTTGTTGGGTCCCTGCTGGAGGAGCAGTGGCCCGACTGTGCCGCGGATCACGGTTTATAGCAGCCCCGAGCTGAGAGCCCGCGCCTGGGCTCCGTCTCTGCAGCCGGCTTCCCTGCTCCGATACTTGGGAGCTCTGCCGCACTCAGGCACCCCCGGTCTTTCTGTGACCCCGAGGGTCCTGAGACCACACTGTCCCGCGAGGGTTCCACCCCCCACTTCGCCACCAGAGTGACGTCCCTCAGCGGAGCAGACTTTTAAAAGTTACGATTTTGTGCTCCGTGGCTCTATCACTTGCCAGAAGCGGCCGTTGGAGGCCCCTCCCCCGCCGTCTATCCTCCCGAATATCGCCTCGGATTCACTTCTCCGCACGTCCTACCTTCCAAAAAGTGGTCGCTTTTCTGTTCAGAGAGTTGTTGCTCTTCTTTTCTTCGATCTCCTGTTGAGTTTGTAGGTGTTCAGAATGGTTTGATCCCTATCCAGCTGAATTCCTGAGAGGAGACGAAATCCAGGTCTCCTACTCCTCCGCCATCTTGCTCCGCCCCCCTAAGCCACTGACTTTTGAGTGTTTTGCTATGCTGCCTTAGATACCTGGAATAGCAGGGAGTAATAAAAACAATCTATACAGGTGTTAAATAGCTTATTTCGAATTAAATACAATTCTTTTATTTAGCAACCTTCTGATGTCGAGCCAAGGTCTCTTCTAGGAGAATAAGGCCCACTGGCCAGAACCTTGGCATTAAACATACACATAAAGCATTTTTTTTTTAAATGATTTTCAGTGTCAGTTTCTTTAAAGTAAAATGAATGTGAAAAAGCACTTAAAAATTTTTTTTAACCACTTGCTTCTGTCCTTTATAGTTATCCTATTCCAACTTAATTCAATGTTTTATTAGGCAGTTTATTTAATCAAGTCTTTCCAAAGCATTCAACTTAGATTTCATAAAAAGAAATCTTTCTTTTTTGTGAATATATTGCATCCATGTGCATGTTACTTAGTAGAGTGCAGGATAAAATTAACAAGTACAATTTGAATAAATAAATATATGGTGAGCATATAGTTCTGCTCATGGGAACAGAAGTATACAAGTTTTCTAAAGAAAAGTCTACTAGCCACTCATGTTCTTTTTTTTTTTTTAAGTTTTATTTATTTATTTATTTATTTGAGAGAGAGAATGAGATAGAGAGAGAGAGCATGAGAGGGGGGAGGGTCAGAGAGAGAAGCAGACTCCCTGCTGAGCAGGGAGCCCGACGTGGGACTCGATCCCAGGACTCCAGGATCATGACCTGAGCCGAAGGCAGTCGCTTAACCAACTGAGCCACCCAGGCGCCCGCCACTCATGTTCTTTAAAGTTATAGATACTAGTCAATAGATTCATCGAAAGAATGAGAACCCCATTAATCTAAGAATTTGTTTAAATGAAGGTTGCTTATGAGAGCTTCTATCATAACATGTATAAAAGCACTCACATGCTGTGAGCACTCATTAAATATTAGTTTCTCTAACCATTAAGTCTTAATTTGCCTAAAGCTCTGCTTGCAAATCATCTCTGGCACCAAATACCAACAAAAGAATTTTTAAAAGGTAGCCCGTGATAGCCACACAAATTTCATACTATTTCAGAAAATGCATTATATTTCTATTTATGAAAAATCATTTCCCATGGGTTTGAGTTCAGATTGGGTGCCTAATATTTTCAAATCACTTGCTGAAAAGAAAAGGCATCATGACTAGCTTCTCCAATAGTGTACCTACTGAATGCACTTACTCGTGGAAAGCAAATCTGCTAAAGCAGCCCTGAGACCCTGCGCTTTCTCTAGCTTCAGCCACATCTTTGTACAACTATCAATAGGATAGAGAGTCCAACGTCCTGGGGCAGGCATTGAATTTTAGGACAAGGTGTGGAAGGTACTGTAAGTGTATCATCATAGAATCTAGCGGTTACTCAGAGCTTTCGTCAAAGCATAACCCGGTGACATCACCCCAGTCCTGCCTCTGCAGAGCCATCCTGCACGCCACCCCCAGAGGGATCACACAGACCCTCCACACCTAGCAGAGCACAATTCCCCAGCGGTTCCTTGGCGCCTGCAGATCAAGCTGGGCCTCTGTAACATGGTTAATGCAGGTCTCCAGGATAAGGACCCTGACTTTCTTTTCAGCCCCCTCTCTAAACACGCCCATTTATATTAATGCCCAGGACCCAGCACAAGGTGTAGCATAATCAGATTTTGTTCCCAGCACTTCTGCTTTGTAAAACTGCAATACTTAGCCTATTCTAAAGCGTTTTCCAAACTGTGCGTCTTAACTCACTAAGAGGTCACAAAATCAATTTAACAGACTTCAATTACCATTTAAAAAAATTAGGACGGAATGGAATGAATCAAAGTACATTACACACAGTAAGTATTGTTTTGGTAAACTTTGGTTTTAGTGGTGTGTGTGTGTGTATGTGTATGTGTACCAATTTGTAATGTAAAGTGTATTTTTACATAAAATCAAAATACAGAAAAGCTCACACCTCTCAACCGTTTGGCATGCAGTTTGTTTTACCTGGAAGGCCTTCTCCATGCAGTACCACTCTATCTCTCCAGCAAATTCCAACTTACTGTCCAAGACGCTGCTGCTTCTGTGAAGCCTTCATCAGGCATTTACTATGTGTTGGGCACAGAGCTCAATGCTTTAGATGTTATATGCCATTTTTATGTTCAGAACAAACTTATGAAGTTAGAACTAATAATAGTCCCATTTTATAGACAAGGACGTGGGAAGTGACAGATGCATTAAGTAAATTGCTCAAGGTCACAGAGGCCATGCATGGTCAAGCTAGGATTTGAACCCAAGCCTTTGGATCCAGAGTCCTTGCTCTTAGCCAGTACACTGAAGAGCTTCTTCTGAGCCCAGCCATTTCCTTCTCTGCCTCCCTGGCACATGGTTCGAGTCTTCAGGGTGGCATTTTCTACACTATGCTGTATTTACTTGTTTACATGTCTGCCCCCCACACACACACTAAGTTAGAGAATCCACGAGAACATGAACCGTGTCCTATTTCTTGTGCTTTAGGACCATGTACATACATGTGTGTCGTATAGAAATCACTTGATAAATATTAAATAATAAGTGCCAATGTGAGGAATTATCACCATTTCACAGATGAAGAAACTGATACTTATCTAAGAGGAAGCTAGGCCTACTATTCTTTCTGGCCTCTTCCTGTTATAGTAAACCTATTAACAAAGTTGAGGAGGAGTGATCGCTTTGGATGAAGGCTAGGGAGATCTTCACAGAGCTATGAGAAATTTTATAGATAGATGAAGGCACTACAGGAAATGTTACACATAATATAAAACACACAGTTTGGTTTTTTTTTTTTCGTTTTCCATTCATGACCATGCTGTTTATAGGCATGCCTAAAAATCAAGTTTCTCCTAGGTGCCATTTTCTCTGGTCCATTCACTCACTCATTCATCCAACAAATATTTTTGAGTCAAGCCATGTGGTTTGTCTTGGAATATATGGATAATGACATGCAGTTCCTCCCTGAAAGGTGCTAACAATCTATAATGGAGTTGAGCAAATAAATAGGTGATTATAATATGGCATTGGCCAGTATCACCTTGCAGTGAAGGGCCAGAACTTAGGAGCTGGTTGGTCCTGGACTCAAGGCTGGGCTCCACCACTAAGGACTTGTAACACCGGAGGACTTCAAGTAGATTCTGGGACCTTCAGTTTTCTCATCTCATAGGGCTGCTCTCAGATAATGTGCATAAAAGACAGGGTGCTCTAGAAGTAGAAATTGCAGGCTGATGACCAAAATAATACTTTTGTATGTGTGACCTCTGACAGGCTTATTTGACATTCTTCTCTCTGCCTTGATTTTTTATCCAAAGTATAGGCCTATGAATCTGGGGCACCTGGATGGCTCAGTCAGTTAGGCATCCAACTTGTCATTTAGGCTCAGGTCATGATTTCGGAGGATCCAGCCCCATATCGGGCTCTGTGCTTGATAGAGAGTCTGCTTGGGATTCTCTCTCTCTCTCCCTCTGCTGCACTCCCCACCCCACCCCCCCGCCCTGCCCAGCTAACACATGTGCGTGCTCTCTCCCTAAAATAAATAAATAAATCTTAAAAATATATATAGGCTTATGAATCTGAATTCTAATTACTACTTATTAGCCATCCTCCATGAAAAGAGAGGAAGGCTCTACCATCTTGTGATGCCAATTTGCTTCCTGGGTTGGGGGTTCAGGTCAATATCCTCCTTCTCTTTCACTTCCCTGCTGAGTACAAGCCACAGTCTGTCTTCTCCTAGACCCAGTATCTCCCCTCTTAGTACCCCAGCCCTTCCATATTCCTACTTACTATTTTTTCAGAACATCATAGCATCATTATGATAAATCATAGCATCATTATGATAAATATTTATGGATATTTCTATGTCATAATACCTCTTGGCTGACATTCCCAAGTACACCCTTAGAGTTCCTGTGTTTTTATCTACCTCAAACACTAAAGTTTCTGAAGAAGAAACTTTTGTAGGATTTTGTAGGAATGTGTCCTTTTTTTATTAAAAGTACCCTTCTTTTGCCCAACTGTTGAATTTCTTCATAAATATGAACACATATATCTCTCATAATAGGATATTTCTTTCTAGCTAAATACCACAGAACCGTGAAGCTGAACTACTTCCCCCTAACACTGCTGGCCTGAGCTTGTAGTGCTCTCTGGAACAAACAGTGGGAAATGTAAGTTCATGCTTCCTAATGGAAGCAAAAAGGGAACCCATATGCATCAGATTAGCTCATTGTGTTTTTCTATTTTTTGGATTCACTAAGGTTTCATGTATTTTGCAGACAATGGAAGGGACAGTAGAATGAGCAGAAATGGACTTTTCATGGCTGTGAATATGGAATCAACCCAGAAAGTATCCCATGAGTCATGACATCTGAATCATCCAGTGTCAGGATCTTGTTTAATTTCATTACATATTTGCAATAGCCTGCTGTCTGCTTCGCTGGGGAATTATAAATTTAAAAAGTACAAGTTCAGCTATTTGAATTCCTCAGATCATATACTCAGTATTATCATTACTCCAGTATTTTCAAGAGGAGAAAAAGCAAGTAGCTACTTTAAATATATCAATATCCCATTAATGTGGTTACTTATAAAACTATAAAACCTATAAACAGTTTAATGGTTTTCCCCTAAATACTTCCTGCAATCTAATGATATGCATTGTTCTTTTATTTTATGTTGATAGCAAATCTAAGAGTACACTTACACTTCTTGAGAACGGAAATGGTGTTTTCCTCTCTACTGTGGGCATCTCATCTTTAGGAATACAATAGACATTTTTATGGCTATTGTGCTTAAGAGAAAATATATAGAAGGGGATACAGGTGGGAGTGTTTATGGAGATGGTCAAGAATGGAGCAGTGCAGACACCTCCATGGATATTATACTCAAGGTATTCGGATCCGATGCATAGAAGACAAGACATGATTTTGTGTAGCCTCATTTTGTGTAACTTATTGAGCACTTCAACATGCCAGGAATTGTGCTAAAGATTCCAGATATGTGCCTAATAATGTGATAATCGCTACTTTTGGGGAGTCCTTCATCCATGCTGGGCAATATGTAACTGATTTATCATTTAATCTTTATAATTCTGCCTTAAGTTCCCTAGAATCAGAGTCATTAAAAAGAGGACTCTTATGCAAGTGATTGATTGGGTACTGTCTCTTAGGAAGAGGAGAGTGAAGGAGTAGGACAGGGCAGGGGGAAAGGACTAAGCAAGGATATAGCCTCTGGAGCTGATACACAGAGTTTGCCTTGCTTTGAGTCAGTGGCTGCAGGGGGAACTTCAAGGGTGAGGGGCTTCCTAGAAGAGGAGGGTGTTTCTCCAGAGAAGGGTCCAATCAACACTCAGGGCAGTGGGGGTGGGGGGGAGGTGGGGTGGTGCCCAGCAGCATCTACTACATACTCTTTGGGGTAGCTACTGTTCCCATTTTTTAAATGAGAAAACTAAAGCACAAGGCATTTAATTTGCCCAGAGTCACTTTTAGGAGATTGGGATTTCAATCCAGGTCTATCTGACTGCAAGCTCTTTACCCATCTTCCTCCACTGTAAATGCAGTCCGGGTGATGACTTCTAATCTAAGTCATGTACAGAGTTCAGAAGTAACACAGAGAAGGTGATGAACTTTCCAGAGGAGAGGTAAAGAGTTTGGGGCTGTGTGGAGAAAGAAAGCAAATGCTCCCTGCTCTGTGCATTATATAGGAAAACCCAAAGTCACAAGGACAAGGAGAAGGATTTTAGTGTATTTTTTGCTGCAGAATCCAATGCCTTTGTGTGCCATAAATATAAAGGTATGAGCATGCTAAGCAAATGGTAGGAGTAGATATTGTTTCTAAGTAAAAATATACCCCTAACTAAATCAAACTGGTAACAGCCTTACATCTCTTCCCCTGGAATGACCCTCCATGGGTCTTAGAAATTAAGATGGCAAATGACATTGGCCCTGTAGCTGATCTGTCCTAAAACTGCTCAGGCCAAGAGCCTGGCTAGGGGACCGAAAAAATGTGCAGAGAGGAGGACCAGCCTAGGAGTCCCTTCTTACTTGTCATCCTGGCTCGGCTACTTCCTCACCAGGGGACTTAGACAACATTTATCTCTGGGCTTCATTGTCTCACTTATAGAAAGGAAACAAGATTTGCCCTAATCTCCTGCTTTCTGTGGTTTCAATTGCTATCATTCTTTCTTCCTCTCTGCAATCCCAGATTTTCTCTTCCGTGGGACTCCATTCCCCCAACCTACATTCTAGGTCCTTCCCAACCTTTGTTATGCTTCTTACGCCATTGTTATGCTTCTCACACATGACCTTGACAAACATCTCCATTTACATTAAACTCATCTAAAATGGTTTTGACTCTGTCCAAAGTGGTGTGTAATATAGAAATGTGACAGTTTGGGAGGCAACCAAACATATACATCACAATTCTACTTCCCAACATGATCCAACAATTCTGAAGTGCGGCAGACATTTTGATATCTACATTATAGAAATTTCTACTTCATCTTTGGTTAGGGCACTTGTTTATAAATTACACAGTCATTTTACAGAGTGCTTCTCTCTCCTTGTCCCCATTTCGAAAGGCTGGGTTTATTTTACAAGTAATTCTAGTCATCACTGTCTCAGATCGCTTTGACCTTGGGTGATAGATCGTAATACCAGGTGATATTAAGAGCATCTTGTTGATCATTCTTTAGGATGTGATTCCTTACCTTCTCCTCAAATATCTGGGGGAAAAAGTAAAGTGTGAGAAAGTGGGAACTGGATGCCAACTCTCTGCTCCCTTGATTCAACTCCAGGATGGTGATTAAATGAGTGTTTGCCTTGTTGCAGATCAATTATTTTGAGGACTCAGAATTTCTTGCTGTGTCTTGAATTGTGCTGATGGTTTTTAAGTAGGCTATAAAAATTCCTGCGAATGATTTGTTTAATTATTGTCTTGCTCCTCATTTACATTTTTATCTAAAACTCTGAGAACTGAAATCTGTATTCCATTCCACTTCCTACGAGCTACAATTTGCCTTGTTGGGAGAAATATCTGGACTGTGCTTTATGTATGGAATAATATCAGTCAAGCAGAATTAAATGTCTGTGATGTTGCTATGATGGCTATAGACATAGCTCTTTTTTGCTGATTTTTCTCTGGTTTAGGACAATATTCAATGGCTATGTAATAGCCATGACTATTTTTACCTCACTCGAGGAATCATAAGAGTCTAAACATGTTCAGACTTGACCTTTCTGGAGTAGACCTTCTGAGAATAGAGGATTCTGACCCTCTACATTATAAGACTGGTTTTTACTGACTCTCTTTGGGGCTGTCCCCTCCATGATGCACAAATAACCAGATAAAAAGTAACTCACGCAGCCCATCACAAAACCTTAGATCTGGAGATACCTTCACTACCATCACTTTACCACCGCAGAAGCAAATGGGAGTGTGGCATCATGGAAAGAACATTGAAGATGACGGGATTTTGCTTTACAAACATTTCTGTGCAGTTCGACACAAGTGCTTTTGAAATTCTGGAGTCTCGGCTGAAATAAAAACTGTGAAGAAGTAAAATTCTGGGGGTGAAAAGCTGCAGTTGCAAAAGAAACAAAGCAAAACATTCCTGAATACTTCTACCCAAACTGCCAAGATTGCTCATGTTGATGAAAATACTATGAGTGTGCATTGGAGTCAGATTTGTAAGAAGGAAAACAGATCATTTCTCCAGCTCGTGTGGAGACGGAGTTCCACTAGAGTGAGGTGTCTGCTCAAGGTCTCCGGTGAGTTAGTGGCAGATTCAGGACAAGAAGTAGCAAATCTTGATTCCAAGTCCAATGTTCTTTCACCCTCAAACTGCTATAAATGTGACAAATTATCTTATTAGTTTAGCCTAGTTCAGCATTTCCTCAAGTGTGGGATGTTAATAGGTGTTACATGAAATAATAGTTTCATGGTCAAATGAGTATAGAAAACGCTGTTAAATAAAATTAAACACATTTCTTCATTTCAGGCTTCTCTGAACCTTTAATATGTTAATATACATTGTGACTCTCAAAGAGGAAAATCAAATATACAGCTTTCCCAAACTTATTTGACCATAGAAATCTCTTTTTCACAGAATAACTGATAGAAGACACTTTGAGAGGTTTTGGCCTCACCCGTAAAATTTAATGTCTTTGTACCAGTCAAGGTACTGATAAGAGTTATAATTCAACCAAGGTGGTTCAAATGGTGAAGCTCACAAAGGGGCTACATCCAGAGATCCGGGCAGAGTTAAGGAAACCAAAAAAGGATAGTGAAGCCCCCAGGCAGGGGTAAGCATGCCCACTGCACTGAAGAAGCAGGGGCAGGAGACCAGTCAGGGTACACTCCAGAATGGAGCTGGGGCTGTTAGTGGGAGCTAGCCTCTCAGAGGGATGTGGCTTCTCTCAGGGCCAGAGTGATGGAGGAAGGAGGGAGGAGGGAGGAAATGGGAACAAATATCCCAACTGCTTTGTCTTTTTCCCCTCTGATCTGTTGTGACTCCTATTGATCAAACATAACTGGAAACCAGCCACCAGTGTAGCCTGGCGTGGCTACATTTGTTGTTGCTAGTTTCTAGGTTCAGCCTCTCAAACCCAGAGGTGTGCCATGCACTTATGGACACTTTGCACATATTGATCATTTCCTTAAATTTCATGAGAATCCTATAAGCCCGAAATCCTGACCATTTGCAAATGAGGAAATAGACATAACTCACGTAGGTAGTAAGAAAAGGATTCGGCCCCAGGTTCATCTGTCTGCCTTCCATTTTTACCACATTGCTGAGCCAGAAAATATCAGACTTTCAATGAAAGCTTAAAGAACTTGCAGAAGGAGTTTTTCATCTTCAATTTCAAGCAATTTCATCTTATCACTAACACGATTAATCCTCCAACAGAGTGAGTAAGTTTAATTTGTAGGGGTTTTTTTCCCCCTCTGCAGGAACGGGAGACCTTATTTTCTTCACCTCTGCAATCCCAGACCTTAGCACAGTGCCCAGCACTGAGTTCGTATTTGTTGAGTGAATGCAAGAATGAATGCATGAGTGAGTGAAGTGTAAATCAGCATTCCGACGACGTTTTTCTCAGAGCTCTGTTGGGACAGAGTAGGCCTATCAATCTATTTTTAAACGTTCTGGCTTGTTCGAAATGGGAATTTTTCCATGTTGAGCATCTGTTCATGACTTTTTCTTGGATAGCTATGATACCTCTCTCCTTACAACCCCCAAATACACACACTAAACACACACGGGTGGGTGCACACACTCGTCCATTGCCTCTCTGCCTCCATCTCTGTGTACTAATCCTTTCTGTTCAGAGCCACCAGATCTGTAAAAATATAACATACCACAGACTACCACACACTATGCCAAACCTCTTCCATTCCCTTCAGAATCCTATACTAGCTCCCTGTTGCCCATTAGCTTAATACATATCTGGTGAATTTAACTGAAAAGTCTACTTTCCATCCTCAAATTCCAATTTTTCCATACTCTCACTCCATCGAAACTTACTCCATCAACTCTTCCAGAATGAACCCTTCTATCAGGCCGGGCTAGAACTTTCTCTCAAAGATGCTATGGTCATTCTTTCCTCTATACCTTTATCCATGCATGCTCCCCATGCAAAATGCCTTTTTTCTTCCTTGCATTGTCTCATCATTTATTCACTCGTTCACTGAGCTCTTGTTGTATGCCAGACACTGTCATACTGAAGCAGATACCAAGAAAAATTTAACTTGGTCTCTGAGAAGTGCAAAATCTTTCACAGAAACCTGACACACTGAGCGAGAATTCACAGCACAGTGTGCTGACTGCTACAATAAAGGCGTGAGGCCAAGGGAGAGAGCCAGGGAATCGCAGCCCCAGGAGTTCAGGAACAGTGTCTATTCCAAGTGCCCGATGCATTGTGGGAGCTCAACAAATATTTGTTGAATGAATAAATGAAGTAACACTCAAACTAGGTTTTAAAATCCTCTCTACCTTTATCTTTCAAGAACCAGCTCAAGTCTTCTCCCTGCCTACTCTGAAATAAAATGCTCTTGTAGTTCTCAGAACATTCTATCAAACTTGCTGTCTTGAATTGCTCTGTAATTCATGCATCCAATAACAATGTAAGCATTAGTAAATTCAGATTATAATTTATAACATAATTTTTTTCATATACCATCTAGCACTGTGCTCGATATACAATAAATGTGGAAAAATGGTCAAGGATTCAGTTGAATTGATTCTAACAGAATTGAAACATTTCTATATACACATCCATTTGGAAGGATAAGTTTGAATAGTATTTTAGGGTTGATGATATACGTTCATCCTAGGAGAGCTTCCTAAGGCACTGTTACAAATGACCTGGAGATCTTGATATAACATGGATTCTGAGTCTATGGGATGGTACCTGAGATTCTCTGTTTCTGAGATGCTCCTAAGAGGTGAAAATACTGCTGGCTCATGGACCACACTTTGAGTAGCAAGATGTTAGAGGAAAGAGGGACAGAAAATAACACCTGTTGAGTTCATGTTATATATCAGGCGCTGTACAAGGCTCTTTGGATGCCTTAACTCTATGGTTTTCACATTATATTCATAGATTGGTTACGGGAAGTTTTAAAACATACAAATTCTCAGGACCCACTTCTAGAGATTCTGACCCAGAGGGCCTCTGGTAGAAACAAAGAAATCAGTATTTTAAAAAAAGCTCCAAGGTGATTCTGATGCACTGTCATATTCAGACTTCTAAGAATGACTTCCAGTGACCCTTGTCTTTATGTAATTTCCTCCCCTCTGAGTGTGGGTGGAACCCACGAATATGGCAAGCCAGGACTCCCATGGTTATGTCACATTATATGGCAAAAGGTGGATTACCTGGTGAGTCTAATCTAACTACACAAGCTCTTTAAAAGCAGCATTTTCTCTGGCTTGTGACTAAAGAAGCTAAAAAGATTTCAAATGTGAGAAGTCAATGCACCATGTCGCTGAGCAGCAGGGGGAGGGGGTCATAGGAGAAGGAATGCTGAGAGCCCTAAGGACTGAGAGAAGTGCCCTGCTGACAGCCAGCAAGGAAACAGGGACCTCGGTCCTACGACCACATGGAACTAAACCCGGCCAACAACCTGAATGAGTCTGGAGGCTGATTCTTCCAGAACCTCCGGATAAGAACCCATCTGGCCTTTGACACCCTGACTTTAGCCTTGTGAGCCAAAGTAGAGAACCTAAGTAGAGAACCCAGCCAAACCTGCCGGCTTCTCACCTGCAGAAATAGGAGAGAATGAATGGGTGCTGTTTTAAGCTGGTAAATATGTGGTAATTTGTTATGCAGCAGAGGAAAACTCATGCATAAACATTTAGGTTTGGCAGTGACTGCATTAAGTAATAGGATCCTCCCATGAGCTCCGATGCATAAGTATTATTATTTCCACTTTATGGATGACCAAGTGGAGTCAGATGACTGAGGTTCTTTTCCCACAGTCTCACACCTAATGGCAGAACCATAATTTGGAAAATACATATATGTATATATTTTTTTCCAACTTCAAAGTTCCCTAATTCTGAAAAACAAAAAAGAAAAAGATCAAGCATATAGGAAATAGGGAGACTGGATAAAGCTGAAGAAGAAAGACTTCAGTTCAGTAGACGTTGAAAAAATGAGTCCTATTTCTTTAATGTGCCCACGAAAATTGCAAACTCCAATCTGTTCTCTACGTAAGATAGTTGAATGGTTTGCACACATAAGGGAGGCTTGGGATACTCTTTCAGGCTTGATGTAGCCACAGGTTCTGAATAGATGACTCTACAGTCGGATTCTCCCGACAGTGGCTCTGAAGGTTGGCAACGCAATCAGTATGTCAGGGGGCCCAGAACAAATGTCTGGGCTTGGTCCTTAACCAGGGTCCTACATCCCCCTGGCTCACTGGAGATAAAGAGAATATTTAGGTAAGTCCTCCACAGTGTTTCATCAACTTCCCAGAACAGAACTTTGTGCATAGTGATGTCAATTGGAATATAAAACCCTGAGACTCAAGGAAGCTCTGTCCTCTGGCTATCTGAATCAGGAGTGGTCACTTCTGCCAAAGGTATGAAGTGTGATGTGTGACAACCCAGTCTTTCCATTGAGGTTTCTTCTCTGCTCTCTCAGACACTGACTAAGGGAAGCCAAGACAAGGGGGAGATCTACCCATCTATTCATTCATTCATCCGTTCTGCCCACACACATATATTAAGCTCCTGCTGGTGTGCTCGGTGCAATTCAGAAGCAACTAGGCTTCATCAGACCAGTTTTAGTACAAAACAAAAAGCATCTTCTCTGCAGAAAGAGTAAAAATAAAAATCTATCCCCAATTCCGATCCTATCTTTTGAAAAGAGTCTTTAACTATATTAATCTGCTTGCATAGGCAAGTTCCAAAAGTGTGTAATAGAAATTCTACAGAAATCCATCCAAGAATAATTTATGTAGCTCTTCCAAATCGGGGCTGCACTGGCTTCACTCCCCGAATGTTTATTCATGTCAGCCATTCATTGGCTCAAGGAATATATACTGGGCAGCTCCTATGTGCTACTCCTGTGTGCTCCTGTGGGAGGCAAAAGTACAAAGGTGAATAAAACAAAGGTTTGCCTTCAAAATCTAGCCCAAGGCAACCAAAAAAATATTAATAATAACACATTTCGCATGCAAAGTACTCTGATGGAGGGAAACCTACATGGCCAGCCATAAACTCTTGTTTGGGGAAGTATAACCTGAAAACCAGAGGACTGTGCAAGTAGGTTTTTCTGCCGGGCTGAGTTTTTTGTTTTTTGTTTTTTCTTATTTAATCTGCTTGTAAAACCCTCACTTTCCATTTCTGCAGCCACTCCATCAGGAATTTTGATGAACTGGAGTGACAGAAAGCCTATCTGTATGTAAAAAAGCTGAGGTATTGCATAGTGCCTTTTGGATTTTTCCTCTGACAAGTGGTTGGCATCTGCTAACAACACTTCTTTTCTTGAGCTTTGTAACGTTGCCAGCCTGAGAGCTGAGCTTTGAAAAAGGAGATGGGACTGTTAACAAACGCCTTTGTTATCTCTGGAATTGATTATTGTACAGTGGTTCGCAGAAAAAACTTGATGTGTATCTTGTCTCAATATTTACCTGCTCCTCCCAGGAAATATTGTGCTAAGAGCAATTCCCTGCCATACAACAAATGTCAACTTGCCTAAGATAGCTGGTGCAGCTCACCAATCGCCTGTCCTTTTCCCCCTCTGGGGAGCCAGTGTGATAAGACCCCAGGAAGAATTTCTCATTAAGCGCTTGGAGATCTTTTGGGTGTGATGGCTGCATGGAGTGTTTCATATACCTTTTTCCCCCCTTGCTTTCATTTGAGAAATATTTATTGAAACCTTCTACGTGCCAAGCCCTTTTCTGGCCTCTCAGAAAATACTAATGAATGAAAACAAACCTGAGGCAGAATGGCCTTCATGGAGATTACGTGGGGTGGAGGAGAGGAGAATTCTGCAAGCAATCCCAGTACAGGATGATAAGGCAAGATTGCGGAGTACCTGTGCTACAAGAAGTTGATATAGTCGAAGATCAAAGACAGCTATTTTGAGGAAGTGATTTTTAAGCTAAAACTGGAAGGAGAGGTGGGAGTTAGAAGGGATCCAGGCATTGGGATGGAGGGGGGGAGGCGGTGAGTGAGAGAGAAGCAGTGAAAAATAGGGAGGTGGCATTTTCCAGGCAGAGAGGACAGCACATGAAAAGGGGGTTCAGAGGTGAAGGAGGGCATGGCAAATAACTTTGGACAAGCTGCTAAACTTCTCTAGGGCCCAGTTTCCTCATCTCTGAAATGGGGGAAATGAGAAATAAATAAATAAAATAAAATGGGGAAAATGGTAAAACCCATATAACGGTATTGTAAGGTTTAACTGGATGATCCATGGAAATCATTGACATGTATTCAGTGTCTCTTAATAAGTCCTCATGGACTGTAAGCTAGTATTTATTCATTGATTGAGGAACTAAGAAAAATTTGAGATCAGGATGGCTGGGCTTCCTGGAGTTTTCTCCCAATCTTGTATGCCAGACTTCCTTTACAGCTAGAGTGTAGCCTGTGTTGTACATATGAAGCTCTCCAATGTATAGATGTAGCAAACATTTGTTGTTTATATGTCTGTATCTGACTCAAAATTATCATTCTTTGCAGACAAGTGCTATGTCTTATTTATTTCTGTATCCACACACATAATGTAGTGCCTGGCACAAAATAGTTTCTCAATAAATGTTTCATGGATGAATGAATAAATAGAAGAAGATAGAAGCAATAGAGTAGAGTAGACTAGAATCCTATTAGATCTTGGTGCTAAGCTAAATGCTGCAGGAAATTCAAAGAGTACCTCTTGAATTTAGTCTCTAAGATATTTACTTTTTAAGGGCTGTTAGAACACTGCTGCCCCAGGAAGACATGAACAGACATTTTTCCAAAGAAGTCATCCAGACAGCCAACAGACACATGAAAAGATGCTCAGCATCACCTCATCACGGAAATGCAAATCAAAACCACAATGAGATATCACCTCACACCTGTCAGAATGGCTAAAACCAAGAACACAAGAAACAGCAGGTGTTGGTGGGAGGATGTGGAGAAAGCAGAACCCTCTTGCACTCTTGGTGGGAATGCAAACTGGTGCAGCCACTCTGGAAAACGGTATGGAGTTTCCTCAAAAAGTTAAAAATAGAGCTACCCTATGATCTAGCAATTGCACAACTGGGTATTTACCCAAAGAATACAAAAATACTAATGCAAAGGGATACATGCACCCCGATGTTTATAGCAGCATTATTTACTATAGCTTAATGATGGAAAGAGCCCAAGTGTCCATCAATTGATGAATGGTAAAGATGTGAGATAGATATATATAAAATATTACTCAGCCCTAAAAAAGAATGAAATCTTGCCATTTGCAACAACATGGATGGAGCCAGAGTGTATTATGCTAAGTGAAATAAGTCAGAGAAGAATACATAGCATATGCTCTCACTCACATGTGGAATTGAAGAAACAAAACAAATGAGCATAGGGAGAAAAAGAGAAAGAGAGGCAAACCAAGAAACAGACTCTTAACTATAGACAACAAACTGATGGTTATCATTGGGGAGGGGGGTGAGGGATGGCTGAAACAGGTGACGGGGACTAAGGAGGACACTTGTTGTGATGAGCTCGGGGGGATGCTGGAAGTGTTGAGTCACTATATTGTACACCTGAAACTAATATTAGACTGTGTTAACTACAGGGGAATTTAAATAAAAACTTAAAAACAAACCTGCTCCCCCAGGCTGCCAGCAGTTTGGAAGAGCAGAAGAATAAAAAGCTCACTCACCCTAGAGACCTTTCCTCTTGGCTCAGAGAATAAATTTCGGGCATTACATTTCTTCCCTATGCCTCCCTTGAGAGAAAACTGTGCAGCTAAACTCTATTGCATGACAGTAAACATCTAAGACCCCCCAAATATAAATTCTTATTATTATTTCAAGAATTATATGTGCACAGTTTTTACGATAGGATATTTTTAAAAATACGCCCAAACATAGCAACAACCTCGGTGCCTTTGCACATTATTATAAACTATATGTTGTCTCACATACAATCCACTATCATTAACCCTGTGCTAAAGATGGGAAGACTGAGGCTCGTCTCAGCCACAGGAGCTACCCAGGGTAGCACGATCAGTAAATGGTGCAACTGGTACTCAGGCCCGACTAGGTCCTGTGTACACAGGGACAAGAGGGGACAATAGCTCTTTATGATAGATTATGAAGCCCATGCTACCTTTGGGCTTGGTAGAGATACCCATTTTATATTTTATATTCCCTTTCTCTTAGATTTAATGGTTCTCCCTCACTGTTCCATTTATCTGGGCCCTACTCTCATTTGGAGGTTCTACTGAAGTTTTACATCCTCCAGCAGCTTTCTTGAATATGTCAAGCCAACTGATTATAGCTCCCCCTGGACTCTCTTGTTAGGCCATCAGCTTTGCATCTCTGGCTTAGGAGTTCGCAAATACTACATTACACATAGCTATCTTTTTATTTACATGTGAGGCCTTTAGCTTAATAATAAAGAACCACCAAATATTAGACCCGGGAGTCCCCTTCGTCTGAGTTCAGATCGTGTCTCCATCACTCCTGGGCTGTGTGTCTATCTGCATGTTCTTTAACTTCTCTGTGCTTCAGCTCCTCATTTAAAAATGGGAACAAATACTATTCTCTCATAGGGGGCAATAAGTTAATATTTTGTACAGCATCTGGGAGTTTTGAGTAGCTGCTAACTATTTTCTTAGGCCAACATTTAAAGACATCGAATCCATTCTTCATATAAAGCTGAATTGAGGAAGGAAGGTACTGGCGTTCTGTTTTGCCCACCTGATTTGTGGGCACCCCTCACTCCACCAGAATCCCTGGAGCTCCACAGATCACCCAACATTTTTTTATGGACTAAAAAACAAAGGCCTAGAGAGGCGAAATGACTTGTCTAATTGCACACAGCCAGTAATTGGCAAGGAGGTCTGGCCTTGGGCCCATGTTCTTCTCACTTACACCAGACATGACCATCTCTGACTGTTGGTTATCTTTATGTATTCCTTCCTCCGCCCCCCAGCCAAAAGGTTTACATGGCTTTATTCATCCACTGAGGATATAAATACGACTAAGACCAGTCCCGGCATTTATGGAACTCATACTTGGGCGGGGAGAGAAACATAACAGATAATTATAGTAGAAGAGAATTAATTTAATGATAAAGGTATGCAGAGGGAACACAGATGAGGAATAATTAATCCAGTGTTGAGCAGAATGTGAAGGATGAATAAGAGATAACAAGGCAAATTGAGCAGTTGCGGGGCGGGGGGGGCTTCCTGGCAGAGGACACTGCTTGGGCAAATACACAGGGGCAGGGAATAGCATGACATTTGTGAGGAACTGCCATTTCCTTTTCCTGCTAGAGGTGGAACCCAAGACGGGGAGGGGGGGACGCGTGGGAGAGAAAGTCAGGGGTGGCGTACTGTGGGAGGGTTGGCGAGAGGAGTCCCTTGTGCCATGTTGGAACACCTGGGGATTAATGTTGGTTTCCAGAACTACATACTTTAAAGTTAAGAGGGTTGTGTTTGCAGAAAAAAAAAACAAAACAAAACCATGGTTTTGAAAAAGCGTTAACATCGAGCATTACCAAACATATGTTGGTACCGTCTGAAGTGATGGAAAAGGGAAAATTCTCTCCAACATTAGGCCAGCACAGAAGTGCTGAGAGTCAACAAAATAAAGACATTGACCAATTGCTCTGTGTGTTGCCGTGGTACAGATCCACTTTGATAAATGGAGTTTCAGCCATGAGGAGAGTTACCAAATACTCTTCCAAGCGACCTTAGTTAGCAGCACTTGTGCTCCATTTCTAACTAAGAACAAGTTTTTCAAATCAGATAAGGTGAAAATCCTATAGAGCTTGATAAAAGAGAATTAATGGATGCGCTGAACCCTGGCCAGATACGGGCACTGACAGCTTAAGATACACCAGCCCTGTGGCCTGCAGAACCTTCCCAGTGAGGCAGGGGGCTGGCCGTGTGAGGGGGGGAGACGGAAAGAAACAGCACGGCTGAGACAAGGAGTCCTGGCAGCTAAAGTCTATTTATTAGTGTCTCTGCTCCTCCCCTGCTGTTATATTAATATAACGAATTGTTCACAGGTGCATCAAATGAGGTTTAGACGATCACTGGGAGCTTTGTTACCCAAACAGGCCAAATTAGGAAGAGCAGATGCATCAGGCAAACTACAGCCCCTTAGCCGAAGTACAAAGCTTGAATTAATGAAGGTCGGCGCTCACATTTGGCCTTTATGGCCTTCACAGCAGTGGGATTCAGCCCCCCGTTCAGCTCTTGCTTGCTGAGACGTACTCTCTACCTTCACTTTTGTGGGGATAGGACAGATGGGGTGAGTGTCCCAAGGAAATTGTCTCCTCCTTCCAAATAATAATGAGAATAAGAAAAACTGATGGCCACATGTACTGGGACTTACTGTAAGGGTGTGCAGGTTTTTTCCTCAACACGAAGGTTCCAGAACAAAGGAGTGAACGAATACTGGCATCATGCTGTGTAATGCCCCCCACATTGTGTGCCCTGCATGGGCTGCACACCCTGGAGGAAGGAGCACCTTTTTCTAACTGGCCCAAAGGTACCGTTTGCTCAAGGACTGGTGCACTCGAGCCTTTGTGCAGCTTTTCAGAGGGAGTGATTTTTTTTTCTGACCCTCAGGGTGGCATATGAGCTAGTGGTAGACCCCCAAATACTATCTACAATCCCAACAACAACCCTGTATGGTGCACATAGTGTTAGGATCCCCATTTTACGGATTAGAAGACTGAGTGCCAAAAAGATTAAGCAACGTGGTGAGAGTTATACATGGCAGGGCAAGCGTTTGATCCAAAGCAAGTTCCCATTCCTCTGCTGCCTTAAACTAAAATAAACACATTTTCTTTTTCTTCATCTCTCACTCCAGGAAGAGGGATGAGAAAGGAGAGGGAATACTTCAGCACAGTGGTGTGGGAGGGGCTCTGTAGTCAGAAGATCTGAGTTTGATGTTCTATATGAAGCTCGCTTTGAGTCCTGGAGCCGGGGACGCCTCTGAATTTCCATTTCTTCCTGTAAATTTAGAATTGCTCTAGACGGCTGATCTCCAAGGTCTCTTCTAGTTTAATGTCCAAGAAGTCCAATGGCCTTTTCCTTTCGTTCATTTTTTTTTTTTTCCTGTAAGAGAATATTAAGAACACATAGACTCCATACATTCTGGAGGGTGATCTGACAACACATACCAAAGCCATAAAAATAATCATGTGCATAATTATATACAATGAGTACAATTCTGGAGAATATCCCAAAGGAATTATAAAAAAGAAGAGCTCTGAGCACAAAGTCGTGGCATTTGCTCATTGTGACAAATAGCCAATACCTAAATGACCCACAATAGGAGAATGGTTTTATAAATTTTAGAATGTACGTGTGATGGGATGATTGACCATGATAACATACCAAGTGTGATACCTCTCCAAGTAGAAACATGCATATGTCTGTATGAAATAAATCTGAGCGAAAAATAGAGAATAAAAAATTGTATGTAAACTATATTACAGGCATGAAAAATGTTTACAGATTGATTGACTGAAAGAGAATACAATATAAAATCGTTTATTTTGGTAATGGGTTTATGAGTACTTTACAAAAATTAATTTTATAATATTTAAGTCTCATTATCACTTTGGGCAGTTAAAGGTACTTCATCAAAACTTTTTGACTGCTGTATTTCTCTTGTGATTATAAAATTGATAATCATTACATAAAATTTGGAAGTCCAAAAAAGTATAAAGAAGTGGAAAAACATTTAAACTGCACTCATCAGAGGCAACCTACTTTTTTTTTAAAGATTTATTTATGCATCTTAGAGAGAAAGAGAGAGAACATAAGCTGGGGAGGAGCAGAGGGAGAGGAAGAGAATCCCAAGGAGACTCTCCGCTGGGTGTGGAGCTTGACGCGGGGCTCGATCTCACGACCCAGAGTTCATGACCTGAACCAAAACCAAGTCGGACACTTAACCAACTGAGCCACCCAGGCATCCCACAGGCAACCTATTTTAAGAGTTTGGTCTTTTTCTAGTTTTTTTAAACATTGATTTTGGTTTTCTTTTGCATAGGTAGATCATTCTGTCTCTATAAATCTGAATCATGTTTTGCTTTTAATATTATTTGACTTTATTTTGTATTTTCCCATGTTATTAATAAAGGTTTATAAACACATAATACATTGTTTAGTCCCCCGGTTATTTCTAACTCTGTTAGATATTTAGATTATTTCCAATATTTTGCTTAATAATCCTGAAATGGCCTTTATAGTTTACAAATCACTGTCCAGATTTTAGATTATTTGCTGATGATAGAATCCCAGAATGGGAAAATAAGGGACTCTTCTTTTAAACCAAAGCTTCTCATTCCTGGACCTTATATTCCATGTATTTTGAGGTCTATAAGGGTCAATAATTCATCTTCAAGGAATTCTTTTTTAATCGAGGTACATAGTGGCATATTATTTGAGCTCTTGCACATCTTCCTTTTGCCTTTACATGTGAAGATAGTTCAGCATAAAAATCCTGGGTTGCAGCTTTTTATTCTGAGAACTCTGTGGGCCATTCCTTCACTGTCCTCTGACTTACAGTATTAAAGAGAAGTCTGAGGCTAACCTGCAGGTGGTGATCTTGAAGGAAACTGGAGTTTTCTGCTTGGTCAGGGAATGCTTACGCGTTTTAAATTTACAATTTAAAATCATACTCTGTATCATTTGATCTAGCAATTGAAGTTCGTCAATTTGCCTCATAGGAATAAACAGAAATGTGGTTGTTTATAGTAAAGTTTCTAATACAGTTATGTCTGTAATCATGAACATTTAAACTGATTTAAGTGACCAACAAGAAAGCATTAGTTAAATAACTCATGATATGATGGGCTACTATAAAAATATTTTATAACACTTAAGGGCACTAGAAAATATTTGTGACACACTGTTAATTGAAAATGTGAGCTACAAAAATATGTATAGTCTGCACACATATGTGCTACATATAAATGTATGTAAATAGACTTCTATATGAAATACCTCAATGGAAGGAGAATGCACGCAGATACACACACAAATACCAAAATATTTACCACAATTCATTAGTGAAACAGTGCAAACCACCATTCTTTCCAGGTTGTACATAGGTGTGATTCTGTTGTTAACTGATTTTACCTAAAACATAGCAAGCTTTTCTAATTTATGGGCTCAAATTTGTTGTTCTTCTGCTTTTTGTTTTTCTCTCAGCAAAGTTTCCCTCAGTTACATCTTTGATTATTACTGCTGTTTCAATTGTTCTCCTTTGCCCCTCAGAGCATCCTATAAGATTGTAATTTCCTTTACTGTCTTCCATCTCTACCATCTTTTAATTATTTTGATCTGTTTTTGTCCTTTTGCTCCTCTGAGAGTTTTCCAAGTCTGTCCTCTTCATTATAAATCCCATTTTCTCTCAGCGTCTTTCTGTTCTTCACTACTTCTGCATAAGCTCTAATTTTGTTAACGTTTTTAGTTTACTTCCATCCTTCTTTTTTCTTGAGGCTTTTGGTTCTGGTTTCCTGGAAATCACACCTTCCTGCATGCACTGAGGGAATGCCGAGTAGATTTCCAAAATTATTTCTTCTGGAGTTCCTGCAGTAGATAATTTTCAGAAGTCTTCTGAATACACAATTCCCTTTTCCTTATTCTATAGCACTTGTTCCCTTTTACAGCGCCCATGTTGATTTTGTTGTTTTCCATTTACTCATCCTTTAACAGAAGAGATCTATTCAGACCTAGTGTTTGCCAAAAAATGTGTGTGGATTGCCCTTGACCCCAATTTCTGTCCACTGACATGCTGGTCAAATTTCTTTAACAGATCTATAGCAGATGGCAGCTCGATTCTTAGAGTTCTTACCACCATTCTTGTGTCTACCACACATTTGTTTCATGCTGAACTGAGACAGGCTCTTTCGTCTTTGCTCTCCTCTCAAAGATCCCCGACACTCTGCTCAGACGAAGTGTATAGGAACAACAATGTTCAGGATTCACTGCTACAGGATTCCTTGTGTCCTTCTCTATCTTCTCTGGAAATTCACAGTTTTACTTGTGGAAGTCATGCCTCCTCAGATTTGTTGCACTACCATTAACATTGTCTTCCTGATTTCTTTTTGTTTGTTTGCCTTTTAAATTCTGGCAATTCCAGTTTAGAGTGGTTATGAAAAGAGAATGCTAATATAGAAAGCTGGGAAGGGCACTCCGGGTTCAACTTTTCTCTTTCAAAAGTGGAACCCATTTAGGAAAAGGATGTCTGCCCTGTTTTCAAGTTGAAACAGGTCTTACTATTAGAATAGAGATAGTTGGGAAGGGCTATATCACATCCTTTTTAGGATCAGATGATACGATTGGAACATTGATCGCATTTTCAAACCCTTCAATGCTTGTCGTGAATGAACAATTCTTGAATAATGTGTCACTATCTTGACAGTGGTTATTGATGTGCTTTTATGAGTTTTTGGATTTTCTATCTTATTTGGAAGTTTGAGAGATTTATCCAACTACTTTTCTAATACTATTTTTAAACCAGAGGCTTCTGATTATTAAAATTTATATAATAACTTTGTTTTAATATTAAGCATACGTGCAAATGTATTGTGGCATTTTTATATTAACTTTATGATTTGAATTCTAATACAGCATCTGTTTCTGGTAGTCAGATATCTCAAAGCCACTAACATCTGTAATCTTTCAAATTATAACTGATTTGATTTCTATGTCAGTCTTGGACTCTGCTAATAGTGAGAGATGCTGTATTTTTTTCAGTAATGCTTAGCAATTTATTCATTGCAAACTGAGTAGTTATTAGCAGATTTGACTGCCTTATATGAAAAACTGTTGAATAAAGTAAATGTTATCTTAGAAACGAAAAAAACAAAGAAACACTTGAGAGCTTTCAAATCTTTCAGTATTTGGAATGCTGCAGTGCATAAGAGAACAGCTTACTTTTATAATTCTAGGGAACAGAACTAGTGACAACAGGTGGATATTATAGGGAAACAAGTTTTAATATTAGGTTGTAAGTTCCTCGAGGCCCTGTCTGCTTTTGTTTATTGCATCCACAGCATCAAACATAATGCCTTGACCACAATAGGTGTTCAGTAAATGTTTATTGAGTGAATATTGTTAATAACTGTAAAGACATTTTTTACTGACACCTTCAGGCAAAGAATAGATCATTTGACAGTGATGCTCTATAAGGAATTCCTAACTGGAGAGGACAGACATACTGAATCAACCTAAGATTTCTTCCAGCTCTGAGTTCTGTGAGTCTGGGCCCCAGCTGTATGTTAGAATAGAGGATATTTTCTCTTAATGCCATATTTAACGGATTATAAATGGTGTGAGATGGCGGAGAAGAGTCCAGGCCCCACTTTTTAGTCCCAGCTTAGGTGGCTATGTCACCTTGGGTCAGTCACCTTTCTGTGCTGGAGAAACCATGTTCCCTGCAGAAGTTCAGGTCTTCATTATATTGCCTTGATGATGAACACTGGTCTGCCAGGTGGTTTTGCGCTTACAGACATCCTTCTCTAATCCATGCTCCACACTGGGGTTTGAAGGACCTTTATAAAACCTACTCTTGCCATATCATTCCTCTCTTTGAAACTCTTCCGCATAGCCTAAAGATAAAGTCCAGACTCTCATGTAATGATGAAGAGACAAGACTCTAGAATCATATTCCATACATTTAGATTTTGTTGCTGTTAATTCCCAGCTATGTGGCCTTGGATGGCCACGTGTGCCTCAGTTTCCTTATCTGTAAATTTGGGACTATAAATATTACCACCTCAGTTTTATGGGAACTAAATTATATATACACACTAGGTAGATAGAAAAATAGGTAGATAGATAGATAGATAGATAGACAGACAGACAGAAGCATCTGATATACATACACAGTAGAATTTGGCTGCTCCGTGAGCTCACCCATCCCTTCCTATCCAATCTTATCACTGCTACTCCCTAGCAACTGCTTATAGTTTCTTGCATATAACAAACAATGGTCCTTATCTTGGAACATGCTTTTCCCTTGACCTGAAATCTCCTTGGGTCTTCCTCTGGATTATGATCCCCTTTCATCTTTCAAGACCCAGCTCTGCATCTTCTCCTTCTTCCCTAATTGTCCTCCCCCTACTAGATGATGCTGTCCTCTCTCTCCTTTGTATCAATTAATGTTCTTTTCACATATCTTTATTAAAGCACTTGCAACACAATATTGACATAATTTGATTATATTCTGCCTCCTCTACCAAACTGACCTCTTTGCAGATAGAGAATTTTTTATTTTCATTTTAGAATCCCCAGTGCTCAACTTCATTCTTAGTGAGTGATAGGCATGCAGTAAAGGTTTTGTTAAATGAGTAAAAGAATGAAGAGAGGGGGCCCTGGGTGGCTCAGTCAGTTAAGTGCCTGATTCTTGATCTCAGTTCAGGTTTTGATCTCAGGGTCGTGAGTTCAAGCCCCGCATTGAAAAAAAAAAATGAAAAGAATTAAAAATTTTTTAAAAAATGAACAGAATATCATATTTTTGAATCTCTAGCTCCAAAAGTGAAATTTCCTCCCATCTATATAGCTATCTATCATCCTCAGCACATTATCCTGTAGGTTCATGAGAGTTATCTCATTCCCCCTTACAACTGTACTTCCAAGACAGTTGGGAATTAGTCCTCTGACTATAAAATGGGAAAGAACAGGAGCCACATTTGCTATCAGTCATCTAAGGGTCTAGAAAATAGCATCTGGGCTGGCCCACGAGCATCTTACAAGAGGTTTGCAATAAGCGATGTAACTGGCTCCTAGGTGTACTCTCTTGTGGGCTGCAAGAGAGACTCCTGTGCAAATCTGGAAGGAGCTGCTTTAGCAAAGATTCAAGAACTAGTAGAGTTAAAAAAGATGATCGCTTCCAAAAGACACCACTTCCTAAACTAATCAGCAAGATTTTGTTTTTCTTCTTTGTTTGGAAAAATAAGTCATGTCTGCCATAGGTAGCTATAACTGTTTTTTATGAGATAAGCTAAAAATACATACAATAGCACATAATGCACTTGCATCTTAGGTATTAATTAATGGAAATTATGCAAGATTCATATACAATGTGATTAGACTTCTCTAGCACATAATTTGTGGTTGAATTAACAAAGAAGCTGATTAAATGAGAAAATTGATTTCTGTCGCTATACTTTTTTTTTGGTTATGTTTTTTGTAGGAACATGTCTGAAGACTCAAAGAAATTAGATTACAAAGTTGGAGTTGTCGTTCAAGGTATTCATTCTTTGACCTTCTTCTTACAGATCAGCAAGCCTACCAAGCTACATTATACTTTCTGATAATATACTGCAGGGCAGGTTTCAGTAAAATAACATGAGGCTCTTGTTGCTCCAAAATACAAACACACGGATGATTCACTGACAAAACAGAATAGATTTCTTTTCATGGCTTACTGGCCAGGAGCATTTTCTTGAGTCCTATTCAAATAAAAGCCTTTTAGCAAATTTTCTCAGATATAAATACAGAAATTTTGTATATGGTTAAACTTTTTCCTTGCTTGTAATTCAAGTGGTGGAATTGAATATGAACTCTGGAATAAAAAATAATTGGAAATCTTTCTCATTTCTTAGAAGAACACACTCTGTGAACTAATGATCAGTATTCATAGATAGAACTTTCATCTCCTAGACAATAAGACTCTTGATGGCCCAGGCCTGTGTCTTCTTAGCTTCTCTCCCTTCTCTCTAACTCCTTCTCAGGCAATCAAGTCCCAAATTCTACCCGTTTACTTTTACTTCTACAATATTTGTTTCCTTCCTCCCTCCCTCCATCTCTTCCTTTCTTCCTTGCTTCCTTCCATCCTTCCATACTTCCTTCCTTCTATCCTTCTTCCCTCCCTTCCCCTCTCCCATGTTTATTGAGTACCCACTCTGGGCCAGGCCTTGAAAATACACTGATGCATGCAACAGACAAGATATGGTATCTATTTACAAGTACAGTTTGTGCTTTCTTCAGAAGAGCGCGGAAATGATCACATCGTACCCAGTAAAGCCTGGGACATAGGATAGTAAGAACCTAAGGGCAGAAAGAGGACTGGCTAGATATGGTGGGTACATAGATTTAACCTTTCTAACCTTTATAGGAGTTGTACATGTCCGAAATGCTCATGGACATGAGCAAGCGAGTCAGGGGTGGGTATGCCTGTTGGGGTCATGGAGGAAGGTGGTGTTGGTCTGAAGACCTAACTCCAACGCTTACAAGCTGTGTGACTCGATGCTGGCTGTTTAACTTGTCTTCAGTTTCCTCCTCCCTAGAAAAAGGCAGTAGTGCCTACCTTGTAGGGCTGTTGAGAGGATTCTGGGGAGTTATGAATGTGCTTGGTCTAACATAAAGGCCTGGGAAATGTTCAGTCCTGACCCACTTTCTCTCTCTTCTTTCTGCAAGTCGACAGCATCTTTCCAAACCAGGGAAACACTTATTCGGATTTCTCCTGTTGACAGTAAATGCCTGCACTGGCTCCTGAGCAGCCAGCTTGATAGTATGGCCAGGAGTAATTGAATTAAGGGTTTCATGGGAATGGCGTTTCAGAAACACTCAGAAAACTTTCTTGAACTATTCCCCACATTCTGTTTGCTAAACGTGGATTCTTCTAGCACTTGATAGTCTGGTTCAATTACAGATTTAAAGTCTTCACATCTAGGACAGTGATGTCTTTAGGAGGCAGGAGTTTGGGGTGAGGGAGTGGAATTGTGCCCTCAATGAAATGTTCATGTCCTTGGAGCAATTGGGCTATGTTAGAAGGAGCAGTGGTTTTAGAGCCAGATAGACCAGACTTTGAAATCTCATTTCTCCACAGGTGGCATTGTGTTGCAAATATTATTTCATTCTCTGAGTTAACCATAAGGACTGGACTGATGGATGGGAGAATCCTGGAGGGTAGATACTAGCTTTTTCTCCTTGTTTGGGACCCTTAAATTTGGCAGTTGAGCCTCTTCTCCCTTCCTCTGCAAGGTCCTCGTATGGTACGGTCTCCATTCACAAAACCTTCATATCCTCAGATGTTCTACTACAGTCACACGTGAGTAATTAACAAGCGTGACTCTTTGCATTTTTAGAAGCCTAGGACACCCTTCTAGAAATCAGAGTGAGGCTCCAGTGCTGGAATTTTAGCATCGTCAATAGATGAGAAAAGGATGTTGGCTAAGCCAAGACCCTCCCGGCATTCCCGGAAGCTCCCTGCCACCCCCCGGGGCAGTCTTCTTTCTTCTACTTATAAGTATATGGTTAAGAGCACAGACTCTGGGGTTTAAATCCTGGGGCTGTTACTTACTCACTGCATAGTTTTGAACTAATTAGTTGATTTCTCTGTGCCATAAATGCATCATCTATAAAATGGAAAGAAGAGTTAACAGTGAGAGAAGTGTTTTATAGGGCTGCTGTCATGATCAAATGAGTTAGTATATTTAAAATATTTAGGGGCACCTGGGTGGCTCAGTCGGTTAAGCGTCTGACTCTTGATTTCAGACCAGGTCATGATCTCAGGGTCATGAAAGGGAGCCCCGCATCAGACTCTGCACTAAGCATGGAGCCTGCTTAAGATTCTTTCTCTCCCTCTCCCTCTGCCCCTCCTCCAACTCTCTCTTCCTCTGTCTAAAAATAAAATAAAATAAAATAACTAAAATATTTAGAACAGTGCTCGATGAATAGTATGGTTATTGTTACCCACAGGCATTGTGATATAATAGAAGGAGCACAGGACCTAAAGCCAAAGTGTGGATTCAAATCTGAAACCTTTACTTACAAGCTGTCTGACCCCGACTGAATTACAGAAATTCTCTGAGTCTCGGTTCCTTGTATGAAAAATGGGGATAAGTGGGGATAATAATTGCTGCCCCATCTACTGGAAAGAGTTATATCCTGGTATGCAGAGCTGGTTGTAGGTGCCACCTCGGCCCACAGTGGAGGTTACTGTAGAGTCCAACTCTAAACCAGTGCCTATGAGATCAAAGTAGAAATATACAAAGTTGCTTTAAAACAAGAGAATCACAGGGCACTTGGGTGGCTCAGTCAGTTAAGCGTCTGACTCTTGGCTTCAGTTCAGGTCATGATCTCAGGGCTGTGGGATCAAGCCCTGCTTTCGGGCTTCACACTCAGTGGGAGTCTGCTTGAGATTCTCTCCCTCTGCCCCTCCCCCCCATTCGCATGCTCTCTCTCTCTCTCTCTCAAATAAATAAATCTTCAAAGCAAAATAATCACCCTCCTACCCCAGAACAAATCTGAAATGACACCTTACTAAACCAAGGGTGGGGATCAGTCACAGAAAGACACTAAAGAGAGACATGAGGATAAGATCCATGGTGCTCATCTAAACATTTACCAGGAAGGGGACAGGGCATGGCTCAAGGGCCACCAGCCACCCCTCTACCCCAATGCTGGCTCTGTCCCTAGGATGGAGATGGAGGGTTCAAGTTGTTTTCGTCGCTTACCACCTGGATGGCTTATGGCAAGTTAGTTCATCTCTCTGAGCTTTCTCATCTTGAAAATCAAACAACTTTCTGATAACTTCACTGTTCCGGAACAAAATGCCCTGCTCAAGCTGCTCTAACAGTTATCACCCACTAGTAATTCTGTTTCCCACTGTAAAATCTTCAGCTGGAATTCAAAGTGTCTTCCTCAGCCTCTTGCGAGGTTTGTTACTGTGAGTCAGTATTCCCAAGCTGACTCACTTCTCAGGTATGACAAGATTTATTTTATGACTCAAAGTCTCAGGGTCAAATGTTAGCTTAGGATGTAAAATGTTACCAACACAAATGCTACTTCATGAGGCCTATGGGCAGCCAGCCACTTTCTCTTTGGTTGATGACACAGAAGGACGTGCCATCTTTTAAACATCTACGGTTCCTCTGAGAGTCAGGTGCAATAATGAATGGGAAAGGGGCTTTGTAAACTATAAAGCACTTCATACATATAAAGTGGGGCACAGCTTTGAAGGAAGGGATATTGCTAGGGCCTCAGCTTCGGGATGCAAAATAGCCTGAATATTCTATACGGTAAATGCCAAAGTAAAGGGACAGCTTAGGAAGAATTCCCGTTGACAATTCCAGCATTCCCCCAACCCTGAGAATTTGGCCAGAAAGGAGGGGGTGTAGAAAGAGAAAGAGAGAAACCCTCATTTTTAATATCAAATCCTCCCTGCTGATTCTGTGAAGGCCTGGAAACAGCAGGTAACAATGTGTAAGTGACTTTGAATTAAGACTGAACTCACTGTGTCCTTCGCTTCTCCCTCAAATGTGGAATGATTTTCTAAGAATTTAATTATCTAAGAACACAGCATCAAAGCTGTTAGACCCTTGTTAGTGTTAATTCAAACTTAATGTGCATGAGATTTAGAGATCTTGGATACTAGGAAAATGATTTCAATTTAAATAGCCCTCTTTGTCCTACACATCACAAAACATCTTTTAACATAGGTTTTTTTTTTTGTTTTTTTTTTTAATAGAATACTATAACCCGGGTCTCTCCCACTAAAAAAGATTCTCACTGTGGAGAAATCAGATGCTCTGCAAATCAGCAGGATGTGGTAGGAAGAACACATATGGGCTTTGGTGCCTTAGAAACCTAAGTTTAAATCTTAGAGGTTCAGCTTTTTCTATGTGTCTGTGGGCAGAAGCTTAACTTCTTTGAACCTCAGTAAATTAACCTCTCAGCAAGGACTGAGAGCGGACAAGAGGACATGTGGGAGAGCTACCAAAATGGGGTGAAGGCAGAGGCATGTCTGGAAGTTGGGAGTCCTGGTGGAGTCTGGGGTCTGGAATTAGCTGATCCGTCCAAGGCAAGGAGGGGACTTGAATGTTGGCTTGAGGACTCAGTGAGTCCATTGGGTTTCATGACCCACAATTAAATCATGGCTAGTATAAAATGAAACAATACCTCCTTAAAAAAAACATAACTGTTTAAAAAGCATTATGGTATTTTAAGTGAAATATGTATCTCATATGTTAACTGTAGGACAACTGGGCAACAGAAACCAGCCAATCCTACCGGAATATGTCTATTTCAAAAGTGTGAGATAAGCCCTGTGACACAATAATTCCTTTGAAAGGCATAAAGGAATCATCAGTTATTATAATCTGAAAGCATGGTTTCAGGTAAATTAGAGTTCATTGTTTTGAAGTCTGAGAGTAGAACTTTATTACTGGACCAACAAAGATTTATGTATGTATAATTACTTTTAAATCAATGCCCCAGCTTAACACTTGTTTCATTCATCTTTTGGAGGCAATTTGAGGTATCCAGTGCAGTATAACAGTTTTCCTGCCTTATTAACACCTTACATGTGTATAGCCTATCATCAGTATTACCTTCCCCCCAAAATTGTGAGGTGTTAGGACAGACTTGTTATCCCCTTTTAATAAACAAGTAATTTAAATCCCAGAGAGATTAGGGGCTTTTTTCAGAGCCCAAAGTGAAGTGGTTAAGAAGAACTTAGTATTCTTTTCACCAAATTGATATATAGATAGGTAGATAGATAGATAGATAGATTCACCATAAACTAGATTATTTGTTAGGCAATTTCTCCCCTTATAACACCAGGTTTCTCTCTGCCGTTATTCTCCTAATTCAAAACCTACTGTATCTTCCTCTTTACCTCTTCTCCATCAAGAGCTTTATTCATGAAATAATGTCCAATGTCAGTCATTTCCACTTTAGTATGAATTTAAGCCAACGTTGTCTCCTCCCTTGTTTGCATTTCAGTCATTATCTTTCAGCTGAATAATCACAAACATGTTTCTCTTATTGAAAGAATTTCAGGAGCATAAGGAGCTTTAACAGTTTGTGTTTAGGGACCTCTACTAGAGGCCCCTAGTGAAACACTGCCTGGGATAATCCGTGAACCTAATATATAAAATGTCTTTTTCCACAGGATGGTAAGCCTCCTAAAGGAAGGGATCACAACTGTCTAGTTGGCTTTTGTATTCCCAGTGGTTGGCTACAAAGCCTGTCATATATTTAATACTAAATAATTCTAGAATCAATAAAATCAACCTAACAGATACAGCAAGTGATGTCAAATATATCACATTTTCATAAGCTGAGTAAAAAAAAAAGAGACACTAAATGACATATTTGAAAAGAGTTCCACAGCCATCAGTCAGATTGAAAAAGAATCTCTTAAGGCGCCTAAATAATCTACCCTCTGCCTGGTAACCACTTATGCAATCAGGTCCAAAAGAAATGAAAATGGTAAAGAAGGGCTTGGGGACTCCAGCGGACACGGTGGCTGTAGGGATCCAGTAGAGTTTGTTCTTACTCATGATTTTAATGTGATGCCTGCGTGTTTTTATGCTGCCACAGAGAAGTAGAATCCTGACTTAGGCTTCATGGTTGATCATATTTCTTACCTGTATGCATTGCTCCTTTGAATTGCAGGGTTATGTTGGGCTGTTAGGTGAGGACTTGTTATAACCTGCTGGTTGGGGGAGAGTTGTCTCTCCCCTCCCCTCCTGAGCCCACCAAAGCCTCTGGACCCCACATCAGATGGCAAAATGTTTATCCAAGACAAGGGGAGCTGCTGTTGCTCGGGAGGAATCAAAATACTAGTCAGAGGTTGAGAAAAAAAAAAAGTTCCTATGGAAAAATGAGCCTTAAGGAAAGAAGTGGAAAAATAAGGACATAACCAAAATTTGGAGCATCAAGTACATGAGGCTTAGTGATTTAGAACTGGGGTCAATAACAGTGTGAGGCCAATTCCTAATCAGTGTTTTCAATGTAGTGTGTGTGTGTATGTGTGTGTGTGTCTGAGGAGTTGGCTTGATAGCATGAAGGAATAAGACAGATCAAATTGTGTCCTGTATTGGTTTTTACTTTACGCAACAAGACCTCAGAATAAATGGAAATATTCTGCTCCTTGAAGACGAGGATGATACCCTAATTTCTTAGACAGCAGTTTGTTTTTATGTCTAATAGATGCTCAATAAATATCTATTGAGTTAATTAATTCATCAAAGGAGACAAATCCAGTGATTATTTTTTAATATAATCGTACAACACTCACACGTTATTAGTTATAGGTTGGGTTATTTTGAATCTAACTCTTCAAGTTGCTGGAGAGTGTTTTTCATATAACTAGTTTATTACCTCATGGAGAAGAGTAGTTGTGTCATCTCTTAAACTGGTTTGAGATTTTTGTGTTTTGTATTTTATTATTTCAGAAAGAAAAAGAAAATGATAGTAACCCCTGAATTCAAGGCACACTTCATAAGTAGGTGCAGAAAAGTATGACAATAACTAAGCACTTACAGTAATTCACATATTCACCCAGGAGCACCTGTGCACAATGGCTAGGACACAGAGAGGGTTATGTTTACAAATTTTGGCCAGTTTAGGATTTGTCAAGAGAATACGTAATGGATTGTCACTGGGGTAACTCAGGAGACTGATCGCAAACCTTTGGATTGACATTTTTACAGAAGTAAAAGGATATATCCTGGAATCCTCTTTGGTGTATTTTTAATGAAGTGCAATATGAATATCTTTTTTGTTACTTATTTTCTTTTCCTGTTTTTTGCTTTCTCATTGGTGGTCTGTCTCATTCCAGAAAAGTATTGAGGAAGCAAGCTGAGCTATACATGGATTTTGCTGCAATAGTTGCTCCATTCAGGGAATGTAGAACAAACTTCCAAAAATGTAAATCAGCTGTTAGCACTTCTCCACTGACCCCTTCAGTGACTCCTCTGGCCACAACCTAAAGGGGTTCTGCCTGGTGGCCTCTGATGTGTGGGGTCCTCTTGATAAGAGATGCTGCAGAGTGCCCAGGTGCTCACCATGGAGGTCCCATACGCCAGATGAAAGACACTGGATTTTCTCCTCTAGGCACTGGAGAGCTGTCAAATGATTTCAAATAAGGGCATGGTATAATCAGACCTGGGTTTCACATTATGTAACCGTCATACAGTATTTTTCTCTGGGAAGCCTGTTCTTTATTGACCTCTCTGAAAATAAAGCCCACAGAAGGAGTAAATCTCCCCCTGAAAACTAATGAAATATATGGAGGCAGTAACAAACTGAGGGCAAGTGTGAGCACAAATAAAGGTACAATAGTTATATCTCATCTGGGCAGTAGCCACAGGGTTGCCCAGAGAGAGAGAAATCTTCACAAGGATTTCTCTCTTTGGAACTTCTTTGAGAATCAGCAGGGTGATCAATGTCCCTGGAAAGGAATTCGTTGGAGAAAATCTCTGAGTAGTGAAGAATCTGGTGGGTTGGGTGGCTAAAGGATGAGATGACCTTTGTCCTAATGGACTCACGAGGTCTTTCTTTTGAAGCTGCTGATCACTTCCCCACTCTACCTCTCTCTGGGGAGGTGGGGAGGCATTTAAAGCACTCAGTACTTAACTGTATTATAGTACTTAGGGCACTATTTATTTTTTCTAAGTTTATTTATTCACATAATATCTACACCCAATGTAGGGCTTGAACACATGACCCCAAGATCAAGAGTCACATGCTCCACCAACTGAGCCAGCCAGGTACCCCGCTTAGGGTAAGATTTTAAGAAACTACGGGTTATCTTTGTCTCCCGTTATTCTGTGAGTTAATTTGGAATAGAACTAGTCTTTCATTTCTTTATCATCAGCACCTAGCCCACTGCATCATTCACAGGGAAAATACTCGGGTTTTGTTTTCTTTTTTGATAAATGAACATATGAATAATAAAAATATGGACTTTATAAATGGAACCAGGTATGGTTATTCAGAGAAATAGATTCCAGGGGAGATTTTGCGGACTCCAGTCCCAAGGATACTTAAAGGTATAATGGTTAAAACTTACACAGGTGTGTGTAATTAAAAATTGATCTGCAGCTGGGAACTTCGCTAAATGACCTTGGGGATTCCTCCGACTATGACTGAATTCTCCAAATTTAGTCACATATAGTAAATCCAAAGGAAAGAACACACCAGAGTCTAACAATCATTGTGCAGCTAATTTTATTGACAGGTATAGACAGGTATTCATGGCACGTCTACATGGAGGATAGAATGAATGGGGACACAGTGACAAAAAAGAACATGTGTTTGGGAATCAGATGATGTAGGACGGCATTAATAGTTATGGAATTAGTGCCTCGTTAGCTGGATAGGTGAATGGGTGAGTGATACACAAAAAGGTCTTCTCAGTTGCCTAAGATCATATAATTAGACCGGTGAAATAAATACAGCAAGTCTGATTTTCAGAGCTCTATTTTGTTCCTACATATAGAAAGAGGAAGGAAAGAAGGATTGATTCAAGATACTCCTTTTGTATTGACAGAAACATATGTAGTCTTTTCTGCTACACACAGGTAATATATGGGAAAGCATTAAATCTAAACCATAATCATTAGAGACTCCTCAAGTGGAGTTATCCCTAAGTCAGAAATTAAGTGGAAAACACCTTAGTACTGAAGTCAGTTGGTTTACACTATGCATTTTAATATATTTTGGGGTGAATTCTTAAATGAAGAGATAATGCCTGATAAGCTGCTTAAATATTTGAATACCAATAAAGAAATCATAATTAAATCAAGTAAAATGTAATAGTAAATGTCTATCTAATGTTGATATTCCCTCTTGGATTCCTTGGAATTTGAGTGGATAAAATTTTTATCTTACAATTCTTGGGATTTAGTTCAATATTTATTTCATTATCAGTGCAGACCTACACATACTAACTAGTTTAATGACAATGAATGCTGGAGTCTTTGACTAAAGACAGCAGCAACATAGCAAATGATTTTAATTAGAATAATGTAATTGTACTTAGGGAAGATACTCTAGTAGATGTTGGTATAGGAATTATATAAATAAATGCAATTTCCCTCAGCCTGAGCCTGCTGTGTGACCTCGGGTAAGTCAGATAATCTTTCTCAGTTCTATAGTTCTCATTTATAAAAGAAGAACGTTACCTAGTTATCTTTAAGTTTCTTTTGCATATTTAAGCTTTAAAAATTTCATATGCCTGTATTTTTTATAAAATGAATTCAAATTAAATAAAATTTAATAAATAATTTGAACACCTAGTATGCTCTGTTCACTGTGGAAAGATCTGGTATACAATGATGGACGTATATAACTTTTGCTCTATGGAAGCTCACTTGTTCATTCGGCATGTAATCACTGATCAACACTCAGCGATATAATACAGAAATATAGAGGTGACTGTATTAGTGTCCTAGAGCTGCTGTAACAAATTGCCACAGATCTGGTGACTTAGAACAACAGGTATTTATTCTCTCGTAGTTCTGGAGGCCAGAAGTCTAACATCGAGGTGTCCATACAGCTGGGCTCCCGACAAGGTCTTTAGGGAAGAATCCATTCTTTGCCTCTTCCAGTCTCTTCTGTCTTTAGCTGTTCCTTGGCTTATTGCCACATCACTCCAATCTCTGCCCCTGTGGTCACACTGCTTCCTCTTCTCTGTGTCTCCCTTGTGTGTATCTTATAAGGATACTTTTTTTTTTAAAGATTTTATTTATTTATTTGACAGAGAGAGACACAGCGAGAGAGGGAACACAAGCAGGGGTAGTGGGAGAGGGAGAAGCAGGCTTCCCACCGAGCAGGGAGCCCGATGCGGGGCTCGATCCCAGGACCCTGGGATCATGACCTGAGCTGAAGGCAGACGGTTAACCGACTGAGCCATCCAGGTGCCCCTCTTATAAGGATACTTTTAATTTGATTTAGGACCCACCTGTATAATCCTGATTATCTTCTTTTTTTAAAAAAGATTTATTAATTTATGTATTTGAGAGAGAGAAAAAATGAGCAGAAGCAGGGGAAGAGGCAAAGAGAAGGAAAGAAGCAGACTCCCCACTGAGCATAGAGCCAAACGGGGCTCGATCTCACGACTCTGAGGTCATGACCTGAGCTGAAATCAAGAGTCAGACACTTAATGGACTGAGCCACCCAGATGCCCCCATCCTGGATTATCTTCTCATCTCAACATCCTAACTTGAGATGCACAGACAGCAAAGATTCTTTCCAAATAAGGTAACATTCATAGATTCTGGGGATTAAGTCATGGACAGATATCTTGGGGGGAGCCACCATCCAACCCACTACAGTGACCAAACACAAAAACAACAATCACTCTGCCCTTGTGGAGCTTAGAGTTTATGAGGGGAAATAGACATTAAGCCAAAATATAATTATAAAATGTAATTGTACTTTACATATTGTTATACATAGATAGTTTTAAGTTGTAATTAGGTCTGTGAAGGGAAATTACAGGTGCCTTGAAGGATTTTAGCCAAGGAAACTCTTTAAGGATGAGAGTAGGGTCAGACCTCCAAACAAGTGACAGTTAACCTAGCACCAGTGAATACGTAGGAGCTGGGGCCTGGGCAGAAGCTGTTGGAGACGTGGGGAGATACCATTCCAAGCAGATAGAACATCACTTGCCAAGGCCTTGATATGGGGGTGTGTAGAAGTGAATGAAGGCCACTGTAGCTGGAATATAATGAGCAGGGAGAGAGTGGAGTGAGTTGAGGCTAGGTCAGATCATGGAGGGATTTGAAAGCTTTATCAAGACTTTTGGAAACTGAATTCAATGAGGAATCACTGATGTGTTTTAAGTGAGAATATCTGAATTATATTTTTAAAATGTTACTGCAGCTAATATTTGTGTTTCTGGGAAGCAAGAGTAAAAACAGGGGAAAGGGCGGTTCTAGGCCAGAGATAGATGTGGCTGGGTCCAGGGGGATAGCAGGAGAGGTGATAAAAGTGAAGGGATTTGAGTTATATGTTGGAGGTACATTGACATGGTTGGGGAAAGGGCTGGCTATAGGAAAATGAGGCACAGGGAAGCTGCGGTGGTGGCTTTCAGTCTTTTGGTGGGACAGGCATTAAACAGATGCTCATAAGAGAGGGATTCATAATGTGATTCAGTGATGCAGATGAGAGAACAAGTGATAGCACCTGGAACCAGACTGGGATGCCTGCCTGCCTGCCTGCCTTCCTTCCTTCCTTCCTTCCTCCCTTCTTTCCTCTGTCATCCACTCTCCTGTCTTTTTTCCATAACTCCCAGTTAGATTGAAGTCTAAGCATTCCTAATTATACAGACTTACCATCTCTTCATAAGGTGCTCCATATATGCTTTTGATTGATGACTGTTCAATGGTAGAATTACAACCACATCAGCTGAATCACCCTTGAAATTAGAGTAGTGACAGGTGTCACATACATCTCTTTCTCCCTGCTGTTTATAAGGAGCTTAGCATCTACTCTAAGAGATTATAGCCCTTATGGGGGATCCAGACATGTGAAAAATGGCTCCAACACATGGTAGGGATCAGGATTTTAAGTAGGCAAAATATATAAAGGAAGCAGAAAGAGAATGATGAGGGGCGGCTTCATTTAAACTAGGTCCTACACTTTGGGAAGGATTTCAGACGAGATCGGGCATGTTCATGGTGGTATGGCCATAGACTTGGGAAGGATTTCAGTACATGGGAATGGGGAAAAGTAATCCTGGAGGAGGAAATAGCCTGAGTGAAGGAATGGAGGCAAGTATGTAGAAGGCATGGTCAGGAAAAGATCCATCATCTTTGTGGTTTGATCAGGGATATTTAAGAGTATGCCCCTAGAAGAAGATTATAAAATGAATCTAGATGAAACACAGAAAAATGAACTAATTTTATCTTTTAACCACTGAAGGAAATTGCTGATCTGCATGAAATCCCAGAGCCACGTTTGTTGAAAGGCATTCCTTTCCTTCACTCGGTCATCATGTCATTGTTGTCATAATCACCATTACTAAATTTTATGCTTGTGTGGCAATTTCTCACTCATGACTTCATTACATTGATGGCATGGTTTGGGCAGAAGTAACAGAAACTATAAACGATGCTGGCTTAGATGATCAAAAGGATATAGTGGCTCATGTTATTGTTAATGCAATGCTGACTTTGGACAGTGACTCCATGATGTGACAGGATGAGTTCTTTTTGGTCTCTCTGCTTTGACTTCTTTGGATCCAGCTTTATCCCTTCCTAAAGGGAAGACCCCTTCCCTTTAGGAGCCTACACTGCTGTGTCCTGGTCTACATATTTTTTTGTCTCAGTTTTCCAGCAGAAGTCTGATTGGACAGGTTTTCTGCCAACCTCTGAATCAACCATGCTGGTCAGGGGGAATGGAGCCTGCTGACTGGCTTAGCTTAAGTCATGTGCTCCGATCCAGAGCTGAGGGTGAAGACAGCTTCTGAGAAACCACACACTTCTCCAAATTGGAATTGGGTTTTTAGGAAGGGAGAAATGGGGCGGGGGTGGGTGGGATAAGAGCCAAAGAGGGAACGAAAGAGTATCCTTTAGAGAAACATAGGTACTTTTATTGCCATTTTATAGATGAGGAATAGAGGTTCATAGTACTGTTGGTTGCACAAAGATGAAATAGTTCCCTTTCTCTAAGAAGATCATATATGTTGAGACAAAAAAAGGTTACCTGGATATGGGAATTCAGAGATGAAGGGATATTACTATCCCTTCTGAATAGACAGGACAGACAAGTGTCATGGGCTGTGTGACCCTGAACAAGTTATTTAACTTCTCTTTCTTTTACTTTTGGGTGTGTGTGTGTGTGTGTGTGTGTGTGTTGTGTGTGTGTGTGTGTGTGTGGTGTATATGTGAGTGTGTGCATGTGTGTGGGGTGTGTGTGTGTGTGTGTGTGTGTGGTGTATGTGTGAGTGTGTGTATATGTATGTGTGCTGAAAAACAGAGATGAGAGGAGCACCTACTTCACACAGTTGCTGAGAGGATTAAATGAGACATTTACAAATACAGGTGACCAAATGACTTTCCCATTCATTATGTGCTTAGTCTTAACAACATCCAGGAAAGTAGCTGAGGGCATCCAGTCTAAGAGATGAAATTCCTGAAGCCTTGTATGGTTATTAGCCAAAAGAAATGCCAAACCAAAGTCTCGTGATTCCAAGCTTTACCTAGCTCTCTTTCCACTACACTGTGCTGCTGCTTAATGAGATCCCCAGCTCTCTGTCTTTCCGCCTTGCAGATAACAGGAACCACACTGAGGGAACTACACATGTGAATTATTATTAGCGTGAAAATAGGTAATTATTATTTTTTTACATTTGCATCATCACAGATGATCTTTGCGTTAGACATCCTTTAGCAATGAATGACTGCACCAGAGAGCTTGTGGTTCATTCAGACAGTCATTAATTCTAAATAAGAAATTCATTTACTGTCACTCATGTTGCTTAAACAATGCAAAGCAAAGAATGACTACAGAGCCGTTTTAGATTGTAAGGGCTAGGATGGAAGCTGGAAATCACCTAGCCCAACCTTCTGATTTACATAGGAGCAAAATGAGGGCCAGCATGAGGAAGGTCACCCAATTAATTAGTGGCAGAGCTGAGACTAAACCCATTTTCTTTACTTCTATACCAAAGCCTTGCCATTAAAGCACGAATGCTGATCATCTGACTCCTATTTTGTTAGGAATTCCCTGATTATTTAAAACACATTGAGGACATAGGATGCAGAGACACTTAATGTGCTAAAGGTTCCAAAGTGAAAATATATTAAGAATCTTTTGCAAATTCCGTTGTGCTGTATTAATTTTATCTCGATTATTTCTACAATGTACTTGTGGGGGGAACATGGGTATCTGTCTATACTGAATGGTCTCATTTGAGTCCTGCCAATGTAAAGGTATGAAGGAAAAACATTTTACATTAAAACAGAGCAAATTGCTTATGGTAACCATTGCATAATGAAGGAACACAATGAAGAATTACAGTTCAAATTACTTATCAGGTCTCTCCCATTTTCTAAGTTTTTAAAGTAGAAAATTGCACAGTATAATTACAGTAAGTTAATTTGCATTCATATTACAATTCAGTGAGCAATTACATTCTTTTTATTTTAAAAAAATATTTTATAAAGTGTGATTTGCATCAGTACATTTCCAGGAAAGAGTGGTGACTTTTTCCTTGTGAGGTTTTCATACAAATTCAACCACACAGCCTAGACCTCCCAGTATAGAGTTTTATATAGTCTCTTATCGGCTTTCTGGGACAAGGAAGAAGAGAACCATTTGAAGTATAACTGTGGTTTTAGAGCTTTTTGAGAAGAACTCTTCAAGGAATCATAAACTATTGGGGTTTCGAAGGAGAACTTAAAGGTGTCATTGCTCAAGATTCCATTCCTCCATTCACTTCCACAATCTGAAGCTTGAATTTGTCTATCCCATTTCTCCTAAGCCATCATCCAACCTATACTTGGTTATCTCCTGTGCCAGGAAATTCTTTACCTTCTGGTGACACCCCCAGCATTGCTGGACAGTACTTTCATTTTGTGGGGGGTACTCTGTTTTGGCCTAACCATTCTTGCATTAATGTACTTTAAAGGATACTTTTTTTTTTTTTTTTAAGATTTTATTTATTTGACAGAGAGATAGAGAGCACAAGTAGGCAGAGCGGCAGGCAGAGGGAGAGGGAGAAGCAGACTCCCCACTGAGCAGGGAGCCCGATGCGGGGCTCGATCCCAGGACCCTGGGATCATGACTTGACCCGAAGGCAGACACTTAACCGACTGAGCCACCCAGGCGCCCCTAAAGGATACTTTAAAAACACACACACACATTCATTGCTTTGGTAGTGCCTTACGTAACATAGAGCACTCTTTTTGTTGAGAGTATAACATTTCATTTAGAACTCGCAACATTAGCACAAATGTCTATGTTGGGCCATAATGGAATGGTTCCCATAAGGACTGTGGGGTCTGATTGGCTGCTCCACTTTCTCTGCACTTGCTCTTCTAAAATTTTTTAAAATAAGCTGAAATAAACATATATTGAAATGCATAGATCTTAAGAGTAGTTTGGCCAGTTTGGGCAAATGTATTTGCCTATATAACCAACATACATTAAAGATATAGTATATTCCATTATTCCAGAAAGGACCTTGTGCCTCTTTCCAGACAATCCCCTTCCACAGAGGCAACCAGTGTTGTAATTTTTCTCATGATAGATATGAATTTGCCTGTTCTTGATCTTCATATAGAAGGAATCATAAATATGTTATTTTTGGTGTCTAGTTTCTTTCATTCAATATTTTTTAAAGATTGATCCATGTTGCTGTACTTGTGAGTAGTTTATTTTGTTTCTTGCATAGTAGTATTCCACTGTATGACTCTTCTACAACTTATTTATCCATCCTCCTGTGGAAAGACATTTGTGTTGTTTACACTTTGACCTGTTATAAGTGTGTAACTTTCTAGTATATATGTTTGTTTGTGTGTATGTGTGTGTATTACGTGTGTGTGTGTACTTGTTTTATTTCTCAGGGGTAAATACGTAGGAGTGGAACACCTATAAATGCCCAAAGAGTAGATGTATGCTTAACTTGATAAGAAAGTGCCAGCTAGTTTTCCAGCACGGCGACACCATTGTACACTTCCACTGGAAACATATGAGACTTCCTCACCAAAATTGAATTTTGTCAGGCTTCCAAAATTTTAGCCGTTTTAGTGGGTGTGAAGCGATATCTCATTATAGTTTATTTGCATATCCTTTATGATCAGAGATGTCGCACGCCCTCTCATGTGCCTATTGACTATTCAATATATCTTTTTTTTTTTTTTGGTGAAGTGTCCGTTTGAGTGTTTTGTCCCTTTTGATTAGGTTGCTTATTTTTTATTATTAATTAAAAGGAGTTGTTTATATTTTCTGGATTTATGTCCTTTGTCAGATATGTATTTTGAATATTTTCTCTGGGCTTGTGGTTTACCATTAATTTCCTTAATGCTGTCTTATGATCATCACATGTTTTAAATGTTGATAAAGTCTAGTTTATTATATTTTCTTTTATGTTCAATGATTTTTTTGTCTAAGAAATCTGTGCATACCTCTAAATCTTGAGGATCCTCTCTATATTTTTCTCAGAACAAGGCTAAGCATAAAAATATACAAATGGTTTTTTGGAGTTCTTTAAGTATTAAGTTCATAATACAATACATGGTATATTAGAATTCTTTTGGTCAAAAGTGGAAAAAAAGCTAATCCAAACCAGCTTAAGTAATAGAGGGAATATTTTGGCTCATATTGAAAAATCTGGGTGGTGGGATGGTAGTCAGCTTCAGGCATGACTAAACTGACATTTTTCAAGAGTTTCCTCATACATCTCTATTTTCTCTCCTCTTAGTCTGTTTTCTTCTCTGTTCATTTTATTCTCTGAAGGATTTTCTTTTTTTTTTTTCTTTCTAAAAATTCTTTATTTAAATTCAATTTAGTTCACATACACTGTATCCCCAGTTACCGGGTTAGAATTCAGTGATTCATCAGTTGCATATAACACCCAGTGCTCATTACATCAAGTGCCCTCCTTAATGCCCATCACCCAATTCTCCCTTTCCCCCCACCCACCTTCCCTCCAGCAACCCTCAGTTTGTTTCCTAGAGTTCAGAGTCTCTTACAGTTTGCCTTCCTCTCTATTTTCATTTTATTTTTCCTTCCCTTCCCCAAGTTCATCTGTTTTGTTTCTTAAATTCCACATACGAGTGAAGTCATATGGTATTTATCTTTCTCTGACTGACTTATTTTGCTTAGCATAATATTCTTTAGTTCCATCCATGTTGTTGCAAATGGCAAGATATCATTCTTTTTGATGGCTGAGTAATAGTCCATTATATATATATATATATATATTCCCTGTTCTCATACTCCTTATATATATATATAATATATATATACGCCACATCTTCTTTTTTTTTTTTAAAGATTTTATTTATTTATTTGACAGAGAG